>NC_143424.1:3825000-4425000 GCF_059467195.1 Physcomitrium patens
TAATTATTACTACGAAAATCTATGAAGATCCATCTCATGTTTTATATCTCTTTTTAAACCATACAAAGCAATGGATATATCAAGAAGAAGACAAATATCATATCTTTTTACAAAAATAAATAACAATAATGAGTTTGAGGTAGAAGAGGTCTTAGATTCAACAACAGTATTAAAATAAGTTGAAATATTATGAATGTATTAACTAAATATGATATTAATAAACACACATTAGAGCCATATGAACTTCTCATCTTCAAAATACAATAGAGAAGATTGATACTTTTTATTCACAATATCCAATTAAATCAAGATAAAAGCTAAAGAAATTCTTTGCTATAAATCAAAGCAAGTTCTTTAAAGATTATATTTTATCTTCTATCTTTATTTGTTTGTTTTTATTTTTATTTTTATTTTTTTTATTTTTTTTATAATTATTGTTTTAATGAAAATAAGAATCGACAACTGAAAAATTAGATTTTTTTTTATTTTTTTATTTTTTATATCTTTTGCTTGGTTTTCAAACAAGTCATTGAGAATTTCATGGCCTTCACAATGAAGTAATAGAAATCAAGAGCCTCAAAAACGACATGTTCTTTGTTAAATATATAATAAAATATAATGTCTTTGATATTACAATGTTAAATGAGGCTCTTGATGTTTAGTGATATTATTAGAAGTAGGAATCTTTCTAATTGGAGTTTCAAATATTTTTTTTTTTAAAGAAGTTATGAAGATCTCAACAATAATCAAATAACAAGGTGGTCTTTTTGACCTAGTATGAGACACTATCAATGGTTCAAAGAACCTAGCAACTTTCTTCAATAGAAATGAAGATTCAAGTATGTAGCAAATATAATTTACAAGATCTTGGACTTTCTTATGAAAATTGTCTCCAAAAGTGGAGATAATATCATAGATATTAATATTCACACTAATATTTACTTAAGTAATATTTATACTAACATTTACTTAAATAAGGCTTCACATTAAGTTGGATTGACTTACTATTCATGTTGCACTTTTTCTACTATCTTTTTGGCTCTTCCTTCTCCATCCTTCTCCTCTCTTCATTTTCTTCCATCTCATCCTTCTTCTAAGTTCTTTTCTTCTATGCTAGATGGTGCTCTAATAGCTCCATGTCATTATTGCTTATATGTATCTTTGCTTCCTTGCCTATTTGCACTCTTTAAGATAATTTAAGATCTAAAAAATTCCCTCCTACTTCTCTTGTCATGACAATTATCTCTCTCCTTCTCTATAAAGATTATTGTAGCTTTTAAATAATTTATTTTAATTATTATCATTTATTTGATAATAAAAAGAAGCTTTTATTAAAGCTTTAAAGATGAAATTTTGCAATTGTTAACACATTGTATTATGTTGCTTTGTTGTGCCAAATTATTGGTACATAAGAGCATGCAAAAAAGAATGTATTGTCTTGTGTATTGCTTGCTTGTGTTGAGTTCATTTAATTGCTCTTCAAAATAACATCATAATTCCTCTTTGTTTGTTTTTGTTGTGTATCGATTTGATGCTATTGTTATTTGCACTCATTTGGTAGTAGAAGCTTTTGATTGTTAATATCCTAGAGTGGAAGTCATGGAAGTCAGTATCTCAGTTTATGTGAGTGCTTCTCTTTGTGATTTTTTGTGATTTTTTCATATTGTAGCTTTCTATTTAGTGATAAGTTATAAGCTTAACATTGAAGAGCTACATCTGCTTAAAAAATTAGTTGTAGTGAGAATGGGTCTATTTAACATTCCCCTATCTATCTATCTATCTGTCGATTAATGACCTCCAACACCTGCTCTCTATATCGTGTTGTCTCTCACCTTAAACCCGAATGCTTCACCCCAAACCCGGAGCCTCGCCCTAAACTCGTCGTTTTCGTCTGTCTATCCATCCTCGCTCGCTTGCTCCCTCGTTGCAGCGTTGCAGCCGCTATGGCACTGCCGATGCCAATACCAGGCGCCGTTGTCCTCCACCGCCCATGGCGCCTGCGCACCCCCACGCGTCCCTACAAGCTTTCTCACTCACACCTTGGCGTCGCAACAGTGCGGGCTTCCTCTTTGCATTCTCCTGCTTCCAATTCCTACGCTTCTCCGTTTTGCCCCGAGGTACGAGCCATGTTGGCACAATGCGCTTTGAAACGATGGAGTTGAGTTTTGGTGTGCGCAATTTGAAGGTGGTGTGTTGTCGCTGTGCGTGCATTCATGTTTTATCGCTTGTTGAGTTTCTGTAATGGCTTCGCAGCAATGGCTTTTTTTTTTTTTTTTGAAGCGGGACTTGATTAAGTCTGCGTTTTCTTTGAATTTAATTACCAGTCATTCTCGAAATGCAATGAGAACTGAGTCGTACTTACATGTTTGTGTGAATTAGATTTTGGATTAATGTTGTGAGATTGGAGGCATGTTGCTCCCTTATTTATGCTGTGCTGAACTAGGAGCCTGACAGGTTGCAGAGGCTGCTAGAGTTTTGCTGCCCGAGTTTATGGAGATTGATGGCTTGGTGGCAACGAATATCAATCGCGTCTTGAATGCTTTCTCAAATGCTCGAGTTGGATCCCATGTATGCAGCTCTGCCTTTTGCCCCGTCCTTCTGATGCCCGGCATACCGCACATCGTGACATGTAGTAGATGATTGGCATATTCTTATTTGAATCTAAGTGCTTTCGAACTTTCAACTAGGTTGTAGCCAGTTGCAGATAATTTTTTTAGTGTAAAGAGGGTTGGGTGTATATCAACAGACAGTTTTGAACGATGCGATGCATTGCCCTTTCACTCAATTTTGCTTTTTGTTACATTCGTAGGCGTCACATTAGATCTTTGTCACCTTTGTACGAGGTAATTGGTCTAGCAGGTCATGACTTGTGTAGTTCCTCATCCAGCATTTTTCAGGCACAACCGGTTATGGTCACAATGATGCGGGTGGGCGGGAAGCTCTTGATCTTGCATTCGCAGATATTGTTGGCTCCGAGGCAGCTATAGTACGCTCTCAGGTATTGTTTTTTTAGTATACCTCCCATGTAAGTACACGAGGCTAGGATGAGATTGGCTCGTTAGCTCATTCTGTTGTGGCTCTTCACTGTGTCGTAAAGAAATGAGGAAATGCTGTATGTAAGAGACAACAATATCTGCGAATCAACGTTTGCAAAATTATCACTTTTGCATTTGAGCTTAATTGCAGTTAGATGGCAGCTTTTTTCAGGAACACACTCCATTGCATGTGCACTATACGCAGCTCTTCGACCTGGTGGTGAGGTAAGGATCAAAAATGTTCTTGTCGTTTGATCGATTGTGGACAAAATGTGAGCTTCTTGATATTAGTCTATCACTTGCATTGCGTAATCGGGTTCTGTTAAAAGTAAACTTGAGCTTTTTCTCCAGTGCGTTTTCTGAAACGACTTTAGTAAGGAACGTAGTCTGGTTTTTTAATGGGTGAAATTTCCTTTGATTGTCTGCAACTCTAATGAGTGGGTTTTTAGCTGCTGGCCGTGGCAGGTGCACCTTACGACACCCTAGAAGAAGTAATTGGGCTCCGTGGCTCACCGAGGCATGGATCTTTGAAGGAATTCGGCGTATCGTATCGAGAACTTCCAGTGAGCATTTATCATTCTTTTCTTTAGTCTAAATTTGAGTTGACGTAGATAATACAACCTTCATGGCATTGAAATGGCTTTTGAGTGATAACGTGAGCATGGGTTCGATTACAACTTAGGTTCGTAATGTAGTACAGTGATTACTTGTCTTGGTATCACTAAAATTAATCTTGTCTCTTGCTATTTACACGATTTTGATGGTGCTACTTATGATATCTCTCTACAGCTACATGTTGATGGCGGGCTTGATTGGAATGCACTTGAGACTGCTATCAAACCAGAAACACAATGTGCACTTATTCAACGCTCCTGTGGATATTCTTGGCGGAAGACTCTAACCGTGGCAGAAATTGAACGTGCCATCATCTTAATTAAGGTAAGTGTCAGTGCTTGGGCAAGGAAATCTTGTACAAATAGCGCAATTCTTGCTGTATGGATCTCAAAATAAATAACCAGCTCCTTATTTTTATGTTTGCATTTTTCAAGTCAATGATAGGAATGTGGTTATTAAGAGATTTTTGGATAATATTATAAGAACATGTCAACTGAAACAAATGTGCAGAGTATACTAAATTTGAAAAGCTTTCACCTGACCTTACAGGCCCAAAATCCCGACTGTGTGGTGTTGGTGGATAACTGTTACGGAGAGTTCGTAGAGACTGTTGAACCCACGGCAGTGGTGCGTGTTGAATTGTCGTTCTTCCCTTCGATTATGTTTTCATGATACTTCTGTTTCTGTCTCTTTTGTAGAAGGAACGAAATTTTTTTTCCAGAGTCCCCAAGATATGTGCTACCTTAATTTTGTCAAGGTTCTTCAGTCATATCTCGTTGTAAAATTTATATGTGCTTCAGAAGAATTATTCTGCCTCTAGACTTATCACTTTTTGTAGTGAAGCGGCGCTTGTATCAGTCTACGAGACGGTCTGACTTCTTGGCCAGCGTTGCTTGAAGTTGTACATTAAACCGGCTCACTGTTCCATTTCTGCTATGTCATTTCTAGGGCGCAGATCTGATGGCTGGAAGTTTAATCAAGAATCCGGGGGGGACAATAGCTCCGTGTGGAGGGTACATAGCTGGGAAGCGCGAGTGGGTAGAAGCTGCTGCAGCTAGACTGAGTGCACCTGGCATTGGCATGGAATCAGGTTCAACCTCTGGTGACGTAATGCGCCTGCTATTTCAAGGCTTGTTTTTAGCACCGCAAATGGTTGGTGAATCCATCAAGGTACAAACGAGTGAGATTCCAAGATGATCATTTCCGATTTTATTTATTTATTTATTTATTTTTTGTATTTACGATTAACCAAGCAAAGCTTTCGTAGCCAGACTTCTCCGTTTGTGCATTGCGGGCCTTGGAAAATGAAAGGATTACTCAGTCATTTCGTTTCTTATAATCATACATGCAGGGTGGAAAATCACGCTTATCTCATTAAAGAGTTATTTGTCGAGACTTAGTAGCCTTGGGCCACGACAGTTACGGGACTTAAGCCTAGCATCTAAAATCATGTTTGAAACAGGGTGGGCTGTTGGTTGCGGAAGTAATGGCAGCTGAGGGTTACCAAGTATCACCTCCTCCGCGGGTTCGTCGTCATGATATAATCCAGGTGAGGAAATTGGTCAGATATCTTTTATCAAATTATAATTTGAGTGTCATTTTGTATACGCCACATTTTTCTACTTATATTTTCTAAAAATAGACAATGTCTGGTTTTTCTTTTTATTAGTCTTTCATGCGTGACTTTCACAAAAAATCAACTTTTCGTGAATAAAGGAATTTCAGTACAGCTGATCGGTTTGACTGATTGCAATTGTGAACTCCGCATGTTTCAATCTTTATATATGGAAACCAACTATTACGAAGTTGCGTCTCAATCCTTGAGAAAATGAACTTACTATCTCAATTTGGGTTGTGGAATCTTGTCCCAGGCTGTGCAACTTGGAAGTCGAAAACGTCTGTTAGCATTTTGTGAAGCTATCCAAAAGCGTTGTCCTGTTGGTGCCTACATTCGCCCTGTTGCTGGTGCTACTGCTGGCTACGGTGACGAGGTACCACGAAAAGCTTGGAACTTATAAATGACTCCTTGGAAACGAAGTGCTTACAGAAAAGTTGTGCTCTGCAGTGATGATCAGAGTAAAGATCCATTAGGTGCTGATAGATCTTGCAGGTGGATCTCAATGATAATTATGATAACTTGTAGGAATCTTTTACAGGTTACATTGGCCGTTATAAATTGAAATCACTCCTACAATGGATGCAGCCAGTTTGTGCTAGCTTTTCTGATAGCTTTTATGGATTTGTTCTCGTATTATGCAGGTGGTCTTTGCTGATGGGACATTTGTAGATGGAAGTACTAGCGAGCTTTCATGTGATGGTCCCTTGCGAGAACCGTTCATTGTCTTTTGCCAGGTACAACATATTCAATAAATTTCATTTATGTATTTCATGGAGTTCTCGGTAAAAACACGGTGCTAAGTTTTGGGGCTTTAGAACCATCTTCAAGTAGGAAATTTCTTTTGGGTTTTCTCGTAGGATAAAAGCACAATTCAGGAAGTGCTTATCTTTCTAAGCTTTTTAATATGTTGCGCAGGGTGGCACACACTGGACACACTGGGCGATTGCTCTAGAAGCTGTACTAGAATCTTTCAAAGAACTCTAAGCTTCAGAGGCAAGTTCTATGGTAAATTTTATTTGTTGCATTGGCTTGCTATTGTAAGCAATTGTAGTCATTCTCGTTATGGGAATACCCCTTGATTACTAGCTTTCACCACATTTTTTTTTGGTTCAATGTCAATCGTGCTCTTTTATAATACAAGTTAAATTTTTTCTTAAAAGTAAACTATATTTATATTGGGTATATATAATGGGTTCATTATTCTCATATATATATATATAGAGAGAGAGTATTTCTAATGTCAATATAATTTTTGTTATTGCCACCACAACTTACCACTACTCAATGCATGGTCTTCTATTATCTTATTTATTCTTTTCAAATGCCCTTCTTATACATTTCTCTTGTATGTGTAATATCTATCATTCTCTTCACATCTTTTTACATAGTGTTTCTCTTTCATAGAGCTTGATACCACTAACACCTTTGCAAGCCATGATGTTTTGATTGCTTATAAGAATAAGGCAAATTTGGTTATAGGATATGTGATATTGATAGAATGTTACATTACTTCTTGTTTTGAGTGGGATTGTGATTGAGGTGGACTTCACAAGATGATTTATTGTGATAGTAGCAAAATTTGTGGTGGCATTAACAATATCCTATATATATTATTCTTGAATTGATTATAAAATTTGAATTTATTTTTGATAACTTCTTTTGATTGTTTTTATTTTTATTTTGAAATCAAACTTATAATCTGAAAATAAATCAATAATAGTTGTTATTAATTCCTTAAAAATTCTCATATAATTTGAAGTTTTAGATCTGTAAAATATATTTGATGTCTTATGATATTTTAATTTTAACTTTTTCTATTCACTAAATATTTAATGAAGTTATTCTATGTACTAAATATATTCGATTTGATCTTTTTATTAATACAGATATTATATTTCTATATTAATTTAAAATAATTATATTATATTATATATATTTTAAATTACATATATAATATTTAATTTATTTTTTATTTTTTTATTTTTTTATTTTTTTATAAATTTCATGATTTTAATCAACTTTTGAGAATTTTTTATTCAAATAAATGTGATATATTTCTTCTTCTAAATTTTAATATTTTTAAAAAATTTATTAGATAATCCTTTACTTGTATATTCATTGTTCTATTGTCATAGACATCTGTATTTATTCTAATAATTAATTAGATAATATGAGTAGGTAGAAGTCGTAATAGTACATAAATTTGATGATATTTTGTAGATAAGTTTTATAGAAGCTTCTTAAATGTGGCTTTGTTTTTATATGTATCTATTGGTGATTGATAAGTTGGAAATTTGGCCATGTATTGCATACATTGGCTTCTTGTGGCACAAGTTAGACATGTAGTTTATATATAGAAAACTTATCTTGCAAGTTGAACACATGTCGTACAAGTTGGATACATACTGGAGGACCTATAGAACGTTGTCACATAGCTCCTAATTAGATAGTTTATATAGAATCAAGAATGATGCCTTTCTCACTCTTATTAATTGATTTCCTTTCTTCTAGTTTAATTTCAAAAGTCTCTAATTTTCTTGTCTTTTGGCAATAGCCATTTTAGTTTCTCCTTGAATTTTCTTATTTCATTTTTTTCAACTTTCTTTAAGAATTTTTTCACTTATTTATTTATATTCTTTGAATTCTTGTCCTTAACATATATACAACTCTTCACTTTATATGCTTAATCTTGATAGATTAAGTGTTGAAAAGTTTGTATTTTCATTAGTTGGTAGAAAAGTCTACAATCTTGTTCGTAAGTGGATAAGTCTAAAGTGTTATTTGTGGATATAAAATTATTTTGATATATATATATATATATATATATATTGTTATTATAGGATTTATTTTATTTATTTATTTATCTATTTTTTGCCATAAATATCTTTAAATTATTGTAATTTTAGTAAATTGCCTATTTATGTGATACAGTATGGATTTAGATTTTAATAGGTACTAATTTTTAAGATTTAGAGTGGCTGAAAATGACTTTTGGAATTACTAAAAATATTTTTTGAAATTAAAGGTAAGTAGAATTGAGTTTTAGGATTTAGAATGGTTAAAATTGAATTTGAAGGTTGCTGAAATTAATTTAAAGATTTAGGATGGTTGAATTTGAATTTTAGGGTTGCTGAAATTGTTTTTAGGTTTTAGGATGGTAGAAATAAAATTTTAAGGTTATTAAAACTTTTCTTAGGATTTGTAAAAAATAAAAATTAATATTTAGATTTTTTTATTTTTTATCATGGCATGTATTAATATCATTCATTCTTGTGTAGAAGTTTAGAATCTTAAAGGATAATCTACTAGCACTTTAGAATGTTTTTTTCTTTTCTTCAATTAAAAATCATATTGTTATTTATTTAATTCAATTTCCACCACTTTTTGCACTATACTCTAATTTATAAGGTCATGAAATCAATAATTCACAATATATGGATCTTAATGTTTATTCTTTTATGATGTTGACTATTGATTTTTCAAATTTATTTGATAGAATGGCTTGTCAAGCCAATCAAAAAATTCAAGTCAAAGACATAGAAGAATTTTGCAATTGTTATATGTTATTTCAAATCGCATAGTTGTTAAATTTTTTATTAGGAATAACTATGATGAAATAGAAAGCTTTAAAAATCAATTTGTAAAGATTTTACAAAGTAAAAATATTTCTATATTAACTAATTCTAATAAATTGATACTAAGTAGGAATTAAGTCAATATTTTATCACGGACATACACATGTAAGCCAGTAATTAGCTGTATAAATAGGTAGAAGTAAGTAGAAGTAGGTAAAAGTAAGTTAATTCTATAATATCTTCTGTAGAAGCTTCCTAAAAGCTTTATAGATGCTACTTTGATTTTATAGGTGTCTATAATTGACTTTTTGGATTAGAAAAGTGGTCAAGAAGTTGGCCATGTGCTACACATGTTAGCTTGAAGACCAAGTTAACTATGTGGCCTTCACATAGAAAAACTTGCGTTATAAGTCAATGCATGTATCCTACAAAGTCAACACATATTAGAGGTCTTATAGAATATCACCACATAGCCCCTACTTAGATAGTATATTTAGAGACAAAAGTGAAGCCTTCTTCACTCTTATCAATTCCTTTCTTGCTTCTAGTCTAGTTTCAAGAGTCTCAAGTTTCCTTGTCTTTTGGCAATAAGCCATTCGAATTTCTTTTTAATATATGTATTTTCTTATTTCTATTTTGTCATTCTTTTTTTTACACAAATTTCATTGATTTATGCATCATCTTTTAGTTCATATCCTTGATAGATTGAAAAGAGTACACATACAGTATCAGAGCTTTGTCTTATCTTGATTGAGAGTAGATTACTCCTTTTTCATGATAAGACATAAGCATATTAGAAGTTGTGGATTACCCTCTTCTAAACTAATATTATTCTTAATATTTTTTTTGTCCTCAAGTCTTTTCTTCTATTTGTCTTAAGTGGTATTAGATATTTTTCTGAGTGTTATTATAACAAAGTTTGTTGAAATGAAGAGTACAATGGCACAAATGTAAGAGCAATTGAGGGAGTTGATGCTTGCGATGCATCAATTTAGATTACTACCACAAGGATCAACAAGAATGGTAGAAACTCAGGATATAGAGATGATTAGAGCTGCTTCAATATCTGTACCAAATCATGTCCCTCTATCCATGGTAGAACATCCCTCAATTATTAGAAAACCAAGAGTTGCTTTGCACAAGAAGTATAATGGTACAAGATCCAAATTTCAAGGATTTATCAATCAAGTACAACTTGTGATTGAACTTCAACCTCAAAGCTATCCAACTCTAGGATCACAAGTGAAATTCATTGGTATACTTCTTTCAAGTTTAGTACTATTGTGGTTTTTTGCTTTCCTTAAATGACAAGATCCAATATTGGATAATCTAGAGGCATTTTTGGCAGAATTTCGATTCATGTATGGGGAACATGATGCAACTTGTGTTGCAACCAACAAGATTTATATTTTGTGACAAGGCAATCGATCTGAAATGTTATATGCTTCATAGTTTTGTCAACTTGTAGCTGATATCAAGAAGAATAATGTTGCATTTATTAACCAATTTCTCTATGAAGTATAATATAAAGTAAAAAAATTGATGCTCAATTTATATGATCCTCAAATATTGAGTTAAGCAATTGACTTTGTTATGAAATGCGATAATTGATTTTTTAAATTTTGATCTAACAGTCATATAAATGGGCCTCAATGTTACTATAATTCGATGGCAACACCAACATTTCTTTAACACATATATTTAGAAATAGAGGATATAAAAATTGATGCCATATGTTTTAAACTTCTTGCCGAGCAAGAAAAGACTCATTGCAATCAAGAAGGATTGTGCTTATATTGTGAAGAACCTAAACACACTACTCAACATTATCCAAAGAAGCAACAAAATCATAAAATGATGAGCACATCTTTCAAAGAAGACAATGTGTCAAAAAATGAATTTGTCCAATTACAATAGGGACCGTGCGGCTAAAATCTTATACAACTTTTAATGAAGGTCTTATCTTCTTCTCAAAAATCTCTTCTTATTTTATAATAGATGTGCATTTAAGACCTAATAATTATAAAGCCTCTGCCTTCACAGATTCAAGAGCCTCAACTTATTACTTAGATGTAGAATTTATTAAAAGTCATAAAATATTGTTAGTACAAAAAATCAAACCTATTCATATAGAAGTCATAGATGGTTGTCCATTGTCTTTTGGAGATGTTACTCATAAAACACTTTCTATAGATGAAGTAATAAATAGTCATAGTAGTTGTGTAATGTTTAATATAATTAGATCTCCCTCTAATCCAATCATTTTAGGTTTATCATGGTTAGAAAGTATAATCCTTGCATAGATTGGATTTCTTGTATCCTTGATTTCTCTAAAAGCATAATTAAGAGTAAAATTAATCCAAAAGAAAGTCATAAGTTTAATATAATTAAACCTATGTTTGTAAGTGCAAGAGCTTTCTTGCATGCTGTAAAAGAAGGATCACCTTGTGTCATTTATGCCACACTTGTTTCTAATGATGCAAAGACTTCAAGTAGCATTCCTAGCCAATATCAAGAATTTTAAAATGAATTTGAGAAGAAGAATATGAATTCTCTTCCAAAACATCGTTCTTATGACTACTCAATTGACCTTCAAGAAAGAACACAACCACTATTTGGACCAATCTATAGTTTATCACAAAATGAATTGGCTGAACTCAAGAAAAAATATTGAAGAAAATTTGGCCAAGAATTTCATACGCCATTCCAAATCACCAACAAGAACTCCAATCTTATTTGTAAAGAAGAAAGATGGGTCATTGCGGATGTGTGTTGATTATCAAAGACTCAAGAAGATCACCATCAAAAATATGTACCCTCTATCTTTGATATCCAGACTTCTCGATCAACTGAATCAAACTAAGATCTATATAAAAATAGATCTATGAAGAGCATACAATGTAGTACGTATTAAAGAAGGAGATGAATAGGAGATTACATTTTGAACTAAATATGGATATTTTGAATATAATGTCATGCCTTTTGGACTTACAAATGCATCGACAGCTTTTCAACATCTAATGAATGATGTTTTATGAAAGTTTTTAGATGATTTTGTTCTCTATTATCTGAATGTCATCTTGATCTATTCTAAGAACACAAATGAATATGAATTTCATGTTCATCAAGTATTACAAAAATTAAGAGATACGGGACTCTATAACAAGATAGAAAAATGTGTATTCCACACTACTCAAGTCGACTTTTTAGGATACATCATTTTAAATGATGGACTTATGATGGATCCTAAGAAAGTTCAAATGATTATGAATTGGAAGATTTCAAAAATGGTAAGAGATGTTCAATGCTTTTTGAACTTTGCGAACTATTATCGGATCTTCATCAAAGACTTCTTTCGAATTGCAGCTCCACTTACATGTTTGACTTGCAAAGACAACCTTGAGTGGACCAAAGAAGCTAAAGTATCTTTTGAAACTTTGAAATCAACCGTTATTTCTGCACCAATCTTGTATTGCGTCAACTTTTTTAAGGTATTTTTTTATGGAAACACACGCATCAGACTTTGCTTTGGGTGCCGTATTATTACAAATGGAAACAAATGATAATCTTCATCTAGTAGCTTTTCATTCCAGAAAATTTTTAGCAATCGAGATTAACTATAAAATTCATGACAAAGAACTTCTTGTAATCATGGATTCATTTCAATAATAGTATCATCATCTACAAGGTGCTTCTAATCCAATCACCGTATATACAGATTACAAGAATCTTGAGTATTTCATGTCAATACGTATTTTAAATCATCGCCAAGCCCGTTGGAGCCTGTCTTTATCAAGATTTGATTTCAAGATTACATATTGATCCAAAAAACTATAAGGTTTGTCAGATGCCCTTTCTAGACATTCTTATCTTGTACCAAAAGAAGGAGATGCATCTTTTAATCAACAAAGAATAATTCTCTTGAAGCCAAAGTATTTTCATCTTCGAGTAATGAAACCAACATTGATTGTTGATTTGACACTTATGAAACAAATCCAATCAAGTATATCTTCTGATCTTCTTGTTCATAATATCAAAAATCTTTCTTTTAAGTCTCAAGATACTTCTAAGTTTGAATTCAAAAATAATCTACTCTAATTCGAAGGTCGATTATATATTCCAAAAAGACAAGCATGATTACGTGTTCTTCAAGCACATCACAACTTTCCAATAGTAGGACATTTTGGATACAACAAGACTTTGGAGCTTATATCCAATGATTTTAGGTGGCCTTAAATATAGAAGGATGTAAAAGACTTTGTTCAGTCATGCAACGTTTGTTTAAGATCAAAAACTCCTCATCATCAACGTTACAGACTTCTTCAACCTTTATCTATTCCAAAACAACCATGGTCTTCTGTTTCTATGGATTTTATCACGGATCTTCCAATCTTAGGTTCTTATGACTTTATATTCGTTATAGTAGATTGTTTTACTAAGATGGCACATTTTGTACTATGTGCAAAATCTATCACAAGTGAAGAAACAACTAAACTCTTTCTTGACAACATCCATCACTATCATGGATTATCCAAGGATATTATATCAAATAGGAGAACTCAGTTTGTATGAAGATTTTGGCGGATTCTTTCCAAGTTTCTAAAAGTGGATATAAAACTATCTTTGGTATTCTATCCTCAAACAAATGGACAAATGGAGCATGTTAATCAAGTCTTGGAATAATATTTAAGATGTATCATCAACTACCAACAAGATGATTAGACAACTCTTTTGTCATTAATAGAGTTTGCTTATAATAACATGATACATTCTTCTACAAAACAAACACCTTTCTTTACCAATTATGGTTATCATCTACAACTTGATATTTTTGACTTTTCAAAAGCTGATAATCCTATAATGGAAGATTTAGCAAATCATTTTTCAGAGCTACATGCAACAATGAAGGTGCAATTAAAAGAAGCTCAAGAACAACAAAAGATCAATGCGGATGTCTATCGAGAGGAACAACCACCATTCCACATGGGTGATAAGGTATGATTACTTTGTCGCAATATCAAGACTACTCGTTCTTGTGACAAGTTGGACTATCATAGGCTTGGACCATTTTCTATTTCTGTACAAATCAATCCAGTTGTATATTGTTTACATCTATTGGAGTCAATAAAAAAGAGTTGTCTAATCCATCTAGTATTCCATGTATCTCTTCTTCATCCATACAAGATAGTGGACACACCAAGAAGAAGGCAAGCTCTACCTCCTCCTATAAAAATGGACAATAATGAGGAGTTTGAAGTGAAAGAAGTTTTAGATTGAAGGTGGTGCCAAAATAAATTAGAATATCTTCTGCATTAGTACAAATATGATATTAGTGAACGCACATGGGAGCCAATAAAGAATCTTATAAATGCATCAAAGGTGATGGAGGCTTTTCATCGACAACATCTATCAAAATCAAGATGAAAACTTTTCCTATAAAAGAAACAAGATCTAGGCAAGATAACATTAAACTTTCAATCCTTATTTGAAACTTCTTTGTAGTTGAGACGCTAAGGATATGAAGAACCAACAACCAGCAAATTTGACTGAAGAGCCTTTGTTTGCTAATATGTCACATGAGACATTGTAATTGTCACAACCTTCAAGACAATGCAATCGAGATGAAGATCCTTAAGAATGACATGTTTTTCTTCAAATAAATAGCGAGATACAATGCATTTGATATCACGACCTTGGAAGATACTCTTGATGTTTGGTAATTTTATTAGAGGTAGGAACAACTCCTGACAGTGTTCCAAATATTTTATTTGAAGGAAGTTATGAAGGCCTCAACAACGATCAAATAATACGATGGTCTTCTTGCCCTGGTCTAGGACACTATCGATGGTTGAGAGGCCTTATCAACCATCTTCAAAGAGAACAAGGATCTGAGCATGTAGTAAATACAATTCATCGCATCATATATTTCTTCAACATATGCTGACCACTCTTTGTGGAACTCGTCCCTAGAAGGAGGAGATAATGTCACGGACATACACATGTAAGCTAATAATTACTTATATAAATAGGTAGAAGTAATTAAAAATAGATAAAAGTAAGTTAATTCTACAATATCTTCTATAGAAGCTTTTTAAAAGCTTCATAGACATTGCTTTGACTTTATAGGTGTCTATAATTGACTATTTGGATTAAAAAAGTAGTCAACAAATTGGTTATGTGCCACACATGTAGTTAGCTTGAAGACCAAGCTAACTATGTGGCCCATATGAAGAAAAACTTGCGTTATGAGTCAAGGCATGTGTCCTACAAAGTCAACATATATTGGAGGTCCTATAGAACATAGCTATGTAGCCCCTAGTTAGATAGTATATATAGAGACAAGAATAAAGCCCTCTTCACTCTTATCAATTCCTTTCTTGCTTCTAGTCTAGTTTCAAGAGTCTCAAGTTTCCTTGTCTTTTGGCAATAAGCCATTCTAGTTTCTTTTTAATATATGTACTTCCTTATTTTTATTTTTTTACTTTTTCTTTGACATGGATTTTATTGATTTATGCATCATCTTTTAATTCATGTTTTTGAAATATCTACATTTTTACCATATTACATGGCCTTTATTACTTAAATAAAAAATTGTAGTGTTCAATTTTTTGGTACAAAGTGGGAGATTCTTATTACCAAGTCTAAAATAGATTTATTCATTGAATGTTATCATGCAAAAATAGGCCCTTCTATTTCTTTAAGTGAAAATGTTTTTAACTATGGAGTTGTTTTTTTAGAAGATATACTATTTAAGATTGTAACAAACTTAATACTTTAATGTTCCAAAAAAAAGTCATTTGTCATTTTCAATTCAACTTTTTAGCAATTTACAATTTAAACTCCAATAAATATACACACACAAAATATCTTATACAAGTTGTAGAGATACAAGTCAATAAGCTTTGTAATTGGATTGTACAAAATTATGTCATTGCTTTGCTTATATGTAATAAAGATTAATTATTGCTAGATTTAAAAAAAAAAAAAAACAAAAAACAAAAACAAAAAAACAATTATCAAACAATAACCTAAACTATCCTCATCAATTTATGTAGTAAAAAAAAACTAATTTAGTTGGTTTAGAATTCCATATATTGGTCATATTTTGATTCATTTATACTCAGTTTCATTTCAATTTGGACATATCTAATACCTAGTTTGATTTGATGGTAACCCTAAACCAAACTAAACCAGACCAAACTGCACCAACCAATACCAAGAACAAGACCAAGGTATCATTTCCCATACCCATTCAATATACGTGTAGGGATTTACCAGGGTATTGTAGTGTGAGATTTATACCCGCCTGATACCAGTTATATAACGGATATGTGCATGAAGTAGGGTGTGCTCTATGAGGCCCCGTCTTCTTTCGGCGTGAGGAAGCAGTCGAGTTGTTGCTGGATCCGGGGGCCTCGCGAGCCCGGACACCGACACTGCTTGAATCAGCAGCAGCATCACTTGCAAGTCCGCTGCCTCGATCCAGTGTGGATGCGTTGATTGGAGAATCCCATAGTCGATCAATTTTTTTTCAGATGAAAAACTCTGCCTCTGAGGGTAGAGTGTGACCGAGAGGAACACAGCGCTTGAAGTCCACGAAGCGATGGGGAGAGAAGGAGTTGGTTTCTTGTTACAGTCATGGCGCAAAGGTCGCCAGTTGTGGCACTCTGTAGCTCGCGCTGCGAATTACAGCACTTCGTCCGCCATTCACACCCCAACTGCATCTGTCGATCGCGTTCTGCCGCCGAAATCCCGACTCACTTGGGTACTCTGCTTTTTCTTAGACTTGTTTGTGTTGGAGTAAAGATTTGGTGGCATTTGTGATGAGGAGGATGTTTTTTTCATGTTGGTTTTTTGTTACGTTGTGGTTGCGATTCCTCTAGTGGATTTAATGCGACGCTGGTGGTGAGAAAAAAAAAAAATATTGGGTTGCTGTAGAGAATACGAAGTTTTGTAGAGGTACGATTACGATGATGCGGTTGCGCATGTCATTGATGTTTGGATGGGAATTTTTAACGATATTGGCGACTACTGGGAATCTGGGTTTAGGTCTTATTTAAGCCTCAATTGTTTATCAGTAAATTATTTGGCTACATAGTGGAGCTATTTTGCCTTCATCTCGTCTTTTTTTCTTTTTTCTTTTTTCTTTTTTGTTTGTTTTCTCGTTTCTCCAGTTTATCTCCAATTTCTGTTCATGTAGGCGAACTTGGTCTTAATCGTCTGATTTTCACGTAACTTTTGCTAATCAGTTCAATTTTTCAAATTTGTGCAAGGAGCTTCATTCATCTTTGCAGATATATAAGTATTTCTTACTTTAGACTTTTGTGGTCTGAGAACGGCGCGGTTGTTTAGTGGGTCTACATGTTGTGGCAATTTGGATTAGGTGAAACTCAACTTCGACAGTATCTTATGAGAGATAATAGGCTATGCTGCCCGTGAGATGGCTACTACAATAATGACTGCGACAGTTTTTTGTCTGTGTAAGTCGTGTTGTGAAAGTGCAGCTTGAACTAAATGCAAATTCTATAATTTTCATTTAGACCCAAAAGTATACACCTCGACGAGAACATTTTATCCATATTTAACAATGCCGGCTGTTAAATTGGGGCCCAATGTTCACAAGTTAGGGCTATCGGTCAATTACTGGAATCAAACAAGTTTAATAGTCATGCGGCCAAACCTTTTTTGAATGTGCACGTGGATCTATTTTGCAGCGACGGTTGTTGACAGGAGCAGTCCTCGGGTCTGTTATTGGTGGTGGAGCGTATGTTGGGACCTCTGATGAGGCCACAATCAGGTTTGATTTTATTGACCCATGGCTTTATAAATTCAATACTCTCTGTTGTAAATATACGAATTTGTTCTTGTCGCTGATAAGTAAAGTTTTGGAAGTCTTATGACAGAATTGTTGATGGATAGTCATAGAATTGTCATAATAGACATGTACCTTAACTGATGATGTACAGACTCTTACTTTGCGCAGCAATTGGGCATTTCAGGGAGCCAGTTTGCTGAATCCGTTATTCAAGTTTTTCGAGCCGGAGGATGCTCATAGGTTAGCGATCTGGGCCGCAGCTCATGGGTTAGTCCCTAAGGAAACGCGACCCGATCCTTTCATCTTGGAAGTTACCTTGTGGGGTCGCACTTTTTCAAATCCCGTTGGTCTTGCAGCAGGCTTTGATAAAAACGCTGAGGCAGTTGAGGGGTTATTAGGGCTAGGCTTCGGATTTGTTGAAGTGGGATCAGTGACTCCAGTCCCTCAGGAGGGTAACCCCAGACCTCGTGTATTTCGAATCCAGGAACAGGGGTAAGCATGTATGTCTCTGCTCTCTTTCTCATACTAAATGGTTTAGTATGTCCCCTGTTGAGAACAAGACTGGTTGTGGCTTTTGCAAAGATTCTGAGTAGCATATTTGCGTTTACATCATTTTCCCACTTAGTCTTCTCAGCCAGGTTTTGGTGTTTGCATTGCGCAAAGCTTTTGGGCAAAATGAGGTGATGCATGGACATTTTTCTACTCTATTTTAAGAGAATCTTTGCAATTTAAAGGATCAACCGTTAATGTTTGAATTTGACGTATGTGTGCAGTGCAATTATCAATCGATATGGATTTAGTAGTGAAGGGATTGTTGCCGTTGCGAGGAGGCTTGGAGCTCAACATGGAAAGAGAAGACTTGCAGAGACCACCGGGGAACTATTTGGTTCAGCTAGTCCATTTGCAACAAGAATTACTGGTACTGGGATAGTAGGAGTAAATCTGGGAAAGAATAAGACCAGTGAAGATGCTGCAGCTGATTATGTACAAGGGGTTCATACCTTGTCACAATATGCTGATTATTTGGTAAGATTATGCTGAATCACAAGCCTGTCATGTTGGATTTTCACCTTAACAAACCTCTGAGAAGCTGCATTCTATTATAATAGTTTTATTGTGTATGACAAGATGAATATTTTAAGAAGAAAGAGTTCAGGTCATCACAAATTTAAGATACTGATTGTGCATATCCTGTGGAGATTGCTTGCAGGTCATTAATGTGTCCTCTCCCAATACCCCAGGACTTCGCAAACTGCAAGGCCGTAAACAGCTTCAGGACCTCATTAAAAAGGTATGCATATGTGAATTTCTTACATTCGAACATCTGCTGACTATATCTCAGCAGCTTCTACTTGACAGAACGATTAATCCTGTTCAGAGGTGCTTTTGTAGGTTCTAGCTGCTCGAGATGAAATGCAGTGGGGAGAGGCTGGGCCACCTCCATTACTGGTGAAAATCTCACCCGATTTATCAAAGCAGGACTTGGCGGACATTGCAGCGGTAAAGATAATTTCTACCGTTTGTTACTGGCTGCTGCCTCATCTACTTGCATTAGGACCCGGATTCTTGTTTATGACTCTTTTTAGTTTCTCAACCACATGTTTTCAAAAGATCTTGCGATTTTACATATCTGATCATTATCTGCTTTTTGTTGATGCCTGCTATACTCAGGTTGCACTTTCTCTGAGGATTGATGGCTTGGTAAGATTCTATCTTTTGAAACCATCTTCCTCCGACTTTTGAACATGTGGAGACTTCTCAACGTGCATTATTCAAATGAAGCATGGGACCTGCCCAAGCACTTTATTTGATTCAAAGCTCGTTGTTATGCAAATTTACTTGAAAGCATGTTGATTATTCGTCCAGTAGGGTGTACAAGGTTTTCTCTTGCATGATCCAGTATCAGAGTGTATTGTCTTCTTTTAGTAAGCTTGACAAGTTGGTCTGCAGGTAGTAACCAACACTACAGTGTCAAGACCAGACTCTATTCTTGGCTTAGTGCATTCAACAGAAACTGGGGGTCTTAGTGGAAAACCTCTGTTCAATATCTCCAATGAGATCCTTCGCGACATATATGTACTTACGAAGGTAACTTTCTTGATCCATATTTGGCGTACTTCATGTACAATTAGTATTCTTAAAGAGCTTTTTTTTTTTTTCTTTTTTTTTTCTTTTAATTCATTCATTCATTTTTAAAGCTGTTAAGCTTGAGGATAATTTGTCAACCTGCACAAAGTAGTGGGTATTGTTCATATTTTATTTGCAGTTCTTTTTTTAAATATCATATATTTTTGTTATGTGAGTAGGGAAAAATTCCACTTGTGGGTTGTGGCGGCATTAGCAGGTAAATTTTGTTGCCATATTTTGTGATCTTTAGTTGAAGATATTTTTGCTCGGTAGTAAATGACCTTCGTTGTAAGAACACAAAATCGTATGAGATTGAAATAACATGAAATTTTTACTATCTTGTTGCATTACCTTTAGTTCTAATTTTCTTTCGAATCGATCTCTGGAATGTTCTTCAGTGTTTCAGTGACGCAATGCCAGTTCCACTAATGTGAAACTCATGTTCTCAGTGTTGCAATTTTGCAGCGGTGAAGATGCTTATAAGAAGATTCGAGCTGGTGCCAGCTTGGTGGAGCTTTACACTGCCTTCGCTTACGAAGGGCCAGCAATTTTACCTCGAATTAAGGTACATTGTTAGCTTCTAACTGCTTACAAACCTGTTGCCTTTCCCTTTCTTTAGGCCTGTAAAGGATGTAAACAGTCAAATCAGTTTCTCAGAACTTTACCCGATGCTCCGTACTATTGTAATTTATTTTCTTTTTATTTAAGTAACGTGTTTTGGGGACCGCAGTCGGAGTTAGCATCCTGCTTGGAGCGTGATGGATTCAAATCGATACGTGAGGCGGTTGGTGCTGACCATCGCTGATGGTGCTCTGAACGATTATAAACGATTGCAATTAATTCTCGTCACCTTTTCCTCTAGATGAAGCATGATATGAGGGTCCACCCAATTTTGAAACGGAAAATAATGGAGGTGTAGTGAAGGTTATTTCTGAGGTTATTTGCCAACCGAGAGCGTCCGTTCTTGCTGTCTTTGAGACTGTGGATCATGACCTTACATGTACGTCTTAGGTGGTATTTTATAAGCAGACAGTTTTCCTCCATTTAAGAGTACTATCTCAGTCATTGAATATTGAATATTAAGGAAGTGGGGCAAGGGGCTTGTGTGTTAAAAGTGTTAACATACATGTCTAATTTCTATTAGACATTATGTGAATACCTATGTAGAATTATGTGATTACCTATGTAGACAATTGAAACCATGTTACTAATTGACAACTTGTAGATTGCCATATTAGCCAATAGTTAACATATAGTTATTGTCACCTACCAAGCTATTATATGGCCTAATAAGATGAGTGTCCACTTGTTAATTGGACCTTGGCAGCTAGTTGTTAGTTTGTTTCCACTAGAAAGTCCATGTCAATAGACCATGGACTTGTGCTTTAAGAACCAAAATTCAAGGTTCATTTCAAGAGGTTAGTTCTCTTGAATTATCGATGGTTGAATAGTGAGTTCAAATGTATTTCACATCATTATACTTCTATCCTATATCAATATATACATCATATTTTCTAACATTGTGCCTTTGCATACCTCTAGACAATGGTATTCATGTGGTTGTCGACTTCTAGTTAGATTGGGACTTGCATCTTGTTTTATTTGGTTGTTGCTTCTAAAATTGTGTGCGTCTCAAATATACTTGATGCATAGAAGATAGTCTTCATGTGTATCATTTGTTAAGAATAACATCTTGGAACAAAATTCTTTTGTAAAATTTATCTATTCCATTTTCACTTGTGATACTAAACTTAAAAGTAATAAAAAAAAAAAATCAAATAATAAAATACATATAGAGAATTAAAGAAAAGGTTGTAGATAAATAGACAAAAAGGGTTTTGTGAAGCTACATAGAATATATATGTATATATATATATATATATATATATATGCATGCATATCAAAGCATAAAGAAAGTATATGGATTGATGTTGACATTGTGAGTTACATTTTATTATTATTTTTTTTGCATATTTTAAAACTTCAATCTTATTCATTTATGTACACAAAATATAAGCTAAATTGCTAAATTTAAAAAATCAAGCTAAATTGAAATTCTAATGAGGTTTAGAAATTAATCTCCATTTAAGAACCTTTCAAATATAATATTCAAATACAAATCTAAATTTATTATTGATGTTACAAAGTTTTTCTTGCCTCTTGGTTTACTTGTGTTTGGAATTTTCCATGTGTTTTTGCACAACTATTTAGTTATTTTGTTACATTCTAATGTATCACACACACACACACACACACACACTTATATATTAATATATTAATATTATTTAAAAAATAATCTCTTTTAATAAATATAATAAATTATAAATTATAAATCTTAGATCATTCACAACAAATATTCTAATATGATAAATGAATAAAAATTGTAGCCTAAGAAAAAATGAAATAATAAATTTGGTAATAAAAAGATTAAAACTTTAAAAAAAAATTTAAGCATATTAATTAAATATTGATAAAAAAATCATAGTAAAGTATCAGACTAATTAAATTAAACCAATGATTCAAGTGATTTAATGTTGTTTGTAGTTAAAATAAAATTAATTCTTATTAAAAATTTCAGGTTTTTAAAAATAAATTAAATTTGAAAAAATATGGTAAAAGCTTATCATGTCACATAGGAAAATAACACAGGTCTATTTTATATACTTTATCTAAAAACCATAGAACTACGATCTTTTGGAAGAATTTTTTTCTTTTTGTTTAAATTTTATGAATTTCTTTTTCTTTTTCTTCTAAGTATACTAGTAAATAAAGCACTATAATCTAAAAACTACTATGATCTTAAATTTAATGTATAAATAAGTGTAAAAATTACTTTTTGGAGGAATATTTGATATTATTTTTTCTATTATATATTATTAACAATGTATTGTGTATTCTTATAAGTGTAATTTTTTTGAAATTTCTTTTCTTTTAAATTAATATTATAATTTAAACATGTCAAATAAGAATACATACTTAAATTATTAAAATACTATATATAAAAATATAAAAATGTAAAAAATTAAAAAACTAGGTGTGTTGGTACCATTTAGACTCCTTGAATTTGGATATATATATATATATATATATATATATACTTAAATTTCTTAATTATTGTAGTTAGATAAATCTAGAATGAAATTTAGCAAAACAAAATACGAAACAAAGTTTGCTCCTGCCATTGATTCAACAAGTTAAAATATAAATATATGTATATATATAAATACTTATATATAGGAAAAACTTCTTTCTAATTTAATGCATAGAAGTAAATGCTTCTTATATTTATGAACAGATTTCTTTTAAAAAAAGAATCTAAAATTCTTTTTTAGTAGTTTCTTTTTATTGATGATTTCTTACATGAATTTTATAATAAATATTTTGCACTTAATAATATTCTATTATTAATTTTGAATACCATTAAGAAATTTATATTTTTATACTATCATTTTGTACTTTGTATTGATTATCAATAAAAAAAATTAAGTTTTTGTTTTATTTTTCTTTAACAAAAATTACCTCCTTGTAAAGTATATTGAATTTTAATATATTTACAGCTCAAAAAATAAGACATATATTAGAATTTAGTTTATTTATCTATGAAATACTAATTACAATATCTTAAATCTAAGAAATTAAGTTTATGTAATAAAATTATTCTTCATCCAAATGCATATGAATTCATCATCGATTATTAAAGATTCTAAAAACATAACCAATTATAACAAATTCTACTTTCAATATCTCATAACACAAGCACAAGATGCAACAGAAAGGATATTGTTGATGCAACTACATGAACAATAAACATAGCAATGATGTTCAATCAATGTAAGTAAATTTGATATATTGGGCTCTGCAACAATCTCCAATTGCCATGAGTATGAAAGAACTACATACCAACATATACAATTACAAATTATCAATCAACCACATATTTCAGTATTATAACGACTAATAATGTAGCATGTATATAAACACTTTTGACACAATGCTTGTTTAATAATTAAGAATATTTAGAAACAATTTTGAAATAATGCTTGCAGATGAAGCAAATCCTTGCCAACAGGTGCACTTCAAAACGAACTTTGTCTACCAGTAACAAGAATGGCAAACACAAAACAAACCTGCACAACCAATGCGTAATATCTAACAAAACTCTTGAGACGTGGTTCATAATTACAAATGGGTCAAACTAAGAATGAGAGATGATGACTTCACACTGCTTTTGTATTTTCAGGGTCTGATCTTCCGAAAAATAAACTAGTTAAGTACATTGGAAACCATCAGTATATTGTTGCTCATGGTTCGAAACTAGGAACCTGATGTGGAGGGGGATCGATACAATTCTCGTAGAAAAACCCCCAGTTGGTAGAGTATCTGAATTGCCACAATAGCTTTTGAGGTGACTGCGACAACCGCAGCTAAGAATACTTCTGCTGCCATATCTATTTGCTCGTGATGCACATAAAGAATCACTTCACCGAAATAGAGTTAAGGCTGTGATTCAGGTAAATTGCTTCACCGGGTGAAGCTACATTGATCACCGACAGTTCCACTTGTTGAAGACACAAACTGCCACACAATGCATAGCTGATATGTTAATCAATCAATGCTGGCCTGCCGAACATATTGCAGTGATTTTACATTAACTTGTCATGTATAGACGAGGTTTCGTATCAAAACCTGTACAGTGAGACGAGTCCTATCCGCCTGAATGTAGATGTAACCGTAATCCTTGATGCGTGCTAAGCTCCACGCGGGAGGCTGGTAAATATCAATCAAACACTTATCAGCAACAAGATATTGCAACTTAGTTGAGGAGCTTGAAATAAGTTGAACGTAGGACGATTGAGTAATCTGAAGAAGGCCGTTACTTACAGTGGCTGTACCAAAATCGTTGGACTCAAAGCCTGCGGTACCTACGACTATTTGAACAGGTGCTTTGTAATCTGCATTATTGTACGTAGCAATTCCAGCACTATCGTTGGTCGGCATCCCCAAGCATGTGCCATTGAAGACGGCGCATGAGCGTTCATAGTTGTGGACGTGTCCCCACACTGCGATGTCTACCTGAGAGATGGCAAGGCTCTTCATTATCAGAGGCGATTCAAATAGATTACCCAAAAACCATAACTAAGTTCATAAATAGAACCAAACAATGAGCTCTTTAGTTGTGCCCTCTATCATTAAACGCAGTTTGATTTTTGCTCAAATGGAAAAGGTGTGGAGAACCAAGGGTCATAATGTTCGCAATATGTGCTGGATAACTATTTATGAAGATGCAACTTACTTTAGCACTTAGTAGTAGAGGCTCAAGCTCAGGAGCGAAGTTTGTATCCACAGGAGCCAGAAGAAAATCCAGACTGCTGGTGTAGGATGAATACATTGGACGGTGTCTTCATTCATGTGCACATTCACATCATCAGTGATATTTAGTCTAAGAGATTCAGAAAGGAAGTTGACAAGAAATATCAGAACAGCAGCATGAGTTACATATCTCTATGCAGAAGAGTGACCTTGAAAAATGTGTTGCAGCGACATAGCCTGAAGCAACGTTGTTACAAACACTTACCCTGTAAAGACGATCCATGGCGTTATGGTCCGATTAACTGATGCAAGATCCTCTTGAAGCCAAGAGTACTGTCGTGCAGAAAAAGGAAAATTTGTTGAGAAGTTCTTGAACACACTGAACGAGGTTGGTGCTTACAAATTCATAACATGCATCTCAAATATAGAGATGGGGTCAAATTAGAGCCAGCATTGTGATTGTGACTTGATTGGCAGGAGTGAGTACCTGTTCACTGCCTCGAGTCCAGTTGTGTTCTGTGGACATAACGGTGAAATGTATTGGCCCCGAAGAATACGAATACCAAGGCTTGTCTGCCGCAGCTGCAGGCATCGGAAAATAGGTCTCATATGGGACTCCGATTTCACCTCCTGAATCCGTTAAGGTGTATACAGACCCAGAGCCGGGAAAATCCCTAACAAGCATAGAAGTGAATGGTGACATGAATTAGAACAGAACAGACAAGCCCCTTAAAACCTGCAATTCAAGATGACAAACTGTGTCCAACAAAAGCAAACAAGTGATCAAAGTCCCAAAGCCATGACTGAATCCTCTGCAGTTGTGGTTGTGACTTTTGAGAATCTAGAGTTTGTTGCTAATCCAGCAAGATGGACGGTACACGTAAAATCATTCAAATTCATATGCAAATTATGCTGCGTAGGGTCATTTCTACCTCTCGTGATTGCCGATGGCGGTCATGTAGGAAACCTTGGAAGCCACAGGGGTTAGCAACTCTAAAAACGAATCCCATTCCACCAGAAATCCAGTAGCGTAGCTGATATCGCCGATATGGAGCACCACGTCGACATCATTCCTTCTAGTCAATGCATCAACAACGCCAATCGATCCTGGCTGCAAACAACAACCACCCTTGTCAAGCTCATTTTACAAAGCAATACCAAAGAATATTCTCGAAATGAAGGAAATATTCTTGGGTCGGTACCGCTGAATAATGGATGCTCGCATTTTCACGCTCAGCCTTGCCCATGTCGCCATACATCACTACACGCACGGAATTCGCTCCAACAGCCGGCGGTGTCGTGAAATTTGTAATCTTACTCCATCCAACATCGTCGCTGTGAACATCGCAGAAATGATTTGTGAGTGGTCTAAACCTTACATCACCACCACCACCACCACCTGAGGTTGACGTGAGCATCTATCACATGGCTATTTTCATGGTTGTGTGATCGATTTTGTGATGAACTTGGTTATTGATGGTCGAACAATTTACCTGCCGAAGGAATAAATGTACGAGGTGGATGGGGTGAGACCTATCATCACCGCGGAGTGGATGAAACCCGGGTCATGCCAGCCGAAATCGCTGGCAGGGTTCGCTGCATGAGCTGTGATAAAAACCAATTCAGCGTGTCAAACGGCGCCTCCATATCGCATTGTGATTGATTCCTATTTGGGTCCGCGGCACTAGATCTAGAGATAAGAAAAATCGAAATAAAGACGATATCTGGATCTCTGCAACGTGTAGACTGCAAGGCAATCACAGGGCTGTGCATCAGATGAATCCTACAAAAGATGGATAACTTACAGCTCATTGAGGCCGCTGTGAACGTGGAAACATTGGATGTTGCCGTCAAGCCATTGTACTTCACTTGTTGTGGAGAACTGTCACCGCTGACCCATGTCACTCGCATCTGCGAAGAGACACCAACAAGTTACGGAGAAAATTTGTGTCAGAACGCCGAAGAGAATAACTAAAGATTGCACAAATCGGATCCAAATACCCTGCGTCTTATGTTTTTTGTATAGATAAATTACACTCTGGAATCACATTGTTCACAGAGTTCGATCGGTGCTTTAAAAAAATAAGCCCACCTGTGTTCCAGTTGAGTCGACTGACGAGAGATGGCCATAGAGTGGGGACTTGGGGTTTGCGAACGACAGCGCGGAGGATGCGTTGATCACACAAGGCAAAGCCAAACCCCCTGTGAAGAAGACGAAGAATACGTCTGTCCTAATGTTGATCAACCGGAACGACACTGACCCGCTGCAGGTTTGAACAAAGCACCGACTACCTGCGCTAACCTCGCAAGTCGGCTTGCCACATGAAATATACTCGGGATCGGTATTCAAAAACTTGTACTGTAGATCTCCTCGAAATCAAACCCAGATAATTAGGAAAAAATAAAAACCCTCTATTTGCAATTTCTTCACAGAAGTGAAAAAGAACCCTTAATAGTATTCAAGTCATGAAAAAGCTGGCCACCGACTTCACTGTAGCCATGGCCCATTTCGAAGCTTCATTGGAGCTTTAAAAAAATTACTCCAATTTCCAAGATTAGATTTAGTTGCAGCAAGTTGTTCACAAACAGATTGGATCTTCGTTATTGACGCAGGTACCTTGACAGGATAGTGGCAAGTTAAGGGTAGACTGGACGTATCCCCTGTCTGCAAATACATCGCCGCGGATTCGGTCGGACACGCATCTGTACTGAGTTTCACAATTCCGGTTTCAAACGCTTCAGTCCGATATTGTATGAGGTGAATTACTAGCGCAATTCAGAAGATTATCACACGCACAAGAAGATTTTGCCAAATGGTTCCAGCGTTCAATTCAAACAACAAATTCAGTTGTTCAAGATGGACAGAGAGAGAACTTGGCATCGGTCGGCGAAAAAACACCAACCCAATCTTGGTCCGATGGTTTCGTGACTCCGCTCACGGTCACAGTGACGTTCTGCACATCCGCCAATTGTCCTGTCGTGTCTACTGCAATAGCTGCGTACGGGTAGAGATTCGAGCAGGACGCAAGTCTTCGTCGGTTGATGGTGCTGAAGAGATCCT
This sequence comes from Physcomitrium patens, assembly GCF_059467195.1. Taxonomy (NCBI): domain Eukaryota; kingdom Viridiplantae; phylum Streptophyta; class Bryopsida; order Funariales; family Funariaceae; genus Physcomitrium; species Physcomitrium patens. Next base: position 3,853,157 of record NC_143424.1, read on the forward strand.
GGTCCCCCAAAGGATGATCAACTGAGAATTTTCTGACAACGTTCAGCACAGCGCTGTGATCCGAGTCTCCATGATGGAGAGGGGAGTTACCAAAACGAGAATGACGGGGTTGAGGCGCCGTTTTCCTCCCCGAAGTCTCGCATCGTGAGGAAGTGCACAAAATAACGAGAACAACCAATCCCAAGAGAGTCTTCGGTAATCGATGTTTGCTGTAAACTATCAGCATCCTGTCTCCCACTCACACGATAGTCGAGATTGGCTTCTCCGTGACGAGCCCCGTACTCGCAGACTTCGATGTACTTTTGGTGGTCCGGATCGTACAGAGGAATCAAATGCAAACTTCTCAAACTTGGCTGTCCTTCCTAGTTCAAGTAGACTCGTATGCAATCCGTGTACACAGCGCAGATAGCGCATGACAGCTGATTGAAACTCTGGGACAATTTGCTCACCTCTAAGACCTCTGTATTTAACATAATGCCCAGGAGCACCTGCCATATCCGGCACTCATGAGTACGATCTGGATAGGCATGCGTAAATAAACAGTATTTAATCTACGACCCAGCGCAAGTTTATATTCTCGCTTTCACTATTCGTCAATCTAAATTTTGTGGAAGGTCTCTGGAAGTCCCTGCGCTCGAGAACTGCCAAGCTCGGAAGGTGCGTACAGTAAAGACGTTCGAGAAGCTTGATGGAATCACAATACTGTTGAGACGAGTTTGCGAGGAAAACTTACGTCATCGGACACGTTTCCGGAAGTTGCAGAAAGGTCGCGGATGTCCGCATCACCACCCAGCCCGAGTGAATTTCTTGGGACCAGCCGGGATAGATCAGAAGCCAAATGGGATGTTCAAAGGATCATGATGCATGCGTTTGACGAACTAGCGGAACCTTGGGTCCACTGGTAGATCAAACCAGTCGACAAGCTGCACCTGGGTTGCAAGCGCTGATCGAAACGATCCAGGTGTAGTGAACAAAAGTTGACTGAGTGTGTGGGAGGACCCACATGACTCCGCATGCAAATTCCCGAAGGAGGACCGCTTCACGCATCGATTGTCATGCAGGCTCATCTGTTCGAATGGAACGCCTAAACTTACGAGCATCAAAACAATGATTCCAACGCGAACAAATTCCTATGGCTTCCTTTCGCGCCACGCTCCTGTGACGCAGCAGATATCATCGAGGTATGTACCTAGAAAGCTCCGCGGTTGTCACCAGCATCAACCTATCCTGAAATGCTGAACAAAGTGGCCAGACAGCAAATCATTGATCGATATAGTAGAGGTTTTCAACGTCGACCATGGACCCCGATCCTTCAACACACTCGATCCTTCCATGTGTGAAGTCAATCACTGTCGACGTGGTTTTGATGATGATCTCTCGCACGTTGAATGATTTTGCTACCGAAGTGGGTTCAGCGGGGAAAACATCATGAGAGGGTGGAATCCTTGTGTAAGGCGCTCGAAGATGACGTTGAAGACCAGCACGCAGTGCAATAAGTCGGTGGATTAAATCCAATCGTGCTCGGAATGCCGATCTCCCAACAATCGGCACAATCCTTCCGAACCCATCTCATCTGCGTCTTCACAGTGGAAGCAGTGTTAGGTTGGATGAATGGTGAGGTGGTATTTGATGGATAATGGTGGCTTTGAATGAATGATCAGTAACATTTAGATGAATAATGAGGTGGATGAATTATTGGTCAATTTAAAATGAAAGTAGCTTAACTGTTGGATGAGGGATGAACGACTGTTGGATGAGGGATGAACGACTGTTGGATGATGGGTGACCATTGGATGAATGGTGGGTGACCATTGGATGAATGATGGGTGACCATTGGATGAATGATGGGTGACCATTTGATGAATGATGGGTGACCATTGGATGAATGATGGGTGACCATTGGATGAATGTCGTAGGTAAGTGCCTATTGGATGATTTGTCATGATATATACTTAGTTTTATCACCAAGTATGAAGGTTTTTTTATTTTCATTTTTGTGTACTAGAAGCTTTTTAAATGATGTGTTATCAATTTATATTATGATTTTTAAAGAACATATTAAATTTAGAAAGTTGCTAAAGCCACAATCCTCCTTGCCATCTCATGATTGATTCCATCTGTATCCCTTGTCCTTCATTTTCAACCCTAATATTCTTGTTCTCAATTCCCATGTTCTTATTCTTAGCTTGGGATGGGCCCCGCTTCATATTTCTTTCCTCCCTTCTTGCAATACACTCAACCTAACATGCCATGCACAAAGTGTAACAACTTCAAAGCATGCATATTGTAGAGCTTGAGCAAATCTCCAATATTTCCAAACCTTTGGAGTTGCATTTTTTTCAAGACAATTGAATGGTTTGATTTGCATATTGTCAATGTTCTTATAGTATCTAATTTTGCATGACTCTCTCCTTCTATAATATACTCTTCTATTAGGCCCTCGAGCAATAGCTACATTTGATTAATATCACTAGTATTAGGCCTCCTAGATTATATGTGGCAAAGGTTTCATCTTGTTAATCTTGTGATTCTTTGAGCTCACAATTATGCATGGAATTGAAGTCTAGATGTTTTTCTTCTTTGTGTCTTGTAAGACTTATCATTGTTTCTAGTTAAACATGAGAAGATCAAGGAAGTTTAGGTTTTTTACTTTTGCAAATGGAAGATGAAGGAGGGATGGAATGTAGATCAGTGTCATATTTTGTGAAGTTTGTTTGAGAATGCATTGGGAACCTAGCTCTAAAAGATACATTAGAACTTACAATAAAAAGATTCTAACAACTCTAATAGAATCCTGACCAAATTCCAATTAAATTATAATAACGCTAATTTTTAATTAAACTCTCAAAGAGTCTCAAAGAACTTCCAAAAGAAATATAAAGAAATCATAAATCAATCTTAAAGAAATATATATAATAAAAAAAATCCTTAAAAAATATCAAAGAAATATTAAAGAAATGTTTAAAATAAAAATCCTAAATAAATTCTAACCAAATCCTAATGTAACCTTCAACAAATCCTACCAAAACCTTAAACCAATTCTAATCAAATTCAAATAAAATCCTAGACAAATCCTAATTAAATCCTAACCAAATCCTAAACCAAATCCTAAACCAAATCCTAATGAAGTCGTAAACCAATCCTAAACTCTAACCAAAATCCTACACCAAACCCTATACAAAATCCTAATCAAACTTTAACCAAATCCTAACCAAATCCTTAATCCTAACCAAACTTTAGACCAAATCTTAGACTAAATTCTAATCGAACCCTAATAAATAAAATCTTTAATCTCACCCAAATCCTAGACCAGATGCTAATCAAATCCTAATAAATCCTAATCAAGCCCCAAACAAATCCTAAATCCCATAGCAAATTGAATTATCAATAACTAATGATCAAACCATTGATTTTGACTTAAAATTTGCATACTTTTCAATAATTATGTTGACAACAAGCATAAACAATTAGAAGAAGATCAAACACACAAAATAGTAGATAACCTCTAAACTTTGCTTTGAGGTTGGCCAATCTCTTCTTCTAACTTTGATGCCAATATTCTAAAATCAAAATCTCTTAATTTAACTATTGAGTAGGTTTTAAATTTTGTAAATTTTTTGTAAGTCAAGTTTACTAATTGTATGTAAAATTTTTCTTCAATCCAAATATCAGATCAATGGATATTTTAAAAATCCTCTTTAGTTCTTTAAACCTCAATTCTTAAGTCCTCAATATGTTTAAGCTTCAATAAACTTTTAACAAACCATTAGATCAAGCTCAAACTTGCAAACCAGATCATGCATAATATTGAATACTTAATCACAAAAATTTACTTATAGGTCATCTACAAATCTTATACAATTGTCCAAAGTATCAACTCTATAAATTTCTCAAAATTCCAAGTCACTTGAAAATATCTCCAACTTTGAAAAGTCTTTATAAAGTTGTTTCGTACTCAAATCACTTGAAACTAATGCTCAAAAAACCTTACTCTTGTTTGCTCACAAAACTCCACTCTTTAATCAACCAAAGAATCCTAGAGTTTCTATAGATGCTTGGTTTTTTGCTTTAGGATCTATTATATGAAGATATAGGAGAGAAGTTGATTGAATAGAAATAATATTTGGTTGTTAAATTAACAATTAAGACAAATAATGATACAATATTTTTTTTATAAATTTTATAGTGTAAATTATTTTTAGGCTATAGAATGAAGCCATAGCATCACTATATAGATCAAAAATAAAATATTGATAGTTTTAAATATGATTATGTTATAAAATATAATATTATTATTTTAATATTTTAAAAATTAGTGAAACACTACAACTGATCTTAATAAATCTATAAATATTAATGGAGCTATACATTCTTATATAATATTGGATAATGATTAATAAATAGATGCATTTGGCTGAATTTTATATTTATATGTGTACACAAGTTGTAGAATTAATAATGCACTTATATTACTAAATTTAAAAAATAATATAAATAAATAAATATCTTTATAATTATATATAAATATGTATAAATATATATAAATATATATACTTGTACATATGTTTTTAAATGATTTAATTTTATCAAAATAAAAATATTTATGACAATTTTTAGTTCATTAAAATTCTATAACTTATTCAAAAAAAATTATTAAATTATAATAATAAAATTTTATAAAATATTTTTTAAAATATATATTTTAATTAATTATAAATTATATATTATAAAAAACTTTAGAAATTGGTATAGCTTGTACTAAATATTTTTATAAAACTATAAGAATATAGGCTAATATTTGATTTATTCTTAAATTAATAAAGGACTTTATTTCTTTAGATATGCAATATTCAATTAATTTTATACATGTAGTAGATGGCTAAGTTATAGAAGTTTTTAAAAAAAATTTATAGTAATAATAATAATATGCTACATAAGAAGATTGGCAACCTACTCAAGCTTTTAAGTAACATTGTCACATGTAGAGTTGTTATTATATATTTATCAAGAAAAAAATTTATAAAATATAATTCAATTGTAGGTTGCTCAATTGGATCATGTGTCAAGGACAAAGACTCGATGAGGGAAAATATACACAAAAAGGCTATCTCGATATAATAAGTCAAAATATAAACAAGTAGGTATATTAAAAAGAAACTGGAATGGCTATTGCCACAAGACAAGAAACTAAAGACTCTTGAACCTGGACTAGAAGCAAGAAAGGAGTTGACAAGAGTGAAGAAGCCTTCACTCTTGTCTCTATATATACTATCTAACTAGGGGCTACGTGGCGACGTTCTATAGGACCTCCAATATGTGTTGACTTTGTAGGACACATGCCTTGACTTACAAGGCAAGTTTTTCTACGTGTGGGCCACATAGTTAGCTTGATCTTCAAGCTAACAACATGTGTGGCACATGGCCAACTTGTTGACCACGTTTCTAATCCAAAAAGTCAATTAAAGACACCTATGAAGTCAAAGCAGCGTCTATGAAGTTTCTAGGAAGCTTCTATATTAAATATTATAGAATTAACTTACTTTTATCTACTTTTACTTACTTCTATCTATTTCTATATGTAATTATTAGCTTATATGATTATGGCCGTGACATTACCCCCCCTTCTAGAGACGAGTTCCACGAGGAGCGGTCATCATATGTTGAGGAAATCTATGATGCGACGCATTGTATTCGCCACATACTATGATCTCTGTTCTCTTCGAAGATGATTGATAGGGCCTCTCAACCATCGGTAGTGTCCCATATCAGGGCGGGAAGATCACCCAATTATTTGATCATTGTTGAGGCCTTCGTAACTTCCTTCGAATAGAATATTTGGAACACCATCAGGAGTTGTTCCTACCTCTAGCAAAATCACCAAACATCGGGAGTCCCTTCCCAAATCGTGATACCAAACGCGTTGTATCTCACCATCTATTCGAGGAAGAACATGTCGTTCTTGAAGATGTTCATCTCGATTGCGTCGTCTTGAAGGTTGTGAGAATCGTAATGTCTCATCTGACAGGTCAGCAAATGAAGGTTCTTGAGTTGAATCCGTTGGTTGTTGGCTCTCCATCTAATTAGCGTCACAAATGCAAAGAAGTTACAAACAAGGATAGGAAATTGAATGTTATCTTGCCTCAATCTTGTCTCTTTTATAAGAGAGATTTTCATCTTGGTTTCGATGGATATTGTTGATGAAAAACTTTGACTTTAGCTGATGCATTTGCTAGATTCTTGGATGGCTCCCATGTGCGTTCACTAATATCATATCCGCGCCAATGAACAAGATATTCCAGCTTATTTCGGCGCCGCCTTGAGTCTAATATCTCTTCCACCTCAAATTCTTCATTATTATCTACTTCTATAGGAGGCAGTGGCATTTGTCTTCTTCCTTGTATATCCACTGTCTTATATGGTTCAAGAAGAGACACGTGGAATACAGGATGGATGTTCATTGACTCCGGTAGATGTAACCGATATGTAACTGGGTTGATCTGTTCAGAAACAGAAAAGGGGCCAAGCCTACGATAGTCCAACTTGTCACAAGGTCGAGTAGTCTTGATATTGCGACGAAGTAGCCATACCTTATCACCCACGTTGAGTTGTGGTTGCTCCTTACGATATAGATCTGCGTTTATCTTTTGTCGTTCTTGAGCTTCCTTCAATTGTGTCTTCATTATTGCATGTAACTCTGACAACCGATTTGCCATATCTTCTGCTGTAGGATTATCAACTTTTGAAAAATCAAAAGTATCAAGTCGTGGATGATAGCCATAATTGGCAAAGAAAGGTGTTTGTTGCGTGGAAGAATGTATCGTATTATTATAAGCAAACTCTGCCAATGACAGAAGGGTTATCCAATCATCTTGTTGGTAGTTGATAGTACACCTTAAATACTGCTCCAAGACTTAGTTTACACGCTCTGTTTGTCCATCAGTTTGAGGATGGAAAGCCGAAGATAGCTTTATGTCCACTTTTAAAATCTTGAAAAGGGTCCTCCAGAATCTTGATACAAATTGAGTTCCCCTATCCGATATGAAATCTTTAGGTAATCCATGATAGCGATAGATATTATCAATGAAAAGCTTAGCTGTTTCTTCACCTGTGATAGATTTTGTACATGGCACAAAGTGTGCCATCTTGGTGAAACGATCTACTATCACAAATATAGAATCATAAGATCTTGAGCTTGGAAGATCTACGAATAAAATCCATAGAAACAGAAGACCATGGTTGTTCTGGTATAGGTAATGGCTGAAGAAGTCCGTAAGGTTGATGACGAGGAATTTTTGATCTTGAATAAATATCACATGATTGTACAAAGTCTTTGACTGACTTCCACATTTGTGGCCACCAAAAATCTCTTGATATGAGTTCTAAAGTCTTATTATATCCAAAGTGCCCTGCTGCTGGAAAGTCATGACGTGCTTGAAGAACACGTAAACGTGCTTCACCTTCTGGAACATATAGGCGTCCTTCAAAATATAATAGATTATTCTTGAACTCGAACTTAGAAGGATCATGAGACTTGGAAGAATTATTCTCGATATCATAAACAAGAGGGTCTGAGGACATACTGGACTGGATTTGCTTGAGAAAAGTTGAATCAACAGTCAATGTTGATTTCATTGCTCGGAGATGAAATTGCTCCGGTTTCAAGAAGACCATTCTTTGTTGCTCAAAAGCTGCATCTCCTTCTTTTGGTGCAAAATAAAAACGTCTAGATAGGGCATCGGACAAACCTTGTTGTTTTCCTGGCCGATAAGTGATAATGAACTCGAATCTTGACAAAGACATACTCCAACGAGCTTGACGACGATTCAACACGCATGCTGACATGCAATACTCGAGGTTCTTGTGATCTGTATACACAGTGACTGGACTAGAAGCGCCTTCTAGATAATGACGCCATTCTTGAAAGGAATCCACGATCGCAAGAAGTTCTTTATCGTGGATCTCATAATTGATCTCGGCTGCTGAGAATTTTCTTGAATGAAAAGCTATCGGATGAAGTTTGTCATCTGTTCCCATTTGTGATAAAACTGCACCCAAGGCAAAATCTGATGCATCTGTTTCCATAAAAAATGCCTTGGAAAAGTCAACACGATATAAGACTGGTGCAGAGACAAACGATGTCTTCAAGGCTTCAAATATTCCTTCCGCTTCTTGATTCCATTGAAATTTATCTTTACTAGTCAAGCGTGTAAGTGGAGCTGCAACTCGTGAGAAATCTTTGATGAAGATCCGATAGTAATTGGCAAATCCCAAGAAACATTGGACATCTCTTACTGTCCTTGGAATCTTCCAATCCATGATTGTTTGGACTTTCTTAGAATCCATCATGAGACCATCATTTGAAATGATGTATCCTAAAAAGTCAACTTGAGTAGTGTGAAATACACACTTTTCCATCTTGGCGTACAATCTTGCATCTCTAAGTTTTTGTAATACTTGACAAACATGTATTTCATGTTCTTCGACTTTCTTAGAATAGATCAGGATATCGTCTAGATAGCAGATGACAAAATTGTCTAAGAATTCATGAAATACATCATTCATGAGATGTTGAAAAGCAGCTGGTGCATTCGTGAGTCCAAAGGGCATGACATTATATTCGAAATGTCCATACCTGGTTCGAAACGCAGTCTTCCATTTATCTCCTTCTTTGATCCGTACTAGATTATATGCTCCTCTTAGACCTATTTTTGTATAGATCTTAGCTTGATTCAACTGGTCAAGGAGTCCTGATATCAAAGGTAATGGATACCTGTTCTTGATTGTGATCTTGTTGAGTCCTCGATAATCAACACACATTCGTAAAGATCCATCTTTTTTCTTTACGAATAGAATTGGAGCTCCTGCTGGAGATTTTGAATGGCGTATGAAATTCTTCGCTAAATTCTCGTCAATATATGTCTTGAGTTCAGCCATCTCATCTTGCGATAAACTGTAAATTGGTCCAAATGGTGGCTGAGTTCCTTCCTTGAGGTCGATTGAACAATCATATGGACGATGCTCAGGAAGAATATCTGCATTCTTTTTCTCAAAAACGTCTTGATACTCCTGATATTGACTTGGAATGCCACTTGAAGTCTTTACGTTTTCAGAAATAGGTGCAGCATAAATAGCAAAAGTTGATCCTTCTTTTGCTGCATGTATAAATGCTTTTGCACCTATCAGTACGGGTTTTACTATATTAGACTTATAATTTTTTACTTGGTTAGTAGAACTATTAATAACGCTCTGGGAAAAGTCAAGTTTACACGAATTCCAATCTATTCGACGGTTATATTTTTCTAGCCAGGATAAACCTAAAATAACTGGATTGGACGGGGATTTAATTATGTTAAAAGCTATGTAGCTATCATGACCGTCTATTGTTACTTTTATAGGATGAGTTTCATGAGTGACATCTCCTGAAGACAAGGGACGACCATCTATGACTTCTACATGTACTGGTTTACGTTTCTGTACAAAAGATATTTTACGACTTTTAACAAATTGTTCATCTAAAAAACATGCTGAGGCTCCTGAATCTAATAAAGCAGAGGCTTTGTAATTCTTAGGTCCTAAATATAAGTCTATTATAAAATAAAGAGAGGGTTCTGAGGAGAGGATAGGACCTTCATTAGGAATTGTACAAGGTTCCAGCTGCATGGTCCCTATTGTAGCTGGACGAATTCGTTTTCCGACATGTTGTTTTCTTTGATCGTCGTACCCCTCATTTTATAGTTGCGTCGCTTCTTTGGACAATGTTGAGCAGTGTGCTTAGGTTCTCCGCAATATAAATATAATCCTTCTTGATGACGACGAATCTTTTCTTGCTCAGTTAGGGGTTTAAAACGTACCGCGTCAATTTGCATGTCTTCTACTTCCGAATGTATGTTTGGCAAAGATGTTGATGTTGTCATTGAGTAATAACGTTGAGGTTACCGTGAATGATTCTCAGATCGAAATTCGAAAAGTCGATTATCACATTTTACCACAAAATTGATTGCTTGATTCAAAGTTTGAGGATCAGGTAAGTTGAGCATCAATTTCTTTACTTTGTATTGCAATCCATAAAGAAATTGACTAATGAGTGCAGCATCATCCCACTTAATGTCAATTGCAAGTTGTCGAAATTGTGAAGCATACACTGTTACTGAGCGATTTCTTTGTCGCAGAATTCGGATCTTATTTGTTGCAACACGAGTTGCATCGTGTTCACCATACATAGATCGAAACTCCGCCAAAAAAGCTTCCAAATTATCCAATATTGGATTTCGTTGTTCAAAAAAAGACGAAAACCATGATAATGCAGAACCAGAAAGTAGAGTGCCAATAAACCTGACTTGTGATCCTGGAGTTGGATAGCTTTGCGGTTGAAGTTCAATTGCCAATTGTACTTGATTGATGAACCCTCGAAACTTAGATCTCGTACCATCAAATTTCTCGGGTAAGGCAATTCTTGGTTCTCTAGTGCTTACAAGGTGTTGTACAATTGGAGAAGGAACGTGATTTGTTGTAGATGTTGAAGCAGCTCCGATCATCTCTATATCCCCACTTTCTGCTATTCTTGTTCTTTCATGTGTTGGTGAATTGAGTTGATGCATCTCAAGCATTAATTCCCTCATTTGCTCTTGCATTTGTGCCATTGCACTCTTCATTTCAACAAGCTCTGCCATAATGACACTAAGAAAAATTTGTTTGATACTGCTCAAGACAAAAGCAAAGAAAGACTTGATAACAAAGAAGATACTAAGAACAATATCAGTTTAGAAGTGGGTAATCCGTAAACTTCTAATACGCTTATGTCTTGTCAAGAGAAAGGGGTAATCCACTCTCACTCAAGAAAAACAAAGCTTTGATATTGTAAGTGTACTCTTGTCAATCTGTCAAGGACAAAGACTCGATGAGGGAAAATATACACAAAAAGGCTATCTCGATATAATAAGTCAAAATATAAACAAGTAGGTATATTAAAAGGAAACTGAAATGGCTATTGCCACAAGACAAGAAACTAAAGACTCTTGAACCTGAACTAGAAGCAAGAAAGGAGTTGACAAGAGTGAAGAAGCCTTCACTCTTGTCTCTATATATACTATCTAACTAGGGGCTATGTGGCGACATTCTATAGGACCTCCAATATGTGTTGACTTTGTAGGATACATGCCTTGACTTACAAGGCAAGTTTTTCTACGTGTGGGCCACATAGTTAGCTTGATCTTCAAGCTAACAACATGTGTGGCACATGGCCAACTTGTTGACCACGTTTCTAATCCAAAAAGTCAATTAAAGACACCTATGAAGTCAAAGCAGCGTCTAGGAAGTTTCTAGGAAGCTTCTATATTAAATATTATAGAATTAACTTACTTTTATCTACTTTTACTTATTTCTATCTATTTCTATATGTAATTATTAACTTACATGATTATGGCCGTGACATCATGTGAATGAAGAAAGACCAATGAAACTACATAAGTGCGAAATTGTAATGGAAGTATATTCTTGTAAGTTTAATTATTATAAATAATATATTTTTAGAAATATTATATAGTAAGTATTAATGTTAGTATTTATCATACTAAAGAATATGAGACTATATAAATGATAGTGTATAAATTGTAAAAGCTTTTCTTCACAAGGTAAAGCATTGTATTTATTTTTTTATTAAAATGGTTATTTAAAAAATATTCATGTACATATGATGAAGCAAAAAATTCAAGATATTTTTTGTTTATAAAGAATAAAATAATATGATAGAAAAATATAACAAAAAAATATAAAAATATTTAAAATCTAATAGTATTAGAAAGTATAAATTATCTATATTATTTTTGTATAGTTGAAAGTATTATTCATTACTTAACTATTCTACATATCCTTTAAGAAGACAAAGTAGTCAAAAGATTAAATTTTTCATTGTTGGAGAAGAAAAAATTATATTAAATATTCATGGATTGAAAAAGAGTTTTTAAAATGAAGTTGTAAATATTCTAAGAATTTTAATGAATCATTCTTTATCTATTGCAATGAAATCTAAAGTACTTAAAGAATTATAGAACATAAAATTTATAAATTATTCTATTTTATTATAAAACATTATCATAGATATTTGATGCATAATATATGTATTTATGTTTGAAGATTAAAATTAAAAACCAAAACCAAAACTAAAAATGAATCTTAAAGATACAATATATATATATATATATATATATATATATATATATATATATATATATATTTAGATTCATACAAACTATGAGATTCAAGTATAAAGAAGATAATTACAAGAAAAGATTTAAAGTTTAAAAAAATCTATCCAATTCATAGATAATAATCTATATAAGATAAAAAATAATTTAATCACATCTAATATCTTTAAGATAGAGATTGATGTTCTTAAATCTTTACATATCTTTGAAAAAACCTCAAGTTTTACTAGAAATAAAAAAATTAATAATTAAAAGTATCAAATCTAAAATTGTAAAGGTCAATAAGAAAAAAAAAAAAATTGAAATTTGGCTATTTAAAAAAAAAAAAAAAAAAAAAAAAAAAAAAATCAAGGAATGATAAGTCTTCTATGTTTAATGAAGCTACACAAGCTAAAAATCAATGTAAGTAGAAAACATCAATAAACAAAGAAATGGAGTGTCTTTATGAAAATTAGACATAAGATTCAAAATAATTATTTAAATAAAAAAATTAATTATATATATATAGTTTTGATTCAACCTACAAATACACCTTAAGTTGTTATATGCACACCTATTATGTTCATGGATATACCCAAGGATTTTGATTGGCTCATCTAAATCCTTTTTTTCTTATCTTGGCATGAACCCCCCTCTCTTTTCTTTTCTCCCTTATTTCAATGTAAATCTAATCCCTCTTTCTCTTCATTGTCTTGACAGACATTCCAATCCTGCATATGAATCATATACCAACCTGTTTATTAGCTTCCAAATACTTTATATAAATTTCCTATTGATATGAAAGCAAACAAATGCAGAATAAATTTAGTGCACTTTCTTAAAATTGTTGTTATTACTACGCCAAGACATGATTTTGAGTGAAGATTTTCCATGATAATCAACTCAAAGTGAGTTTCTATACTCAAAATCTTACAACTTAGTCATCTTTATTATTTGAAAATAACCAAAATATTGTATAGATCCATTGTCTTTCAAAGTCATTTGGTTGTTAATTTCTAGCTTAAGAAACAAAGTGCATATCAAATTCTGTTGCATCATATTTATCAGAGAGGGATTGTTGAGCTTTGTTGGATGAATGTCTAGAAGAAGAGTTCTCTCATAAGATGGAGTAGACGAAGAGTCAAACATTGTACTATTGACCAAGAATTGAAGTACTTGTGAATACAATTTATTTATATAGATGATGCCAAAAGGCGGGATTAATATACCAATAAGAGATTGGGAAGTATAATATGAATTGAAAGAAGTATATTAAAATAGATAAAATTGGTATTATCTTGTATACAAGTTTTTTAGAAGCTCCATAAATGCAACTTTGATTTTATATGTGTTTGTAGTTGATTGGTAGCTTGTAAATTTAGCCAACAAATTAAGTATGTGTTGTACATGTTGGTAGCTTATGATACAAACTAACCATGTGTTGCACATGTTGGTATCTTCTTTCATGCTATCATTGGAGTTGAATGTCATTGAGCCTTCTATTGCTAGTATTTGGATGTTGGACAAGCTTAACACCAAAGCAAATGTTGTAACTAGAAAATCCTCTAGCTAGAAAGTTTTCTAAAAATGTATGCTACCATTTTCTTGCAAGAAGTCTCAAGTTAAAGAAACTATTAAACTCTAGCATCACAAATTACATAAAATCCAGCCCATCAAGTTCCAATAAAATAGCCTAAATTGAACATATGTACAAAATAAAAGAAATATTGGTAATTATGTATAGTTAACACTATATATATATATATATATATATATATATACAATGATCTTTGAAATGACAATAATCACTTATTGTGTAGCTTCTACTTTCACATAGTTGGATCAATTATCTTTTAAATTTGAAGATGGTTCAATTGTTATTTCAAATTATTTTGCTGAAGGACATATTATTGTATGCAATTGGCTGCTTGGAAGTTAGGACATAGACAAAAGGCATTGATAATTGGATAGCAGCATCATCTAAAGTTTTTTGGATTATGACACCAATTTGATGGTATGACAGTTTTGCAAGTCCTTTATTTTAGCTATAAAAAATAAAAAATAAAAAAATAAAAAATAATGATTTTGATGGTCTTAGTTTTATATATATATATATATATATATATATATATTACAATAATAATAATCATAATAATAGATAATTGTAAAACTTAGAACTTAAAGATCATCATTCATTGATACCAACTTTGACACTGTCTCATTAATCTCATAGCTCATCAATAAGATCAAAGATTGCAATCCCACCCTTTGTGGTCCTAATCCAAATTTAAGGTGGCGGATGCAAAATCCATCAATTGAATTGCAAAATTTTAGATTCTAAAATTAGTATTAAATTTGTATAATGGACTTGCTTTCGGTGATCTTTATCCCGAGCCATTTGCTTCTAGTACACTCTTATTCTAAGCATTTCTATTGACAATATTTTTCTTTTCCGAATTGATTTCCATGCCATTAAGAGTCTCTTCCATAATCTACATCTCCTTGTTTTTATGAAGAGCAAGAGATAGATTCAGCTCTATCTTTAAAGATACAACATTATCAATTGCAATTTAACTCAAAACTTATTATGCTTTGTAATTTTTTTAAAAAAATTAAAATTATTTCAATGTTGAGAATAATGAGATTAAAACCTAAAATATCTCAATTAAAGATACATATAAGAAGAAAAAATGGATCTTGAAAAAATTAAATGCATTACCAAATTAATATCAAATCTAATTAAAAACAAAAATATTTTTGATTCCATTGAATAATTCTCTTGTATTGATCATCAGGTCCTTTAAAATGTCCACTTTTGTTTCTTATTGATGCTATTCTTGATGTTGCTGTTTGTATTTTTTCAAGAATTATTTGCCTTCAATGTATACTTTTTTCTTTGATTCTTCTGGATCATCTTCTTGTTGAATAGCCAACTGCAATTTGATGCACTCTTGGTATTCTTCTTCATCTTCTTCTTCTCTGTAAAAATTCAAGAAACAAATAAGAGTATTATAAAAAAATTGTCAACTATCGACAAATTGAATTGATCTTGCATATAAATGATTGCAACCTAGAATGAAGAACAATCTATGCACAATTCAAAATTTGTATTCTAAAAATTGATACTTGAGGGCAAAAATAAAATAAAAAATAAATAAATTATATTTCAAAACATTTAAGTAATATTCACAACATTCATAGATTCATTTAGTCTGTCCAAAAGAATAAAAACCTTGTATGTGGTAATATAGGCATCAAATTTAGAATGAATTAATAGCAATCATGAAGGCTTGATATTGAGCTCTTGAATCAAATATAGGTACCCCATTGATTATTTCCTTTTGGTCTATCTTCTCAAAAAGACTTGTATGCAAGTGCACTTTGATCAAGGTAATGTCCTAGTTACAAACCTATGTAGTTGTTGCACCTAGACATCTTCTAGAGATTTTTACATACAATTGAAGTAGGAAAAAAAAGAAAAAAGAAAAAAAACAAACAAACAAACAAACAAACAAAAATGTAGAAAATAAATGCAAAAATCCTTGGGGGTTTCT
Organism: Physcomitrium patens; assembly: GCF_059467195.1. Lineage (NCBI taxonomy): Eukaryota > Viridiplantae > Streptophyta > Bryopsida > Funariales > Funariaceae > Physcomitrium > Physcomitrium patens. The sequence continues at coordinate 3,868,893 of NC_143424.1, forward strand.
CCAAAAATTAATCAAACAATTTAAGTTCAGATTTCTCAAGAGTAGGGGAACCAAAGAGGAGGCTTTGGTAAAGAAGTAGTTTTCAAAGTCTCAACAATTCTAACAACCTCAACCACTTTGCATTCTTGAAGTTCTTTAAGTTTCTTCTCAACCGCCAATCAAATTGTATTTTTGTCTCTTTATCTTATATTTAAGCTATCATCTATATATATATATATATATATATGATTGATTAATTGATCCAAACAATTATTAAATCGACCCATCCATCCTAGCCATCAAATAAAAAATCTCCACTACTAGATCATATATTGGTTGAAAACCAATGAAAAATGGTTAGATCCACAACCAATAATGATGGGTGGATCAATTTAATAAATGCATGGGCCGATTTAAAAATTTCCTATACATATATATATATATATATATATGTATATACGTATTGGGTTTTATAAATAAAGGTCGTATACATCAAGAGTGTTCAAATACACAAGAAGTTGACTTTGAGAAGTGTCAACAAGAAACCCAATACGACCCGAATCCTACTCGTTTTCTTGTTGGAACATGCTCTCATTCGTCGAGACAGATCAGCATCAACGGCATGGAATCCTCCTCCGGAACGGATAACGCTGAAACCCAATACCCTGCCATGACGACGGGCAGAATCCGGATATCATCTCATACTCGATCAGGCTAGAGGATCGTGTCCTGGTGCCATCGTCTGAACTGAAGAAGTGCCGCAATTGCAGCTACCGTTGCTCGAATGTGATGAACCTTCGGTGTCGAGGATCGACAAAGGGACACTCGCCCGTTGGAAAATTTGCCGCCGTGAGTACCGTGAGTACCGTTCGTCGTGCCTCCAGTCCACTTCCATGTCTATCTGCTCCATGTCGATATCTAAGTGCACCGTGGTACTGTCTCCGATTGATAGGACGGCAATGGCCACTGTAGAAGTGCTGTGTGTTTAGGGTTGCGCTATTGTGCCCTTGTGTTGCGTTTCACCCTCTCTGCCTCTTGTGTCTTTTCGCTCAGTGCACTGAATCAGCTATTTCGTCTCTTTGGTGTTGTGCTGGGAGACAATGAAGTGCCTCAGTCTTGGATGTTGTAAGTTGTTGTCTAATTTCGTTCTGTTTCGCTGTGTTATCCGTCTTGTTGCTGTTTAGGGTCCTTCTTGTCTTTTGATCAGGTGGGTTTTCTTACAAGTTGCAGTCGTGATGAATAGATTGGCTTGGTATCGCATTCTTGTAAAGTGGTGAGGATGCGATGGTAATTGCTGTAAGATAATTAAACAAGTTAAAAATTATTAATTTGACGTGCTATTTGGGTTTTTGTGTTGGTTTTTATTTATATATTTATATTTAGGGGGATGGCGGAGATCGTATTGCTTGTAATGCTTTGGTGATAAACTGATGGCAAGGGGCTGTCGATGAGATTTCCTTTGTTAATTGGGTGCATTAGCATAAGATTGATTCTAATATAAACAACATCAATGTCAGTTAATTATTATTTACACGAATTCAGCTCCGACCTTTTTCTTGCTGATTTACCACAGGTTGTGAAGCATGCAATTAGTGATAACCATGCATACTGTAGATATTGAGTGTGTAGGGAGAGATTCTCTATTATAACTTGGGTTTTTCCAGGTTCTGTTTTGCAGACTTGTTGGAAAGTAGCACGTCAAAATGGGTCTTGATGATGGGACTTCCAGGAAGGACGACATCGAAAGTGATAGAATTGAAGAGCCATTACTGGACAAGAAAGATTATACATTGAGAGGCTATCAAAACCAACCGGATTCTGTTGTGTCGATACCTTCTTCTCAGGAAGGATCAAGTGTATTCGGCTACAATGTGGGTGTCAGACCTTTCCAGGACGTCAGTTTCGCTATTATCTTCCTACTGCTTGTTGTTATATCAGTAGCTTTTGGCATCTATGGAGTGGTTCACTCCAACTCTGAGTATCAATGGGTTGAGACCGCCCAGTACGAGCCAAAGCAACAAACCTGCTCCATTCCAGAAGGTATGCTTTTAGAGCCAATGCAAGCTAGCGATGCCAAATGGCAGATTGCGTATGTCATCATGCCCCAGAGATTGAAGAACTTGCTTTTCTCAAGCAGGGCACCTTCTGCAACACCTATTTGGATCACTTTGGGTATAGCTCTTGTTCTGAGTGGTCCATTCGCTTTGGGGGTTCTATTCCTGCTACGAGTATATACGAAGGAGCTTGTATATGCCACTCTACCCCTCATCATCCTACTCCCCATAGTTCTTAATCTGACTTGGTTCATCCTCTGTCAGCGTAGTGAAGAGTGTCTTAAGGAGTTTGACCCCGCAGGACAGTACGTATTATTTGGGATTATTCTTCTCATGTGTGCACTCATGATCTATGTGATTTATTCCAACTGGGACCGTATTCAGCTTACTATACGGATAGTCAAGACTTCGTCTGAGGCTTTACATCAAAACCTTGCTCTTCTATTTGTCCTCCCTGGTTTATCACTTGTATTAGTTGTATTCTGTGTGCCATTTGTCATCTTCATAGGGTATTCCTACACAAATGGGAAGGTTGTGCCTAACCCAGACGTATTAGCGGGCGAAAGCATTCAATGTGCCAGGGGTACAGACACCCCATGTTGTGTTTGGCAGACTGCTTCATGGGTGCCATATTACATGTATCTTTCCGGATTTTCCGTTCTTTGGTCTTCGACGATAATGGCCCAAATCCAGGTCTTCACCATCAGTGGTACAATCTCTCAGTGGTACTTCGCACAAGCAGGATCTTCTGCCATGAACTCCACAAGGCGAGCATTGAGGTACGTTAGACTAATATTTTCTTTCATGTTGCGAATTTGGAGTACATTTGGAGTACATTTTGATACCTTCGAAATAGAATTCTCAACATTTTCCATCCCATATATTATTGGGGTGGAAGAGCAAAATTATCAGTGTTTCTGTTTTATGAGGTCTCAAGCTGAGTTGATTTTCTGAATGCACCAATCTTACTATGCTTTGCAACGTCCCATTTGTGTTTCAGTGTTGCGTTTGGGCCTTCATTCGGAACAGCCTGCCTTGCTGGCCTTGTCGTTGCAATCGTGCGAATTATTCGAGGTGCAGCTAACAGTACGGACAATGAACAAGCCCAAGAGAGCGCACTTGCTATTTTTCTGCGTGCTTGTCTTCAGTCGATTCTCGATGCTGTTGAATTCTTCACCAGATTCACAACAAACTTCGCAGCCATTACTGGCGAAAGCTTTTGTAACTCAGCTTCCATGACATATAATCTTTTGAAGAGGAATTTGCTATCAACAGTGCTTGTGGAAATTATTTCGGATCGACTTCTGGCCATGGTGACATTCGTCCTAACTTTAGTATATGCACTGCTGGTAAGTCAAGTTCCGTGCTTGGCTCAGCGTCTTGTTTCCATGTTCTTTCTTGTACCACTGTTGAGCCCAAGCGCACTATCTCTCTCAATTTCGGGGTGTATCTAAGCGGTCGACAAGGCGTCTTTCCTTCGTTCTTGCATCTCATCAAGGTGTGGAGTGTTGCTCTTGTCTCTCGATATGTACTCATATTTTGCTGTGTGTGCAGATATACGGAGTTCTATCTCTTTCAACAAGCCTAGCTAAGGACCAGAAGCTGATCGCAGCTGTTCTGAGTTGGCTAATTGTGTTCTTGGTACTCGTCCTCTTTGTGCGAGTCCTGAGCAACATTATAGATACAGTGTACATCTGTTACGCCATGGACAAAGATCAAGGCGTGGTGTCCAAATCTGAAGTTCATGACGTTCTTGTCCTTCTTCCCGCTTCCCAGGAGGAGAATCCGTCCCTCGCCGTGCGACGCGAGAACTGATCACATCCGACTACCGAACACTCCGGTCCCATTGTCATGGCAGTCTGCTTCAGTAGTTCCGACTAGCAATGTACATTCTGAATTTTGTAACAATATTATGAGCAAATTATATCCAGAGTGTAAAACTTGCACTCCCCTTTGTCTGCACCAGATTGGTTTACTCCGACAAGAACATGTTCACAACCACTTCTATAACCTAAAAGGTACCCAATTCCCAAATGCACACGTCCTTGTTATCTGCTTTGTACATCAAACAATCGGAAATTTTTATTGAACAACACAACATTTCCACGAGAATGTGAAGGATTTGGTATTCTTCGAACTTGAAGTTGCTATGAAATAAGAGCAAGCTGTGAGCCCTCTGCTCTCGTCGGCACGTAGTGGGTCACTAAATGGTGAAGGTCGCCGCAGCACGGCATTGACTGTCTGCAGAACAAAATACACCCATCGCTTTCCAGGCTGGATCTGGTAACACTCTTCGCCTCGTGCCCGTGCCCGAACGGGTATCAACCATCACTTCCGACGCCTCGTGACGCCGCCAATAATAATGTAATCAACAATCCGCATTCTTCGCGCTCAATCTGAGGAAACGAAGCTCCTATTTATGCGCGCATTCATCACTGTGGCCATAGATTTCGATGAGGGTTCCAGCTTTTTATACCTAAATGTGGATCGCTTGTTGTTGGGAAACAGTTCGAAGGAAGAAACATATTCAAGCCCCCGGAACACCTGTTGCTGGAACGAGTTCGGTTGTGAGGGACAGGCCTGCTTTGTCTTGCCTTACCTTTGATGGTCAATTTAGTACTCCATGCTCTTTGCTCGTGCAATCGGAAGTACATTTGGAAATGGTCGAGTGGTTAAGCAGCTGCGTGACTTGAGGTTGGAGTTTCGGGAGCAGGTGTTGTGGCGTTTGTGGCGTTTGTGAGCAGGCTAGTGACATTGGACTACATGGGGGTGGATTTAGTTGCGATGGGGGGATAAGAGATGGATCGCGCATGTAGGCGATGATGCAGGAGAGGAGTCGGTATCATATTTTGGAAGGACTGCTGTGCACGTAATTGACAGGTAGTGGTGATCAGTGGGTTGCAGAGCAGCCTCAAGCGTGATTGGTTGTGGTTGTGTTCTTTGAGATTTGCGGGGGCTCATTGTTGTAGTTTGCGCGTGGCGCGAAGTTTTAGGGTTTGTTTCGTGAGGCGCACGATGGTGTGAAGAAGTGGAATACATTTGACTTTAGGTAGGATTGCAAGAATATCGTTCGAGTCTCACGTTGATTGGGTAATAGAGTCCTGATTCCGAGTTTATTGAAAGAGATTACTCCAGTTGTGGATGCAAAAACCTCACCACTTTCCAACCTGCCAGCAGTAAGTCTGTCGTCTCTCGTAATGCCAGTTGTGTTACAAAGTAATTTGCTGACTTTGCACAGATGATTATGCTGCAGAAGTCCTGCCTGGATATTCTTTAGCTTTTTGCCAACATCTTGTTTAGCAGCTTAAGAGTGTTCTGGCGGGCATTTTCTGCGCTGTGAATGTTTTCTTGACTGAGAATTCGATCTGATTAACTTTTCTGTCTGAAGAAAGCTTTGTCGAAGAGGGGAAATGTGATCCAACAGTGAAGAAACTCCTGATTTTGAGCAGTGCGGCCTCGACTCCCAAGGTAGAGTTTTATCACAACTTTGTTCAGCATCGGTTGTGATTCCGCCGCTGCTAACAATGCTGCTGCATACAGGTTACGTTAAGTAAATCTTTTGTCTTTAGTCACAATCACGTAAGTAACATCTGGATGCAGGCTACCAGGATGAGCAATTCAATGGATTCCCCGAAAGAGACTGACTTGTTTGAGAACATGGAGCTTCTTCAAGGAGGTTCAGACAATGCAGCGTATCGTCAGCTTGGACATGCAGAGGAACAAGGAGACGACTTGGAGGAATTCGAGATTTTAGAGCGTCCTCTGCCTAGATTTTGGCAGAGTCGGCGATGTCGGTGGATGGGACTCATTTGTCTTGCCATTGTGTTCCTTGGTGTTGCAGCTGTACTTCTCCATTGGTTAGCTCCTTTATTTTTAGACAAGGTAAGCTACTCTGTTTATTAATTTGCGCTTTGATTAAAACCAGAATTTCCATGTCAATTATGGATTACACTGTCAAATGCAGTATAAATATGATGGAAATTCATATGCATTGTCCTTCCGTGCAGGTTATTATACCATTGATGATATGGGAGTCTACTGAATTTTCTAAGCCTGTTTTGGCGGTGGTTCTCGTATGCTCACTTGCAATATTTCCCATGTTCATCCTTCCATCAGGACCTTCCATGTGGTTATCAGGCATGATGTTTGGATATGGATTAGGATTCCTTATAATTATGTCAGGAACTATGATTGGTCAGACCTTGCCCTACTTCATCGGACAATGGCTGTTGCATGATCGAATACAGGTCAGTACGTGTGTCATAGTTATTACATGCTTGTCCGCATTCAATTTTATTACCTTGTCGAAATCATGTTTGTCTTCTTTGATTTTGGAGCAGCCGGTATCTTGGAAGCTTGTCAATTATATGTCTATTTGAATCTTTTCCGCACCATTCTGAGGTTTCTTGCATCCGTCTCCAGATGTGGCTAACAAAGTATCCAAAGAAGGCAGCCGTGTTAAGAGTTGCTGAACAAGGGGGTTGGTTTCAACAAGTTCGGACAATAATGCTGTTGCGGGTCTCCCCATTTCCATACCCCTTGTTCAATTATGTCATCACTGTTACCAACATAAAATATGGCCCATATATCGTTGGTTCCATTTGTGGAATGGTTCCGGAGGCTTTCATTACAATATACAGGTATTATTTACTTAAATATTATCTTTACCAAGTGTAGTGTCTGTGGAGCAATTCCTTGGCTAGGACACCTGCAATTGTTTGTAGTGTGCAATTCAAGAATATTCTGGTATACTGCCTGGTCTAATGTTTGGTTTGATACGCTGTTGATTAAGATCGTGTCAAAAAAAGAAAAAAAGAACAAATCTTCCAAATGCGCAAAGAGCAATTTAGCAGTTTCTATTTCTTCCATATTTATTCTGTCGTATTGTCAGCCTAAATGGTCTTTCGTTTGGATTGTTTTCTTTTCCGATCGTCCCGGACCTGAACTGGATTGCGATTAATTTTTGCAGTGGGAGGTTATTGTTTACACTGGCCGAGATCAAACACAAGAACAGGCACATAACCCCCCTGGAAATTGCCTACAACATTGTGGGAGCATGTATTGCGGCAGCAACGGCAATAACAGCAACCATATATGGGCGAAGGGCTTTAAAAGAACTGGAGCTCAAGGAAGCAGCGGAGCGAGAAGCTTCAGGGCAGCTTTCTCAGCCCATGACAGATATTCTCTCGCAGTCACCGCCTTCTTTTAAGCATCCTATCACATGGACGGGTAATTCTTCATCAGACGCCTCACAACCACTAGCACAATCCCTCGAGGACTTCCCTCCTTCTATGTCAGAGCTTCCTACACATTCAAAGAAATAGCTATTTTCTTCTCCCGTATGTGGATTGCACGTTTGTTGCAAGTATGAGGGGGCACGAGATGTTTGCATGCAAACCTTGTGCGACAAATGATTAATTCATCTGCCTCAGCATTTATTGCACATGTTTGCCATTCGCCAAAGCTCCGAACCAACAGCACCTACAATTTGTGGTAGGACGATTGTATTGGGATTTGTGTAGTCGATGCAATAGTTGATTAGTTTTGGAGATGGCGCCGATCACATAAACTTTTGTACAGCTGTAGACTTGAAAAGCCTACCACAAATTTGTGTAGACTCTCCTAGGAAGTATTTAGCTATTATAATTAATTTCAATGTGTGCTTCAGAATCCTTGGAAAATTTCCACTGGCATATTATGGAAGTGATAATTTTGGTAAAGTCCTTTTTTTACAATTTTTGAATATGCACAGAATCAGCTTTACCGAAATTGTTCTTAGTTGCACGTAGCAGGTATTCGGATATATACCTATCATTATTGCCACTGCAATTCTGTTCTGCTACCTACTATGTCTTTGCAGAACCTTCAGTTTGGTGGTCTGGCGATCATTATGGGACAGAGCTTTTAAGTGAATTTATCTCTTCCGGTTCAAACCCCCTCTATTAAATTCTTGTGTTAGGAATGTCTTGCAACTTGAGACCTTCAAACAATCCTTGCGTTTTTACAACATGATTGCAATGGCGTACAGTATTGCCTGATGGGGCTTGCTATTTCACATCACTCTCAAGTCTGCAAGATGTAAAACAAAGAGCGCTGTCAAGACCAGCACAAAGTTGAGCTTGTATGTCTTCTTCAAGCTTTTCGTGCTCATATTTTGCTCGAACGGAAGAAGGAATTCCGAGGTATTATTGCTTCGTTGTGCAAGCTTTGAAGCCCTTGTTTGGCTTACAGGGTTTACCCCTGCGCTGTGAAGGAATGCTGTTGTATTGGCAACCGCGTGGGGCATTTCGAGAGAAACGAGTCGACTCGTTTGCCGGGCAATAATTTGTGGTAAAATCTATTTGGGTGTGTCAAGGGGAAGAGGAATTGGGTTGTCGCCAGTGCCACTCGATGCTTTCGTGCGCCTCCAAATCGGCATCCTAGAGGATTTGTAACCGCTTCTCAGATTGCGGATTGTCTCGCATCGGCCGGTCCCACGCGTAGTTAGGAAACTGACGTTGACGGAAGCGATGCGGCCGATTGATTCTCTTGAAAAGCTGAGGAAGAATCTTGCGTCCTTGCGTTGGGGACAAGCGGCATGGGTCCCTTTCGATGCAGTTCAGAGCCCTCGTTCCGAACATGTTCCTACCGGTATTCTCTCATCGGCATCGTTTTTGATGAATTTTGCATCATTCCCGAAGCCTGACAATTGAGAAATCTGTTGCTTGGTGATGCTATTTCTGTGGGTAGAGGTAGCTAGCGACCGTACGTCCTTGTGGGATGCAGTGCTAGTCGACTTGCATGGGATTTTTAGGTATACATGGTCACACTTCGTCTCCATCTTGCGAACCGCTAATTTGGTTTCCCTGTAGAGCTAGACCTTCACGACTCCCGTTCTTATTGCTTTTAGAGCAAATTCACTAGAGAGTATTAGAGTTATCGGCAACCTCCCCATCTTGACTTGTGTTACACTGCTGCAATTTCAAATCGAAAGGCTTACCAATCTTATACTACAAGAATTGCAAGTTTTATTTCCTTTTTCCAGGCCGCATGGGGTAAATCTGTGCTTGAGAGCCCAGGACTCATCATTCAGGTACTCGGCGCACATCCACAGACCAAATTGACCCAACTCCAGGTATTCCTTTACTAGCATTTTGCTAATTCACTATGCCATCTGCAAAACCTACTTTCCTCTCTACAATACTAATGTATTGGTAAGATTGTGAGAGTTGCTGGTGCTGAAGGCACACTCACGCTCAACTTTCGTGTCAGCTATTCATCTATCAACAGCAGGGTCCTCATTTCTTTCCCTCTCTCCTTTGTTACATTGACTGGTCTACAAGATCAGGACTTTTTCATGTGCATTAAGTTTGCAAAAGATGATGTCGATGTAGACAAGCAAGCAGAATTGGTAGAGATGTTGAAATGAAGCTTCAGTCTCTATGAAGCAGGGAATGTGTCTTGATCTGTGCGGCGTTTCTCTCTGCAATTCCTTGTGCTCACTACAAGTCATGCCGAGCTTCCCAGTCTGGTTGAGAAACCATGAAAAAACTGAAGCAGCAGCTAATATTTTGAAACATGCTTCAATTCTCACTGCTTTCTGTGCAGGTTGTTTGTTTTTCCAACTTCTGTAATTTGGGTGTGAGCATTAATTGAGTTGTTGGGAGTAATCACTATTTCACAACCGGCATGTAGACGTATCAATTGGTGTCGTAGGTTTGTATCCTGCACGAGGAAAGACATTTTCAAGTGAAGAGATTGGATTATTTCTGATTTGTAAGGCAAGGCATTATTGTGGCGTATTCATTTGATTAGTTTGTCTGGCGCACTAGTTAGTGATACTGAGTAAAGTGTTACAAATTTTACAACGGCCATCAAATGCTTGTAGCAGATGTCTACTAACATGGATGTTTGTTGCTTGATGTTACAGAAAAGTATGAGAAAATAGTCATTAACCATGTCTTGATAGTGTTATTGAATTTTATTTGAATGGTTGTTTCAAATGCTATGATCTTTCTTTCTTTCTTCCCTTTTTTTTTTTTTTTTTTTTTTGAATAAAGGTTGGGCAATAGTTGTGATGTTATAGCTGTAAGTTTAGGGTTGGATTTGAACTGTTAATCTTTTGATATCATTTTGGATATTGGGTACAATGTTGATATATTTTGGTAGTTTAAAGTTATTTTAGACCAAATAAAATAAGACATTCTTAATAAATCAAGGAAGATTGTTTTATTTGTGTTTTCATTGTGGTTGATGAAACTAAGTATGTATGTTTGTAAGTAACTAAAGTAAATGTATTATAGGTTATTGTTTTAAAAAATATCATAGTAATATGAATTTTTTTCTTTTATGAAAAGGTTTTAATTTAAATACTTTTTAGTCTATGAATTATATGGTATATTAAAGATGCATGCTTTACATGATAAATAAAATAAGATTTTATTAATATTATCTTAAAAAAAATACTTAAGAAATATTGCTTTTTAAGTAATTAGATTATGTCTAATTTTTCATGTAGTTTAAAACATCTACTTAAATTTATGTATTCACATCTCTTTTATTATAAATTAAGATGAGAATCTAAATCCATTAAGTTCATGCAATGATATTATTTTTTATAAAAAAATATTCTAATTAAGGATATCATTTAACTTATAAACATATAAGTTATAAACATATAATTTATCTAACTTGGTGTCCCAAAAAAATGCAATATAGATAGAAGTGCCATTTCAATATAAAATTATACATATTGCTAAAAAATTACAATTATTAATCTACAGAAATTCAAATAACACAAAGATTCTAAAAGTATAACAATTACACATTGTAATTTTTTATATAGATATATAAATATTAATAAGAATATTATAAATTCTTAACAATTTCAAAAAGTGGTTCATTAATAAATGAAAATATTTTTATGACATATTATAATATATATATATATATATAGAATTTTATATTATAAAGACAAACTATTTGAGTGTTTTTTTTAAAGTAATTTATTCAAGATAAATCAAAAAATTTATTTTAAATAACTACAATTATCAAAATTTATAAATAAATACTGAAGTATAACATCGAATATTATTATTTTTAATTAATTATATAAAACAAAATTCTTTGAACACTTGTGTGAGGTTAGCTATGAAATTGATCGAAACAGTAACCATTTGACCCGAACGTGCTCATAAGATACATAATTTTTTTTCATCTTAACTATAAAATCCACATTGTCCAATTAAATATGATACATGTGGTTATAAATACATAACTATAATGGATGTAGTGTTAAAGTGGCTATTTTAGATTTTCGTTATAAAATGAAAAAAAGAAAAAACTATTTAATACTCATTTATTTATAAATACATACATTTACTTACATCATTGTACAACTCTTCAAAAACTTAAAAAGCAAATAATAATACCCAGATGTGCTCAACGTCAAAAGAGATGTGAACGGATGAAAGAAGGGCGACGAATGAATGAAATCGCGGGCCCCGAACGAATGAAACATGTGAAATGTGATGAATGAGAAATCGGGATGATGGATAGAATATTCTCCAGCTTGTCTCGGAACTCAGCGTGGAAGCGAGATCCATTGACTGATTCGCAGGCATCCCTTTATAGTCTCCCTCCCTCCCTTCTTTCCTTCCCTTCCCTTCCCGTCCTTTCCTTTCCTGCAATCCCTACCTGCCCGATTGATTGGCAGCCTGACAGCGTGGGACTGCGTGCGTTGCGATGCGGAGGATTCGCGGGCTGGAAATGACAACACCATGAGGATCGGCATACTCACTCTCATTCGTCCCCCAATTCTCCTTACTTGTGCAGAGTGGCACGGGATGAAACAATCGAACGAACGAAAAAAGGAACGGATTAAGTGCCACATCGGATATGGAAAGAAATTCTTGCTGGAATCGACGTCGAGAGTTGCTGTTTCCGGTGCAGGAGAGGAGGAGCCAGATTCTTCTACTTGCGCCAGAAATGCCAGGCAGCAGCAGATGTAGCAGGCAACCAACGGATGTGACCAGCGGTAGGATTCCAGCAGTATTCTGTGACGCAGTGGGATCAAAATATCACGCACCCAGGTGAAACCAATTGGGCCAGACCACAGCATGGATGCGGGCTTTTTCCCCATCTTCGCTTATGCGGCACAAACTGGGGATAAATACCGAAGGAAGCTAGTTGACGAAGGAAGCGAATCGTGGGGGTGATGCAACTTACAGGGGCGAGTTTGCTAATCTGGACGGCCCTGGAGGTGGAGCCCTTTTTGCCCAGATTAGCTCTCCCCATGGATCCTAAAGTGAAAGAGCAGCAGCTGGACTGCAGCCCCCCCCCCCCCGAAGATGCGTCTGGAAGGCCCCACCGCCACACCTCCTTCGCTCACCCCCCCCCTTCCCCTCCCAGATCTACATTTGCTTCTTTAAACCCCTTGGCCCAGTGCACTTTAGCGTCATTCTCTCTGCTTCGTCCCGCTTCTCCTCTCTTGGTCTCGACTCCTCAAGCCCAGGGATCCTCTTCTTGTAGCTGCGGAGAGCGTCGCTTTGTTTCCTCGCAGGTATTCTACCCGGCTACGTCGTGGGTTTTTTTTTTTTTTTTTTTTTTTTTTTTTCTTTCCTTCTTCTTCTTCTTCTCCGATGTATTGCTTGCTTTGGGTCTTGTTGGTGGTGCCGTATAAGAGAGTTGGGTTTTGGTGATTTCATGTGGCTCAGCGTGGGGTATTGTCTGGGTGTCAAAGGTGTGGATAAGATACCTCACTGCGGAGTTTTGGGTTGTTTCTTTCAACGAACTTTTATGTAATAGTGTTGCGTCAGTTGCTCTCGTTTGAGATTTTGCGGTAAGCACCAGGTTCACCTAAACCTGATTGTGCGAGTATAGGTTGTCTATTGGGGGCTTTTCTTGGAACCGTTGAACTAGCGATTGCCGCTTCACGGCCTAACTGTGGAGGGTTATTTCTTTTTCCTCCATTTCCCTCGTGGAGGAACTTGTGGTTTACTAGACGGCACTTTGAGAAGGAAAATGTGTTTCTCTGTCACTAGTGAGAATGGAGGGTGCCGGATCGACCTGTTTCTGGCACTCCCCGTCCAAAGTTTTCCGTAGTCAGCTTAGACGACATTGGGATGTACCTCTGCACTGTGATTTTACTACGAGATGCCTTATGTCGCCCACTGAGAATGATTAGATCCTCCTTCGTATTTTTATCAACGGTTTGTTTTCTTCGTTGATTTAAGCTTCATCTATTTTCTTAAGAAAGAATGCCAAAAATCTTTATGAACTGGTGGCATTCTTTTCTGTGAGGGAATTACATTACTTCCTGTGCCTTGTAGCTAGTAATCTCTTTCTAGCTAAGACCTGTATTCTTGTTTGGCTACAGAAAACATCGACAAAGGAATCATGGGTGAGGAGGCAGTCGAGTACAAGGTCGCCGAGTGGGGAAACCAGTCTCTGGAGGTTGCTGACGAGGAGATTTACAACCTCATCGAGCATGAGAAGGTGCGCCAATGCCGGGGCATTGAGCTCATTGCTTCCGAGAACTTCACATCTCAGGCCGTGATCGAAGCTTTGGGGTCCGCCCTTACCAACAAGTACTCAGAGGGGCTCCCCGGAGCCAGGTACTATGGTGGTAATGAGTTCATCGATCAGATCGAGAACCTGTGCAAAGCCAGGGCGTTGAAGGCTTTCCACTTGGACAGCGAGAAGTGGGGTGTGAATGTACAGCCCTACTCTGGCTCCCCTGCTAACTTCGCTGTTTACACTGCGCTTCTCAACCCTCACGATCGCATCATGGGCCTGGACCTTCCCTCGGGGGGTCACTTGACTCACGGATACTACACATCTGGCGGGAAGAAAATCTCTGCTACTTCAATTTTTTTTGAGAGCTTGCCTTACAAGGTGAACTACGAGACTGGATACATCGATTACGAGAAGTTGGAGGAGAAGGCAATGGACTTCCGTCCTAAGATGATTATCTCTGGAGGAAGCGCATATCCTAGAGACTGGGACTATGCACGGCTCAGGACTATTGCTGATAAGGTTGGAGCCCTGTTGATGTGCGATATGGCACACTACAGTGGTCTCGTGGCCGCCCAGGAAGTGAACCAACCATTTGATTACTGTGATGTGGTGACCACCACGACCCACAAGAGTCTGAGGGGACCCCGCGCGGGAATGATCTTCTACAGGAAAGGCCCGAAGCCAGCGAAGAAGGGACAGCCAGAGGGCGCTGTCTACGACTACGAAGACAAGATTAACTTCTCCGTCTTCCCATCCTTGCAGGGAGGACCACACAACCATCAGATCGCTGCTTTGGCGGTTGCGCTCAAGCAGGTGGATACTCCTCTGTTCAAAGCATACGCGAAGCAAGTCAAAGCCAATGCCAAGGCTATTGGAGAAGCATTGATGAAGAAGGGATACAAGATGGTGACTGGCGGCACAGAGAATCACTTGGTTTTGTGGGATCTGCGACCTCTCGGACTCACTGGAAACAAGGTGGAGAAAGTGTGTGAGCTTGCCCACATCACATTGAACAAGAATGCCGTATTCGGTGACAGCAGTGCTTTGGCCCCTGGTGGTGTCCGAGTTGGTAAGCGACTGATCCAACAGTGAATGGCTGCATAATCGTCTAGTTATTTTCTCGCCGTATGTGTATCTAGCCTTTGGAATAGTGGAGATAACTTCAGGTCTATTGGTGCAATTTGTTGTTTCACCGGGACCAGTGGAATGAATCCGAGACGACTTACGTGTCAAGATGTTTCTTGTGTAATTCTATGCTCACCTTGTGTACTACGTAAATTGACATTGTTATGTGGTTATCTTGTGGCGTGATAAATGTTGGCTTACAGTACTTGTACAGTAATGTTTTTCTCTAACACCATCATTTGTAACGTTCAGGCGCACCCGCCATGACATCTCGTGGGCTGAAGGAGAAAGACTTCGAGCAGATTGCTGACTTTCTGGAGCGTGCCGTAAACATCACCTTGAAGGTGCAGAAGGAGAGGGGCAAATTGCTGAAGGAATTTAACAAGGGATTGGAAAACAACGAAGAGATCGCTGCCCTGAAGAGGGATGTAGAGAAGTTCTCCATGTCTTTTGACATGCCTGGGTTCGATGTCAACAAACTTAAGTATGGCAACGAATAGAGGCTTGCTTAGTCCATATTTACTGAACGGTAGTTTTCAGTTGATATAGTCAGTCCAGAGAGGTCAGAGGTCTCTACTAAAGCCGTCTCTGGATTGACCTCTCACAATTGTAGTTAACCTCTATTTTTTTAATACTTGCGCATGGTGTGCATTCACCCAACTCTTACATATAATCCACGGATGCTCCATAATGCTATTAATGACACGGATATTCTGTACTGGCCCTTCGAAAAACTTGCCTTGGAGCTGTATACTGATAACTGACAACGGACATTATATTCAACATGATTGCTGCTGTTTGACGGGGCGAATACGTTTCTGAGTGTCTGGAAACATGTTACCTGTCGTGAAACGTATACTCACTAGAAGGGAGAATAATATATTGCAGTATAGATGGGTGAACGGAGATAGTGTGAGTAGTACAACAATATCATCTAAGTCTCAAGGAACAGGAATATTTTTTTGAGTCGAAAAACTTGTCTATCCTTGACCATTAAGGCTCACTGTGCATCAAGATTTTAGAGAGCGTTAAAATATGTTCCATCTTCTACACATACAGGCAGTTTAACGCTCGTCATGCTAAGGTGTAGTTGAAGCTTACATTACAGGGTGGACTACTTCCAAGGAACTAGAAAATTACAAATTAATTTGTCAGCATTAACAACTCTAAAAATCGATTAAAGTGTAAATTAAATTCTAATTTTTCAAAGATTTAGATATCCATGAAAAGACACATTAGAACATGTATTACTAGTAAAACGAAATCTATTTGCGTTATTCAATCATTTGTTTATAGTCTGGCAAATTATACTCCGATAGAAGATCTTCCCTGCATGGATAGAATGTTTTGATAACTAGTTGCGCATTCTGTGTTCTAAATTAAACCCTCCACAGCTTTCGATGTTCTTATTACAATTTCTGTAGGATCTAGCATTCTTTTATATTTTGCATTCTTTTCATTCCTACTTTGTGAGAACTCAAGATCCTTGTTTTTATTTAATTGTTTAGTCCAGAATGTTGTCAAGTCCTTACACAGATCTTGCGAGAGCGAAAAACGAAAAACGAAAAACATTACATTTGATGTACAAAGTAGTTAGAAGTAAAAGTAAAAATCAACTTTCCACTCGGGTAAGGATACGTGCCAGCTTATACGCGACTTCTGTTTGGAAGGCAGGGCAGAGCATTCTGCAAGATGGTCAAGTAGCCGATTTTCAGTTTCGGACGATGCGCAAGCAGATTTCGAGGGAGGAAGGAATTTCAAGCATCAAACTCGATTGATTAGGCTCTGGGTTTTGTTAGGTTTCTTTCCATAGATCAGAGCGGGACGTGTGTGGTCGCTTGATTCGGAGCACTGAGGGAGGAGGATGGAGTCGCTCCTTGCAAGTTACGCTAGTGACGATGAAGATGAGCAGGAGGAGATAACGCCGCGCGTGGAGATTGCGCCAAGCTTGCCCGCGGCCTCCGATGCACCGCAAAAGGTTTCGTTGTTTGGTCGCCTCCCACCACCGAGGAATTCTGGGTCTGGAACTTCTGTACAATCCTCAGGTTCTCTGTTTGCTTCTCTGCCCCCGCCGCAATTCGGGGCCAAATCTGCAGAAGTTAGCTCTCCCTTCCCTACCGCGGATGTTTTTGCCCAGGAATCATCTCGACCCTCGCTGTTCGCAAAGCTACCTCCCCCGAAATCTGAAAAACCTGAAACGTCGGACGGGAACCCTAATCGCGGTAATCTCCCTTCGAAATCTTCTCTGTTTGCAGCTCTTCCGCCCCCTAAGGTTGAGTTTGACAGTTCTGTGGTGAAGGTCGAGACCCCCGACGTGAAACCTAAAGTGAAGAAGCACCCAGTGGCATTCAAACCTCCGATTGATGTGTCTGTTCTTGAGGACGACGATGATGGTTGGAGACCAGCGCATAAGAAGGCAAAAGCTGAGCCCAGTCCGATGATCAAAAGCGGAGGTGGTCTCAGCGCTCTCTTACCGGCCCCCAGGAACAGCCTGGGATCCGGTGCCACATTGGGAGGTGGTGCTGCTTCTGGTGGGCGTCGTGCAGCCATGGAAGTTGGTGGGAAGTCAGTAACGCAGGATATTAAGCCGAAGGCGGAGCCAGTAGTTGTAAACTCCAGGATATCCACAACGTCCGGAGCAATCGATTCGCGTGCTTCCCAAGCCCAAGTTCAGTACGATCATTCCTCGTATGCATTAGATCAGAGCACCGCATTTGCTCCTCAGGTATGTTGCCAATTTTTAAAAGTTCATTATCTAGTGTCTCATTTGTCCATTTTCTGAGGGTGGTGTATGTAACAAGACCAACTAGTGGGATATTTGAGCGAGCGCCCAAGCAAGTATGGTTGTCACCTGCAATAATCAGGGCATGGATTTTATAGATTAGGGTTTCTTTTGTACGGAGTCTATTTCCTGATTGTATGTATTAGTTTGTGAAATCACTCGTCGTTTATTTACCCTTGTATCTGGACTTTCTGAGATTCGGACGGCTTAGAACCGAGTGCCTGCTATATTTTTCTGTTGGAGCTCTCTGAAGATATCAGTGTTATTGAGGATTTTACAGAAACGCGTCGGAGAAGTGTTCTAATTTTGTGTGTGCGTATCAGCTGCCTTCCGAAAACAATTCATATGGCTATTCAGCGCCAACGGAAGCATACACATCCGCGCAGGAGATTCCTCATTCAACATATAATGTCAATAGCCATTACGAACAGCAGGATTGGCAGTATTCCGGGAACGTTCCATATTACGCTAGTCATCCAACTCACGCCAACCATGCAGTAGCGAGTTCTCCACCGGTTGTTGATCCAGTTGCACAAGTCTTGCAGTCTGAGAGAAGAAGAGGTAGAGAAGATAAATTGGCTGCTTCTAATGTGATTGAGGTCAAGCAAGCTGATCTTACTGGCGGAAAAATAAGGGAGGACCAACTGCGAGTAACCGGGATTGCGTTTGGGCCATCTTATCAGGTAAGCTTTGAAGTTTTGATTCTGCTTTTTGGTCAATTTATTTGTGCATGAACTGAAGCTTTTTCATTTCCATTAGAAGGCAGATTATAACTATCATGTCTAGTTATTAGCGTTTCATGGTCCCTTGTAAATTTATTCTTCTATTCTTATTTTTGACGTAGCCGTATTTGTATTTAGGAAACGTGTAGGAGTAAGTGAACATTTTCCTTGTGAAAATCGGCACAATGTGTGTTTTTTCTGCGGCTTTATGTGTTACTTGATGAAAGTGAAAGTGACATCTTAAACTACATATTCTAACTTATTAACGGTGTTTGCTGTTGCAGCCGGTTTCTTCGAGTAAAGATAAGCCATCTAAAGTACACCGAAGAAAGCACCAAATTGGCACCCTTTTGCATGATATGAGGTCAAAAGAAATGGAGTTATTGGAGCGTCGCGCTAAAGGGAACTTGACGAAAGCAGAAACTCATGCCAAATACGGCTGGTAGTGTTAAATTGCAGTCTGATTGTGGTTTGTAGGGAATGATATATTGGGGAGGTCAATTCGCTGCATCCATCTTGTCAGGTTCTTCTTGTGTAGAGTTTTCGACTAGATTTTGTGTTTGAAAATTGAGAAAGAACTGCTTTCCCTCAATTGTTGTGCTAAGTATAGGGGATCTCACTTGGACAGGTATTGCCTAAGCTCTGCAGCCTAAATTGGTAACAAGCTGCGTAAGATTTTCTGCCCAGCTGACTTCGTTGGCCAGTTCATTTCCCTCTAGTAATGAGATGGTATCATGCAGTTTGTCCCCAAGTACCTCCTCAGGCATGCTCTTTACGGGATGCTTATCCGCTCTATTCAAGGTCATTTAATTCAATTGCAGTACTTGACTCAGACCCTCAACTGAGCATACCCACTTTAATCCTACGCCCTTTGAGCCTTTCTGGTTAGGTCTTCAAATTTTTACTTGGCCAATTTCAACAGAACTTCAGGATAGGCTGGAGAATGTATTGTCATGTTAAGCACACCAGAGAACGAGGCTTTAAGCAATGGAGCCGAATATCTCATTTTGAAGAGTCCATTTTGATTTCTTTTTGGGGTTCAAAAGATTGCATGTATTCTTTTGCAACGGATGATAACTTTAGTTGGAGGGTTAGATGTTTCATACCACCAAATTTTTTGTTTTCCCAAACCTTTTGATTCCACAACGATTGGGTACATTCTGATTAACACCAATCTTCAAACAGTTATTTTTACTGATCATTCATATATTTATTATACTTGATGTTGCCAAAAGCCTCAAATCCTACACCATGTCTAATCACAGTTTTCGCATATCGATGTTGATTACAAGCCCAAGGACAACATTGAAAAAGTTACAGAAATGCTCATTGTGAGGTAATATGAGCCAGTAATCTCATTTACGTATGTAGAAGCCTGGGATCGGTGACCCATTTGTAAGAACGCTAACTCTCAATGAACCTACGAACATTTTTGCGTTTGGATCAAGAGCGGCAATCCCAGCGCCATTTTTCAAATGCAACCATCTTCGTCATACTAAAGCTTCTCGGTGAGGTGCATCTCAGTGTGACAGATGAGCTCAAAAATATTCACATGCTAGTTCAAAGTTGTGTGTCGAAATATGAGGATCCTGAGTGGATCGTGTAGCTTTATAAGACGAAACGTGGACGACAGGGGTGGCTCCACTTCTACCCATTCTATCCGCTAAAGTGTTCTCGGTACTTGCAAGCTCTCTGTGTACTATGGTTTCGCAGCCTGTTTGAAGCCACGACCAACTTCATCAATTTCTGCTTGTTCTAATCAATCGAGGACCTACCCCACTGCTTCGACGACCATCTAGTAAGTGGCCAGCAACTTAGGATTCGCACACGGGGAGATTCATAGAACTGCATCTGCTCAGGATGAGTACATGCTTTGCAGGTCCAGCCTCTAGCTGGAACCGTGTCTCCATCTTCAAGGCGCTGCATCAAGGCGTGGGTTCTTCCAATTCGAGTTCGCAGAGAAGGGTTGTGTGTAATGCCAAGCTGAATGCCAATCTAGAGAGCTCTACTGGTAAGAGAGCTTGCCGGGTTTGCTAAGAGAAGTTCTTGTGTTGTAATTTGTGGGCAATTTGGTGGCCGTGAAGTTGGTAACCTTTGAGGTGAAGTGGCCAGAGATTTTCTTTTCTTTTTCTTTGGGGATTTTGTTCTCACTCAAAGTTGCATTGCTTGAGGTTGCAAGCCATGGCGGGCAGAGACGCGAGTTTAGTGTATTCTTTGTGGATGAGGAACGCACTTCTTGGGAGTATTAACATTGTTAGAATTAGTTAATTTTTTTTAGAGCTTTTGGCTGTGAACACTGCTATGTTCTGAGCCATGATGAAATTTTACATGAGCAGAAATCATGAGGTTGGGTAGGAGCGATCTTCAGGTTTCAAAGTTAGGCATCGGGACTTTGCAATGGGGCGATCCTGGTAGCGGATTTGGCTCCACGTTTGGCGAAGCCGAAATCGCAAGTGCCTTTGATGAGTTAATCGCAGGGGGCATAAACTTTTTCGATACCGCCGAGGTATACTTTCAAATGCAGTGTAAGCCAAAATTGAACAGATTGGAAATTTGGTCCTCAGTGGTAGTCACAATGAGATTGCCCATTTATAGGCATTATAAACATTTCGATGCAGGTTTATGGTTATCAGAACATTAAGTCAGGATCATCCTCGGAGCAACTTTTGGGGAAATTTCTGAGGGACATGAAAAATCAACAAGATGTACCACCAGTCGTGGCTACTAAATTTTTCACCATTCCTTGGACAAACTTTCTTGTTGGTGAGCAATTTCAAATCTGACCTAAATCTTCAAACGCTGAACGTTATTAACTTTTCATTCAAGGTGCTTGAAGAACTGACTGAAGGGTCACAAGCATGATCAGTACATTGCAGTGTATGCAAGTCTTCAGATATAGAGAACGATTGAAGTGACGTTGCAGAATGTGAATTCAGGAGGGGGGTTCAGGTTGGGTCGGAAGTCCTTACTAGCCGCTCTGCGAGAGAGCTTGAAGAGAATTGGGAAGGCGAAAGTTGACCTCTATCAGGTATAGAAAGCTTTTCAATCAGTTGAGTTGGTGGGTATCCTAACTTTGCTGTCGTAATTGAGGTGCGCTGATTTTCCTGCTCAATTATGAACATGTAGATACACTTTCCGTTTCCTACTTTCAGCAATGCTGCCCTCATGGAGAGTTTGAAGGAAGCTGTGGAGGAAGGCCTCACTCGAGCAGTTGGTGTTTCAAACTTCTCCAAGGAACAGGTGAGCAGTTGGAGAAGCCAAACCAATGGAGATTAATTACCGATGTGCACAGCAGGGGTCTTGGCGTTTGAGGCCTCCCCGGAATGCAAATTGATTGAGAACAATGCAAACTATCTAAATTTGGTGCCTTAAAACCCTGCTGATAGTTAGCTAGAGAGGGTGGGTAAGTTGTTAAGCCTGTAGTTTTTTTGTTCGAAATTTATTAATTCTTCGATGTCTCATAGATGGAGGAGGCAGATGACGTGCTCTCTCGGTACGGTATACCTTTGGCGTCAAACCAAGTCCGATACAGGTATCGCTTGCTGAAAGGGCACAAGTGACTGGTGCACAATCTAGCTACCTGACTACAGATTTATTTTCCGGAACACTTCTAGGAAGAGTTGACAATTTACTTCGATTTTGTACTCTATTCGAGAGCTCCTTGCTGTGAACTATGTTGTGCACTGGAAAACAGTGAATGTCTAGGAGATGAATGACTGTTAGGAAGACCTTCATTTAAACTCCTGACTTTTCTTTCAATTTCAATTTTCTATACTTCTGGAGTTCAGTCTGATCAGCCGAGATGTGGAGGAGAATGGTCTTTTGAAGGCGTGTAAGGTAATTAAACATAATCTTCTCTTAAATTCAGCGGGTTTAAGTTTTTCTTGGAGCATCATATACAAGGATTCTATGATTATGTCATCGAAACTATGAAATAAGTATCACCACAAGTATGCTACCCCGAGTATTTTGTCCTGGGCCACCGGTGTGTTGATGTAGATTGGAATGTGGAAGGTCAGGATCGAAAGATACAACTCATTGCTTACTCTCCGCTTGCTTCTGGGCTGCTAACGGATAAAGCTTTGACCCGCACTGATGCCAAAGCCACCAATGTATGTATACTCACTATATTCCGTGTCAAATTGGTTTTTTAATGGATGGTATTATTTTCATTTAAATTTTTTAATACTATGATGTTTGGGCTCTTAAATAGATGAAGCGTTACTTAGTTTTTTGACACGTGGGAATGTCCAGATTCAACCCCTTTTAAAGCTGATGCAGTCAATTGGTGCAGAGCACGGTGACAAGTCCGTAACTCAAGTATGGCAACCTAGACTTGCCGTTTGATTATGATATGCTGTAGAATCTATAAAAAAATTGACTTGAATGCTCTTTAGTCATGAGTCTCTACTAAATGTCGATCTATTGGCAGGTAGCTTTAAATTATCTTATGTGTAAAGGAGCCCTTCCAATTGCAGGGTGTGTATCTTCAGTGCCCTATTTATTTTCTGTCTCTTAGTTCAGTAGCTATTATTCATCTTAAATCTCACACTTACGCCCTAAGGTGTACAACTGAAACGCTTTGATATTCAATTACGCTAAACATAAATTGGTCCCATGTTTGTGCATTTTGCTCTCGCAAACATGCATGGTGGATTCATGACGTCCTTCATTCTTCCCCCCAGAATCTGTAATGAATTGGTTAAACGATCACAACCAATTAGTTATGTGCTTATCAGTGTGGTTACAGATTATTCGTGCCTTGAGTTTATCACTGAAGGTGTTTTGCAAAATCAGGTGCAAGAACGCACAACAGGCAAAGGCGCATTGTGAAGTACTCAAATTTAAGCTCACAGATGGCCAAGGTAAAAAAAACTCTGGATGATGTCCCTTTCTTACTTAAGGGTTTAGTGTTGCTATGACTCTACAAAGATTTCCGTTTAGCTTGGGGTTCATTCTTTTCGTGCCCATTAAATCCTAGACATTTTTTTGGACTGGATCCCTTTTTATGTGCAGTGGCTTCACTACAAGACAAGGCGAAGACACTGAAGCTCTAGAATCCTGTTTTCACATCAGGCAGCACAAAAGCCTATTTTGTAAAGACACACTCCACCTCAGCTGAAAAGGTTTTTGTGGGGATGTTGTGGGGAGTCAGAAGACCCAACAATGTGTTCACAGCTTGAATAATACCAAGTGTTTTTGTATCATCATCATATCTTACACACCGCAGTTTTGGTGCAAGTGGAGTTTGTTGGGAATTTTAATGCAATCAAGCACAAACTGTGTTGATGGACTGTCTACAAATGATGGGAAAATATATCTCTTTCACATTAATATGTACAAAAAAATTATATTTAACAAAAATCATGTTCCTTGACTTACTAGCTCAAATAGCTTGGATTTGCTTTGGCATGTTCTCATACAATCTTCTACATTCCTTTGGTGTAATGGAAGCCCAACATTCCTCAATAAGCTTCTTCAATTCTAAAATTCTTTGTTGGAGCACTTTGATATTCATTAACATTCCTCAATAAGCTTCTCCAATTCTAAAATTCTTTGTTGGAGCACTTTGATATTTATTGAGATAGCATTTTAGTTCCTATCAAAAGATCCTCAATTGGATTTAGATTAGAAGATTGTATAGGCTACTTTAGAACATTAAACTTATGTAATCTCCACCATTGGCATATACTTTTTGTTGTATGTTTGGAATCATTATCATGCTAAAAAATCAAATGGGAAGGATCAAGATTACAAGCCATCACATTATATAATCAATATCTTTGCAAGATTTTCTTGTATTGATAGTGAACTATTCTTCCTTCAACTCTACAAATGATGCCAAGAACTTAGAATATTATACAACCTCACACCTTCATCAAACCACCAACAAACTTTACTGTTTGTTGAAATTGTATTAAATTGCAAGATTGTCTATCACAATTCCAATACCAATTGTGACCATCTAAGCAAAATTACTTTACCTTTGTCTCATCAAAGAAAATAATATGCTTCCAGTCACAAATGGTCCAATGTTTATAGCATCTAGGAAATTTTTATTTTATTATAGTTGACTCAATTTTTCTATCAACTATACATATGATAAATTAGTTGAAGCAAAAAAATTATAGATATAAATACTACTGAAAATATTTGAAATAATTATAATAAATCAAAGTTTTGGTTTTTATGATGGATATGGTTAAATGATATGTAAAATTAATTTTTTTAATTTTTAAAATAGTCTTTTTTTAAAAACCAAAGACTTAATTAAAGTTTTAGATCTATTAAAATATTTTTAATATATCATAATATATATTATATAAGAGTTACTATAAATAATATAAAAGATATAAATATTTATAGATATATTTAATATGTCACTATAAAAGATATAATAATTAATGTATTTATATATTTATTTATTTAATTTAATAAGGTCTTTTATATTATCTATTATGTCTATTCAAATTTTATTTATCTTATACTAATATTTTTAATTTAACATAAAATAAAAAAATAAATTATTTTAATTTTTTAATTTTTATTACATTTATAAAAATATTAGTATATTTGGTCAAAAAAATATTTTTGTATTCTATATATATATTTATATTTATATACGTATAAACTACATTATATATTTATATACGTATAAACTATATTATATATTTATATATGTATAAACTATATTATATATTTATATATGTATAAACTATATTATATATTTATATATGTATAAACTATATTATATATTTATATATGTATAAACTATATTATATATTTATATATGTATAAACTATATTATATATTTATATATGTATAAACTATATTATATATTTATATATGTATAAACTATATTATATATTTATATATGTATAAACTATATTATATATTTATATATGTATAAACTATATTATATATTTATATATGTATAAACTATATTATATATTTATATATGTATAAACTATATTATATATTTATATATGTATAAACTATATTATATATTTATATATGTATAAACTATATTATATATTTATATATATATATATATATATATATATATATAAACTATATTAAAAGTACATAGTTAAAATATAAGTTCAATAAAAATAAACATAAATTAGTTTATTACATAGATATATAGAATTAAAAAATTAAATGTTAAATATATTAATAAATATTTATACTTATTTCTTTTCAAAAAATAAAATAGAAAATAAATTTAACAAATTTGTTTATAACAATATAATCATAGACATACATTGTTTGAGAAAGGTCAAATATGTCTTTTAAAAAAAGGCACACTTATTATTATTTCTAAAAATATTTATAACATTAAATAATAAAAAATATTTTTATTGTACAATTTATTTACATACATGCATACAAATACACAACTATTTAAAACAAAGATTAATCCTGTTTTGTAATTTTAAAATTTATTAAATACAAATTTATACATAAAATCAAAATCAATATATTCAAGTTAATAAGAAATGAGTTTCTACTTTATAATCACAAGCTATAGGTTCACAAGAACTCTAAGATGATTTAGACGATGTTAATAAAAAAAAAAGCCCTCTCTATGCTTAATATTCTATCCATTCATTGTACATAGGAAATGAATGCTTAAATTATTTAAACAAATAGATTGTGTGAATGTTACATATTATTTTTCAAATAATATTAAGAATAAAAAAATAAATGAATATTTAAAAAATATTTGATATTTAAGTTACAATTAATAAATAAATAATATACTTAGGATGTTGTTAATGTCACTAAAGTTTTTGCTACTACCACCACAACTTGCCATCCACTACATACTATCACAACTTTTGCTAATATCTCTACAAATTTCTCTAAATTTGTATTGTACTCTACAATGAACTAAATGGAACACTAAAATACACATCTATTAAAAAAAAAGTGCACTTTACATAACACTTCTAATCCACACCATAGTAGATAAAGTGCACATTCTATATGGATGCATATTTTAGTATTTTATAAAGTATATTTTGGCGTGCAAAGTAAGTTCACGGCAACTTGTGGTGGCATTTGCAAAAATTGTGATGGCATGTGGTGAATGACAAGTTCTGGTGGCATTAGAAACACTCTTTAAATATATAATAAAACTAAAATAAAATCTTCATGTGAAATAAAACTATTGAACAACATGAATCACAAAATAGTAAAAATTTCAATGAGATAAAAACAATCATGATTTGTATGATCACTTTTTCTAGTAAGCACATTATGTAAGAAACTCAAGGAAATGTAATTAAAGTATGAAAACTACTAACAAAAGAAGAGGCGTTATGTTTCTAGCAGGGAACATGATACGGATGCCTTTGTGAAGATGGATGAATGGAATATTGAAGTCATCCGAACCCAATCTTAGTGGATTACACCAATTTGCTCTGCTTTTTCAATGTCGCCAGTTGTTGCAGAGTTTCAAGCTTCTCCATCGCCATCGCCAGCACCTTAACCTCAAGCGCTTCCCACGCACCGTCGAACTGTAGCCCCAGAAGACGCCAGAGAGCGATGGCGGTCTCCACCATGGTGCGCTCTTCTGCGATGTTGCGCAACAGCATCGCGGATGCGCCAGCATCGCCTCTTGGAGCCTTTGAAAGGAGGCCCAGCTGGGTGGCATCGCACCACAGACGGGGCGTGATTTTTGGAGAGGCGAGCGAGGAGTCGTTCCTAGGACAGAGCGTGAGGCTTGCGCACTCTAGGAGCACGGGTTCTGTGAAGAGAGCCGGGAGGTGGATCGTTGAAGCCGCCGCGACTTTTGATACGCAGACTAAAGTCGCGCGCGTGCGCATTGGCACTCGCGGAAGGTTAGTTTCTCCTGGATTTCTGGAACATTTGAGGTATACTGGTTCCTAGTGAATTTTCGGAATTTTTATTGTCACGTTATTCAGAGGAATGGGCGGACACTCCATGCTGATTATCGGAGTTTAGACAACTTGAAGTGAATTTAAATGCAATGAGAGCATAATTACCAAGTATTTTTTAAAAGAAAAATGGACTAAATTTAATTACGTGACATGCTGACATTAGAAAACGCAGCTGAGAAATTAGAACTTGTCTGTAGTGTAAAATTGCAGTGACTCAAAAGAATGTGGTCAGCAGATACTCTAAGGTTTGAAAGTTTTGAAAATGGAGGGAATCCATTATTAAGAGTTTTCTCGATTTTCGAGAGAAAATTGATCTTGTCACTATTCTACCAGACAGAGGTATAGCTTTGGGAAGTGGATGGCACTGGAGTGAAGGAATTGGGGTCTTGGTGGAGAGGGTGTAGAGGTTGAGGGATACGGAAGATTTTGTGGAAGATTTATTCAAGGTACCTCTGCGTGCCTTCTGCAAGTGTTATTTTTAATAGTGCAAGCCGTAACATGAAGTGGACAGCCCTTTGGCACTGGCACAGGCGTATCAGACTCGCGACAAGCTGAAGGCAGCTCATCCAGGATTGGCGGAGGAAGGAGCACTTGAGATCATCATTATTAAAACCACTGGAGACAAGATACTGAGCCAACCGCTGGCAGATATTGGTGGCAAGGGATTGTTTACGAAGGAGATTGATGATGCGCTATTGAACGGTGATATTGATATCGCAGTTCATTCCATGAAGGATGTACCCACCTATCTTCCGGAGGGCACGATCCTTCCCTGCAACCTCCCTCGTGAAGATGTCCGTGACGCTTTCATTTGTCCAAATTACTCTTCACTGGCAGAACTGCCCGAGGGCAGTGTAGTGGGAAGTGCATCCTTGCGGAGACAGTCCCAGATTCTTCACAAGTATCCTCATCTTAAGGTATCTCAGTTCCCTTCCGGAATTAAAACTCTTATTTTTACCTCGTCTTGAGAGTCTATTGTATCAATTGACCCAATACCGACATACTTTGTGGGATAAATGGATACTACAAAATTTTGCCACTTCAGAAATACTTTGCAACTATATAGTAGGACGGTTCATGTCTCCAAATACAATCGAGGTTACTAATGACTAATGCCCGGCAGATAGATTTTGCGGAATTTGTCTCCTAACTATTGTGTGTAAATTATCATGAAACTTTTTATGGTCCCAGGTAGAGAACTTTAGAGGGAATGTACAAACTCGCCTGCGTAAGTTAAGTGAAGGAACAGTGCAAGCCACACTCCTGGCCCTGGCTGGCCTTAAGCGCTTGGACATGACGGAGCATATTACAGCTATCCTTGCAACTGACGATATGCTACCTGCAATTGCTCAAGGTGCCATTGGTATTGCTTGTCGAACTGGTGATTCTAAGATGGTGAGTTGAATAGAGTAGAGAAATTCGCAGCTGTATCAGATGAGATTATTTATTGGTTAATCTCGTGCTTTTAGTCCAAGTCCAATAGCAAGGGATTCTGTGTGTGTATGTAACCATCATATCCCGCGTGGATTAATGGTTAGTCGTCATCGCCAGGTGCAACGGTGCTTCTGAAATTGTGTAGCTTCATCCGGCTCCGGATATTCATCCAATGCGCTCAATTGTTTAGGAGGAGTATCTTGCGTCACTGAATCATGAGGGCACAAGACTCGCAATCTCGTGCGAAAGGGCATTTTTAGCCAAGCTGGACGGCTCATGTCGCACACCAATTGCTGGTTTAGCTGAACGTACGGAGGATGGGTGTTCGTTTCGGGGACTGGTTGCAACTACTGATGGCAAGCAAGGTGTGTCGGAAATCCTGTTGCTTCAATTTATAGCAATATAGCAATTTATAGACCAGTAGCGTTTTTCGCATGCTACTTTCGCGCCTGAACATTACTATGTCTCCCTTTGTTCTCTTGCTTGGATCATATACGAGACTGACTCTCTTCTTGTTTTCAAATCTGGCGTCGTGTTATTGTACACTATTATGAAGTCATTACCGTGTCGGAATGTGTACCAAAACGGATAAGTCCCCAACACCTAGCTTCTTCAGTCATGGCATCTAACTCTCTTTCTGTTGTATCAGTTTTGGAAACTTCACGAAAGGGCTCATTTTCATATGACGATATGATCGCCCTGGCGCAAGATGCCGGAGCAGAGCTCATCTCAAGAGCTGGCCCAGATTTTTTCAAGTGGTAGACTTACTTCGAAGGAGGCAAACTGGTCTGAGCTGGTGGAAAGCGTCAGTACCGCAGAATTGAAAGACATGAATAGTGAACGTAGTCATGAAAATTCAGGTTCCATAAAGAAAAGGGGTGACAGTTATCCGCGGATGTAGTATTCATATTCGGTTCATGGAGACCGGGGTCTCAGTGAGTGATGCCTAATGACGTTTCAATGGAACTGAAGTTATCTGTTAGCATTTTAGAGTGTAACAACGGCTGTTCCTACAAGTGTCACGTAGGAAAAATAATGCTGAATCAGCATATTTGGATTCTCCTCTTTTGTACCAGCAATAGAACATGTGTACTTCAGCAGCCGATTCACAGCTTTTGTAATCTCCCGGAGCAATCCAGGCTTGAATAGAGCTCGAATTTTCTGCTACTAAAACCACTCGTCTAAGCTGAGAAATTTGCCCCACTGGAGTGGCAACGCGGATGTGAGGATACTACTGTGCACCAAATTCAATTCCTCACAACCTACCTTCTAATCGCGGGACGAACTGGGGATACATAGTTAGCCTCATACTCAGATACACCTCCTTTTTCCATCTTCTGCTGGCGAGGCGGGTGGCCTCTGCAAGGGCCGCATCAAAGGTCTCTTTCGAGCTACCGTGAACGGCGTCGACAATGTCTAGATCCTTGGCTTTAGTTGCGGTAAGTTTAGTACCTTTCAAGACGGTCTCAACGAACGCGCGTGGGTTCAATTTGCACCGAATGAGACTCATGACTCGTGGAGGGATGGGAATACTGATGTCCATCTCACTCATGTACACGAATCCCTTGTCTTGGCGCATGTGACGGTGATCGTGAGCTAACGCAAGGATCAAACCTCCGGCAGCGGCGTGCCCGCATATGGCAGCTACAGTGGGAACATTCACCAGCATGAAAGCGCTGAGAAGCCTGAAGTAGGCTTTCGACTGCGATTGCATGCGGGCGCTGACACTGCCGGGAGCTTGATTCACCCACGCGAGGTCCAAGCCATTAGAGAAATACTTGCCATCGTTGGTTGTCAGAAGCGCCGACGCATCCGACTCATTCACGATTGCGAGGTTCCTGATAATTTCGTCACAGAGTGCTGGGTTCAAGCGATGCTCGTCCAAATCGCCCGTAAACCGCAGAATGTAGACATCTCCGACTCTCTCCAAGCTGCACATGGCTGGTCCACTGCCAGGATCATCCCACAAAAACCGTGTGTCATCATCGAACATACCTTGGGATTCGACAACGAAATACCCATTACAGCATAGCAACCTATAGAGCGAAGTCCACGGAAGAAGATTGGCACTCACCAGCAGCATCGAATCCGAAAACCAGCAGCTTTCGAACGCTCCACCAAAAACCCCAACTGCTCCGGAGAGAGAATTTGCAGGAGCCCCAACTCTAGCCAAGCTTCTAACAATTTGGCCTAGATTAAGATTCAGCGGTGGCACAGGAATTGCAACGGTGTCAATGGAGGCGGCTCACCTACCCTAGAGTTGCGTAACGCGTGAGGGAGAGGGGGGTTAGGTGTGTGTGTGTGTTGTGTTTTTTGGAGCTTTTTCTCTCAACATGTGTTTTTTGTGGAACCATGTTGAGTTTAGGTTTTTAGTGGTCTTTTATTTACAGATGGTGGTACTGGTCATGAGCGATACCTTGACCAAAATGTACTTGGGCAGATGTTTTGTAGTGTTATGTTGTTGTTATTGTTCTTTTTGTTCTTTTGCAGTAAGGAGATTATTGTCTTTGGTTGTGACATACAACGGTATCAACTTATTTGCAGGTGTTGTAAGAAATTATGTTGTAAGTTACGGCAGTTGGAGTTGAGTATATCACAATCAGAAGTAGTGTGATAGGGTGATGAGAAAATGCAATGGTATTGAGTTTTGTTATCTGAGGACTAAAAATGAAGCAAAATCATTCTGGTCGTGAACTTGAATTCAGACCTTGTAGTATATTAAGGTCATGTACTTTCTATTCTTTTTTCAATAAAATGGGTTATTTCTTTTTTCAGCAACTTCGTCAAAATATCCACAATTTTTTTCTTTCTTAAAAGAGTGTTTATAACATCACATCTACTTGTTTCAATTTTTTGTGATGTGTAATTATGTTGTTAAATTACAAAGCATTTAGATTTTCACAAGATAGGTTAATTAATGTGAAAGTTTGACCTTTGATGCAAATTAGCTATAATTGCAACTGAGTGATTTTAAAAAGCCTTGCTCAACTGTTATTTTTGCACTTCTTGACGAGATTACAGTTATTATTTGTTTCTCTAAAGTCAAAAATATTTGGCCCCTTATCAATTTAAAAATCTAGTGTGATTGAGAAAATTTTAACTTTTCAATTCTTTAAATTTGTACATTTGCATCCAAATTTAATGTTATTTGAATTTTAATGGTGTATAATTTTATGTTTTATAATTTCATTCACACAATTTAATATTTGATTGGTTTCTTGCAAGTGTCATGTTTTGATTTGTGTATGCATTTGCTTAATAATCCAACAACAAAAGATACATTAGATTGTCAGCCTAATTCATAAATAATCATTCTAAATAATAGTTGGTATTATTTAGAGTTGATTAAAGAAATATCATTATTTATTACAATTTTTAGAGTTTTTGTTATTTATGATATAATACTCAAAATAAAATCATGCATTTTGAATACTCAATTAATATTTGTTGAATGTCTTTGCATTGAATCCTAAAGAATTTCAATTATATGATATCAAAGTACAAAAATATTAAAACCAAGTTAGTCATTGTGATTTTCTTTTTGTTATATTATATTTTATTTAAATTTTTATGATACTAAAGAATCCATAGTCAACTAGTATATATATATATATATAAGTTTTAAAATGTCATTATATTTAGGATTATCATTAGTATTTATTTTTTATTTTTTGTGCTATCACAATAAAGAATTTATTGAACTATTTTCTTTTGATTATTTAGAAACTCATTGTATTAATATATGACTTTGATTTTAGAGATCATTTTTTTGGTCTTTTTTGTCATACTTAATTATTATTGATATTCATAATTTTATTCTTTAAAAAAAAAAAATTAAAACATTCTAATGATTGTAAGACAATTTTTGCATATGTTTATAAAGTGTTGTAGAAGAGCATATAAATTAGATTATTAGTACACATTTGGTCAAACTAAATACAATAACTTTCTCTTAATGCAATAATCAATTGTAGTTTTTTCAATACTTGATTCTTATAGGAAATATTATTGTTTCTCTTTCATTTTTTAATTATTAAATAATAATAAAAAATAATCAGAACATTAATTTTTTATTAAAGGAAAATATTCAAACCATTTACCTAAATCTTAAATCAACTCACCTTATTCCCATGATTCAATCTTTGTGACTAAAAAAACTTGTGAATTCAATAGACAATGAAAGAGATGAAGCCAAGATCCTCAGAGAAAAAAATGAATTGAGGTCTCTCTTACACTGCCTTAGGATAGCTCTAATTATAAAGCACTCTTGGATACTTAATTCCAATACTTATATTGTAGGGGCACATCCTCACCCAATACCATCTATCTCCTCTCCCTCCTCTCCTTCCTTCCTTCCTTATGCCTAAAACATGGTTGCTACATCTTCAAATTTGCCAAGAAATCAAGGTAGAATCATGTAAATGAATTTGTAGGTTTTTCTATTCTCAAATTAGTGAAGTAGTTGTAAAGATTGAATCATAGGAGTAAGGTGGATCAATTTAAGATTTAGGTGGATCAATTTATGAGTTGAATCAATTAATTTAATATTTGATTTAAATGTGATAAGAATTTTTGAAGTAACTTAAGAGTAAGTAATGAAAATACAAAACTACTAACAATTATATCCAACAAGCACCTTGTGATTTCTTTATTAAATATAAAAATAAACGCCATATATGTACTTTTGGAATAATAATTAATAATTTTTTAAAAATTATGTTTTATTTTACTAAATTTTCAAATTTGGCTTATAAATCTAACTTAATTTATTAGTATTTTTTATTTATATGTTATTACATTTGATTTACTTGGTTTTTAGACATGAATAACTTTAAATAGGCCACATCTTGGATTTTCTATTGCAAATAGTATTTTGTTAGACACAATACAAAATTTATTATTTTTTTGTCTATTGTCTATAATATGCATATTAGATTACATTTTTTTTGCTTTTCTTAAAAACCTAAGATTAAAGAGTTTTGCAACCAATTCTTGTTGTCACATGATATGGCATTGGGTGCCAAACCTTGTCAAATGTATGTAATTTAGTTTAGTTTAGTTAGTGGTTTTTCATCCATTGATGGTTTTTTTGTTAGTTGATTTGTTCATGTCAATTAGGATTTGAGTACTTGAGAAAAATCATTGACTAGACATCCTTGTCAAGTCAAATTTAGTGAGTGATTTTAACAGTGAGAGAACTTATTGTCAGGGTTTGCCTTAGCTATGGTGTTTTAGCCATTTTAGTAAAGCTTTAGATTTTCTCTTATTTCCACACTTGCATCCCCCCTTTGTGGCGTGAGATAACTTGACTTAGTTTGGTATAGGTTTCTAGTCTTTCACTTCACAAGAATCTCTCTGCTTCAAATTGTGTATAGCAAGTTAGAATGGAGTAGATTAAAAAAAATAAAAAATAAATCCGGTTTTAGACTGAAACAGTGCACAGGGTCGTGGCGTCGGGCAGTACAAAGATAGTGTAAATAGCAAGTCACGTCGCCAGACAGAGCCCATCGGGGCAGGTTACGGTGCGGGAGCTCGTTGGCACAGAAGAGGCGCGGTTGCTGGAGCTTGTTGAGGGTCGCGGCAGGAGAATGAGCTGCGGCGGTGTGGAGTGCTAGTGGGGCACCGGGCTGCGGTTATTTCTTTTTATTGTGTTGGGTGTTGTACAAGGTGTGGTGCGGGACAAGGCACTGTCCGCACGGCGTCCAATTTTTTTTGTGCGCTACAATTGCGATGCGACGCAGAAGGGCCTCTGGCGAGATTAGAACTTGTTTCCGTTGCTTGGTGCCTCGCAATATTGACATGGTTTCATTTGCACGAGATATGTTGCTCGCTGTCGTCTGGATTATTGTGTGACGATAGGATACTGAACAAGGTGTAAGGTCAATAACACCCGTAGTCATAGGACCATAACGATGATAGAGCCACGGTGAAAGGATTCTACGGTAAATACACCTTGCGCGGTTATAGGCACAATATTTAAATAAAAAATATAAATATAAATATAAATAAACACATCATCCAGAATTCTTAAGTGTTAAGTTTGGAAGCTCACTCCAAGGGCATATGGAGTCCAAATTTGATTATTTTTGAGTCAATTTTATGTGGAAGAGGCCCAAGAAGTCTATTGGCATGTTTGGAGTGAGTTCAATTTTTAGAGGTCATTTGGAGCATTGAAGTGGCATTTACTAAATATTGATTGCTTTCTAAATGAGTTTTTGATTTTCTCTCACTTCTCCACATTTCTTTTTATTGCAATTATCTTTTATTATCACAAGTTTTGTGATTTGTGACCATCAATTGCATGCGAGTGCTTATTGCTTTAATTTACTTTTGACTTTTGCTTATGTATTGTTAGAGATGAAGATCTAATATAGATTTTTGAATTTTGTTTTTAGTACCTTCTCCTAGTTGCAAGTATTATTTCCAAAGGTTTTCCGTATTATCCCATTTTATATTTGTACTAGTTTGTGCTGATAGACATACTGTAGGGATGAGGTTGGATTGATGGTTAGCAAAATCCTTTTGTTTGTGGATATGTTAGACCTATAGTAATCTAGAGGTGATTGCCAGTGAACTGCAAAGCTCGGTGGTTTTGTAGGCACAGGTTGCCCTTTTTGCCTTTAGATAGTTGCATGTATCCAAGTAGTTCCTTTTATGGTGCATACTAAGTGTCAATATTATTGATCTCCTTCACTAGATTATTTGGATAGTCACCACACTAAAAACTTCAAGCCAAGAGTGGATACTAATGAGACTTTTCAACGTGTTGCAATACTGGATACCACTCAAAGGCATTGGGTTCTAAAGGTGGACACATTTTATGAGATGGAAAGCGATCCTTATAACATGGTGAAGAATAGATTCTCAAGAAGAGTTGGAGGCATTTCTTTGTCAGATTGGAAATTCAAATTTTAAACATAATTCAAGGAGAAGCATCAAAGATCTTCCACTTTTAATGAGTGGTATACCTTTGAGCTTTTAACACAATACTTGGAGCATGAGACACTCCAAACTTATGAAAAATAGAGTAAGGAATACTTACTTGAGTTGCGTAAAGTGGAGTATTATTAAGAGACATGCATAGAACTTATTTCATTTCTTAAAGATGTTGTTTCAAGCTTTTTACTTATGGTGAAAGAAGAAGATCCAATCCAAATAAAAGTTAGTATATCTTTGAAAGATATCAAAGGAAAAGGAGTAGCTACTTCCTTAAGTAGTACTCTAATTATTTTGTCTTGCATGGTTTAAGCAATAAAGGTAGTTTTATCTGCAATAAAAGAACCACCATCATTTGAACCTCTCCAAATATTTATTGAGCAATTAAAGTACAAGTATGGAGGTTTTAGACATGATCAAATACAATGCATTGAAGACTTTTATTATGAAAAAGAAGATACTCTATGTACAATGTATACTCGTTGTCACGAACATATACATTTATTCCAATAGTTACTTATATAATTAGGTAGAAATAGATAAATATAGATTAATTTCATAAAGTTTTTTAGAGAAGCTTCATAGATGTGGTTTTGACTTTAGATGAGTTTGTAGATTAGAAACTTAGCCAACAAGTTAACCACATATTCATATCTTGTAGAACAAGTTAACTCCGTATAGTAGCTTGTGGAACAAGCTAACTATGTGGCACATATTTGGATAATTTGCCTTGCAAGTTAAAACATGTAGCTAACAAAGTCAACATATGTTTTAGGTCCTATAGAATATCGCCATATAGTTCTTAGTTAGAGAGTATATATGAATACAAGAGTGAAGCCTTCTTCACTCTCGTCAACGTCTTTTTAGTCTTTAATCTTGTTTCAAGACTTTCCAATCTTCTTTTTTATGGCAATAGTAATTCTAGTTCAATATTATATCATCTTTGAATGACTTTCTAGTTACTTTCAATGACACAAGAGTATATTGAGGATTTTTTTTCTTTGAAATTCATGTCCTTGATAATTTGACAAGAGTGCTAACCTATTATTTTTATCTTGTTTTAGAAGTAAATGGATTACCCCACTTCTATTGTTATATTTTCAAGGTTGCTGGCTATCTACCTTTAAACAAAAAATCCTATTTTCTAACACTGATCTTTTTCTTAAAGAGAGTGGATTACTCCTCTTTGTAGAAATTTTTATTAGAGGTTACAGATTACCTTCCTTTAATATAACTTTTTGAATTTGTTTGAATTGTCTATGGAAAAAAAAGATTATGGATGCTACTTTCAATAAAAGTAAAAATAGATTTGTAACTATTGCAAATCTTCATGAACTTGTCAATACTCTAAAAGTAAAAATCTCATGTATTTCCAATGCAAATCATGGAGGTACTATGCCTATGCCTATGCCTATGAAAGAAGTTTAGAGTCTACAAGAAGAAATTGTGTAGTTGAAAGAAGCAAGTAAATCAACTTTACAACCAAATCTAGGGAGTTTTACTTCTACAAGTATGACGGGGAAAAGAATTAGTATGTCTGAGAAGTTTGATAGAACAAGATCAAAAAATAGAAGATTTTTGTAATAAGTCAAGTTTTATCTAAGGTTGCATCCTTTCCAATACCTCAATGGATTTTCTCCAAATATATTGTTTTTTTTCTAAATACCTTAATATTTGGAGAAAGATTAAACTCTTATCTTTACAAAAAGAATCATGGTTAACCACTATATATGGTGTTGAGGTATTGGAAAGGATGCAACCTTAGATAAAACTTGACTTATTACAAAAATCTTCTATTTTTTGATCTTGTTCTAAGGTTGCATCCTTTCCAATACCTCAATGGATTTGGTTGAAGAGGAACAAATCAAATAATGACGGCAACTCCTAAGTTTTTAGAAACTTATTTATCAAGGCCAAAACTAATGCAAATTGATACGATACATTTTAAATCCCTCACAAAGTATAAAAAGAGTTGACAATGTCAAGAAGACTTATGCTTATATTGTAGAAATGCAAGGCATATTATTCAACATTATCTTAAGAAGTAACACAATTATAAAATAGAAGCACAATTACCATAGAAGACAATGTATCAGAAAACTAATTGCTCCAACTACAATAGGGACCATGCGGCTGGAATCATGTGCAACATCTAGTAAAGGTCATATTCTCTCTTCAGATCCCTCATCTTGTTTTATAATTGAAGTGAGTTTAGGACTAAAAAATCACTACGTCTTAGCCTTATTGGATGCAAGAGCCTTATCTTGTTTTATAAATAGAGACTTTGTCAAAAAATAAGATATATTCTTAGTTAAGAAAATCAAATTTGTACATGTAGAAGTAATAGATGGATGTTCATTGTCTTTTGAGGATGTTATATATGAAACTATTCTTATAAAAGTAGCAACTAGTGGTCACAATAGTTTAATAATATTTAATGTAATTTAATCTCCTTTTAATCTAATTATTTTAGGATTATTAAGGTTAGAAAGATAGAACCCTCAGATAGACTAGATTTCTTGCAATCTTGATTTTTTCCATAGTTTAGCCAAAGATCCTACTAAGCAAATAGAAACCCACAACTCTAGTATATCCAAACCATTATTGGTAGGTGCAAGAGCTTTTATGCATACTGCAAATAAAGGACCATCTTTTGTTATATATGCCACGCTCATTCCTAATAGTAAAAAGATATTAAATAGTATTCCTAGCCAATATCAAAATTTTCATGTCGTTTTTGAAAAAAAAAAATGCAGATATTCTTCCAAAGCCTCATCTTTATGATTATTCCATCTATCTTCAAGAAGAAAATCAACCACCATTTAGACCAATCTATAGCCTATCACAAAATGAGTTGATTTTACTCAAAGAATATATTGATGAGAACTTGGCTAAGAATTTTATATGCCATTCTAAATCTTGAGCTAGAGCTCTTATATTATTTGTGAAGAGAAAAGATGAATCTTTGCACATATATGTGGACTATTGAGGACTTAACAAGATTACCATTAAAAATAGGTATCCTCTACCTTTGATTTCAAGACTTCTTGATCAATTAAATCAAGCAAAGTTCTATACAAAAATAAATCTACGAGGTGCATATAACATGGTCTACATCAAAGAAGGAGATGAATGAAAGATTGTTTTTTGAACTAGGTATGAATATTTTGAATATAACATCATGTCCTTTTGAACTCATGTATGCACCAACTGCTTTTCAACATCTAATAAATGATATCTTTTATGAATTTCTTGATGATTTTGTCATTTGTTATTTGGATTACATTTTAATCTATTCTAAGAATAGAAAAGAGTATAAAGTTCATATTTGAAATGTGTTACAAAAACTAAGAGATGCAGGATTATATGTAAAGATGGAAAAGTGTGTATTCTATATTACTCAAGTTGACTTTTTAGGATATATCATTTCCAATGAAGACCTTATAATGGATCCAAAGAAGGTCCAAACTATCATAGATTAGAAGATTTCCAAAATAGTAAGAGATATACAATACTTTTTGGACTTTGTCAATTATTATCAAATCTTTATCAAGAACTTTTTTCAAGTTGTAGCTCCACTTACACGTTTGACTTGTAAAGACCTCAAGTATTTCTTATCGGCACATGTTTTAAATTGTTGCCAAGTCCGTTGGAGCATGACATTATTA
Organism: Physcomitrium patens; assembly: GCF_059467195.1. Lineage (NCBI taxonomy): Eukaryota > Viridiplantae > Streptophyta > Bryopsida > Funariales > Funariaceae > Physcomitrium > Physcomitrium patens. The sequence continues at coordinate 3,907,995 of NC_143424.1, forward strand.
AGATTTGATTTCAAGATCACATATTGACCTAAGAAATAACAAGGTTTATCAAATGCTCTTTCTAGACACTCTTATTTTGTACCAAAAGAAAGAGACATATCTTTTAATCAACAAAGAATAATCTTCTTGGAGCTAGAGCATTTTTATCTTAGAGCAATAAAATCAACATTGACTATTGATTTGATCTTTGTCAAACAAATTCAATCAAATATATCCTTTGATCCTCTTATTCATGATATCAAGAATCTTTCTTCTAAGTCTTATGATGTTTCAAAGTTTGAATTCAAGAAAAACTTACTCTACTTCAAAAGATACTTACATGTATTAGAACAAGAAGCATGTTTACGTGTTCTTCAAGCATGTGACCACTTTCCAACACTAGGATATTTTCGATACGATAAGAATTTAAAGCTTATATTTAAAGATTTTTGGTGGCTACAAATGTGGAAGGCGATAAAAGACTTTGTTCAATCACATGACATTTATTCAAGATCAAAAACTCCTTGTCATTGATCCTATAGACCTCTCCAACCATTACCTATACCCAAAAAATTATGGTCTTTTATTTCTATAGATTTTATTATAGATCTTCTAAGTTCAAGTTCATATGACTTTGTATTTGTGATTGTAGATAGCTTCACCAAAATGGCATATTTTGTATCATGTTCAAAATCTATTTCAAATAAAAAAATATCTAAATTTTTCATTGATAATATCTATTGCTATTATAGATTTTTAAAAGATATTGTATTAGATAGGGGGATTCAATATGTATCAAGATTTTGGAAAATCCTATTTAAGATTCTAAAGGTGGATATAAAGCTTTCTTCCACTTTTCATCCTCAAACTGATGGGTAAACAGCATGGATGAATCAAGTTTTGAAGTAATATTTGAGGTGTACCATCAACTAACATCAAGATAATTGGATAATTTTTTACTATTAATAGAATTTACATACAATAATTTAATATATTCTTCTACTCAATAAATATCTTTTTTTGCCAATTATGATTATTATGTATGACTTGATACTTTTGACTTTTCAAAAGTTGATAATCTTGTAGAGAAAGATTTAGCAAATTATTTTTCAAAGCTACATGTAACAGTAAAGATACAATCAAAGGAAGCTCAAGAACAAAAAAAGACCAACGCCGATGTCTATTGCAAGGAGTAACCATAATTTAATGTGAATGACAAGGTATGATTACTTCATCATAATATCAAGAGTATTTGTTCTTGTGATAAGTTGAACTATCGTAGACTGAGACCTTTTTCTATTTGTGAAAAAATCAATCATGTTGCTTATTGATTACATCTATCGGAGTCTATGAAGATCCACCTTGTATTTTATGTGTTTCTTCTTGAGTCATATAAGACAATGAATATTTTGAGAAGAAGATAAATACCACCTCTTCCTATAAAAGTAAATAATAATTAAGACTTTGAAATGGAAGAAATCTTATATTCAAGGTGGCACCAAAATACATTAAAATATCTTGTTCATTGGCACAAATATGATATTAGTAAATGCACATGGGAGCCAGTAAAGAATCTTACAAATGCAACAAAGAAGGTTGAAGCCTTTCATCGACGACATCCATCAAAACAAAGATGAAGAATTGTAAGATCCATAAAAGATGATGATCGCTACTCGTGGAACTCATTCCTAGAAGGAAAGGTAATATCATGGACATATACATTTATCCAAATAATTACTTATATGATTAGGTAAGACTAGGTAAATATAAATTAATTTCATAAAGTCTTCTAAAGAAGCTTCATAGATGCGATTTTGACTTAAGATGTGTTTGTAGCTTAAAAACTTGCCTAATAAGTTAACCTTGTGTTGGTAGCTTGTGGAACAAATTAACTCCATTTAGTAGCTTATGGAACAAATTAACTCCATGTAGTAGCTTGTGGAACAAGCTAACTATGTGGCGCATACATAAATAACTTGCCTTGCAAGTTAAGACATGTGGCTAGTAAAATCAATACATGTTGGAAGTCTTGTAGAATATCACCATGTAGTTCCTAATTAGAGAGTATATATGGATGCAAGAGTGAAGCATTCTTCACTCTTCTCAATGCCTTTCTATTCGTTAGTCTTGTTTTAAGACTTTCTAATCTTTTTTTATGGAAATAGTAATTCTAGTTTAATATTATATCATCTTTGAGTGACTTTCTGGTTACTTTTAGTAACACAAGAGTGTATTGAGGATTTTCTTTCTTTAAAATTCATGTCCTTAATACTTGTTTAACTTGGTTTGCAATAGAGTCAAAGGATGTATTTGTTGAGAGCCAACTTCTTAAGATTTTCTTATCTAAGATTGAAAAGAAATTTTTGGATTTAGATGTACCAAGAATTATTTTCAACTATGATGATAAGATAACATTGGCACAAGCATTTGCTAAAGTTAAAAATGCAATAAGAAACTTTATCAATATGATACTACTGACATAGTAGCTTCGATGATTGATGTGTCTAAGCCCAAAAATATAGCAATTGCTACAAGTAGCTTCATAGAAAGTCAACCTAAAAAGACTATGCATTGTTTGATGTGTGATGAATCTGATCATACAAAGAATAATCTCGATTGTCCTACAAAAAAATAACATTACACATAGAGAAGTCTAAGCCAAAAGTTGAAATTGCTAAAGTAGGAGATAAATCTATAAAAGAGTAATTAAAAATATATTCATTGTAATAAGCTAAACTACAATGAAGATAATTGCTTCATATTACATCTATACAAACGACCTACTTTGGATAAGAAAAAGACCTTGGAAGCTAAAAATTTTAAGTTGGAGAAGAGATTTAATAATGTGGCTACATTAAGCCAAGTCACTAGATTTCATGTGACTTTTAGAAGTGAAAAAAATTCTTCTTTTCCAAAAAATTATATATTCAATGCATCAAGACAAATAGTGGTTGTAATTACCATACATGCCCAAACAACAGCTAGGAATATGGCACCTACAACAAATGAGGTACTAGAACCTTTATCTAACCATTTTAATAATCATAGACATTTTAATATTCATGTGCAATTGTCTTTATCTTTTCGGCTTAGAAGTGTTAATTTTGTAGCAAAGCCTTCTTCATCAAATTCAATACAAGATGAAGATATTAGAGTTAAAAATATAGTATATATTTTAGTTTATAAAGTATTAAAAATACTTTTTTTTTCTAGTGTTGACTTTTTGGCTTCAAAATTTAAACCAATAGGGATCTTTTAATTTTTTGGTAAAATATTCAATGGCAAAGTGCCTATGCCATTGTTACATGGAGCAGAAGCAATCATAAAGCCTTCAATAGAAGAAGATTTAGCTAACTTACAAGCAAAATTTACAACAAAAATTATTGCCATATTTGATGAAGGTCACTCAAAGGTAATAAACATAAATCCTTCAAGTGAGGTGCCATTGGCTAAAGAAGTAGCATTTTTATCTAATGTAGTAGCTAGACCTACTCAAGAACATCAAAATTTGTACCTATGAGTTATACGGATAGTTAAAAATAATAATCTATTAGTTGTTAGTTGTACTAGTAGCAATATCATTCATGCTTATATTTGCATGTTATATTAGATTCTAGAGCTCAAACAGTTATGATTTGTTAATAGCTTGCTCAAGAATTAGGTTTCACTCCTACAGACTTAGAATCCTATCTTTTCATCATTGTCACTTCAGTAGGAAGCATAGAGCAAGCTACCACCTACATTAGGCAACCTTTGTAATTAATATTTTGTACTAGACTTAGTCTACTTTATTCACTCTTGTCTCTAAAGTGTTTAGTGATTAATGCCACGAACTATGATATTTTAGTAGGTCAACAGGCATTTTATCCATTTGATTTTGGCCTAAGTAATTGGAGTGAAGAAGCATGGATTCGACTAGAATGGTATACTAGAGATGGAAGGAAAGAACTAGAGAAGGCACTTGAGAGTATATTAAGTGTGTATTTGTATTTGGTTTAAATTACATATTTTATGATTGATTTGTAGTACTCAATGTGTTGTGAGTAACAAATTCTTTGTTTACATGATGTTATTCTAAAAGATGCATATTTTTTAGTGGTTGAATAATATGAATATTTTTGTAGAATATTTTAGAGCTAAAAAAATCATGACTATAGTTATAATAGAATTTTTGTATTTTATTATGATATTTTTGTTTATAGCTCAAAATATTTAAAATGCATCCAAAAAAATATGTAATTATTATAAATAATGATTTTAAAGAATAGATCTTTTAAGATTGTAGAAATATTAATCTATAGAGATTAAGATGCAAAAATTATAGCAATTTTAATGTTCTCAAATTATTTTATTTTAGAAAAATTTATCTTATTTTATTTTTTTGGCTTACACAATGATTTTATATTGTTAAATTATTTTTTTGAAGAAAATATCCTTGTAGCTAAAAAAATATTAAATAATATATTTTACATCTTTATACATAAAATATTAATTTAGTTATAAAAATATAGTCTATTTTCTTATATAGAAATATAAATTCCATTGTCTTTTATTTAATTATTAGATAACTATTTACACTATCAATTTTTATATTTTCTTTAAAGTCACACCAATATTTGTGATTTATATATCAAAGTTTTATTGACTTACTAACTCTACTAGCCAAGTGCCATTCTAAATTTTCTTACTATTAACTATTTGAACAATAGAAGAAAAATATATATATATATATATATATATATATATTAATAATAATAATAATAAATCAATACTATAATTAACTAAAATTAATCTTATTATCTATAAAAAATATTGAAATTTTATTAAATAAAACTACCACATTTTTTTTGGTTTTATATTTAATATTTTATATAAATTTATTATGACAAGCTATGTGTTTTTTAAATAAAAAATAAGATAATTTATCACATTTTAATTAATGACAAAATCACTTATACAACCATTGAAAAAATATATTCTAATCTAATTATGTATTGTAGCCTATCCACAAATTTTCTATACATTTAACTAACTAGTATCTTAAATGCTTAATAATAAACCAACTCTAAAAATTGAAAATTAAGCATACAAATCTCAATTTAATGTATAAAATTTATGACTAAATTCAAAAAAAAATCCAACCTTAATTTAGATATCTAAATCTTTTTCAAATCCTATATCCACTAAATATTACAAACTTTTATTTTTAAAATCATAATTATAACTATTAGATCACAATCCCAAATAAATCTTAAATCAAAAACTTCAACTATCTATAGAATTGTAGCTAACAACCTTAATGTCAAACCACAATCACCATAAATCACAAAAAAATTCAAATCATTATAAGAATCTAAATGAAATTGTGTTAATTTTATTACAAATCTTATCTTCAATCTTCCCACCACTATTATTTGTGCAACTTCTGGTGAAGCATCGCCAAGTCCATCATTCTCATTCGACTACTATTTGTATGGACGAGAGTTAGACAGGTCCAGAGCTACTTGTTGGATTTTTCCATAAATAGCAACATCGGCACATTCCAAACAGTTTCGGGATTGCATGCAAGGCTTCCATGTGCAACATGTGATTATTTTTTCTTTGTTTCTTTTGGTACCATTCTGAGAAAGGTGCGGCAACCTGCAATGTGGAATAGTTCACCTGACCTGATTGTAGAAATGAGCCAAAAGATGGGTTGTCCCAGGAGCTAAACAATCCATGACATGAATGCAAACTGTGCCAACTCTGTAATCCAGACTATGATAAGCAGCTACAGCAAGTTCTGAACAGATTAGCAGTCAAGCTTTTGCAATATTAAACCAGTAGTTCGGAGGGAACCACTAGAGATGCAATTCACAGTTTCTATCTACAAGTAGCAGTTTGTCCTAAGTGAAATCTGACGGAGGCACAATGCACTGAAGACAAACACGGCAACGGTTAAAACATGGAGAGTGATAGCAAGAACAGACAGACAGACCAGACCAGACCAGACCTCAGGGATTTAGCAATAGGACACAACATGGAGTGGTTCTAGAGATGAGAAATCAAGTCTGATAATGGCGAATGAAATCAGGATTGCAAAAAGCACAGCAGATGAGTTAGGGTTCAATATTGACAAGAAAATTCAAAAGATTTCTTCACTCCACTGCTGCGAGTACATTTGTCTCCCTTGTTGATTGAGACTTGAGACAGAGTTCCTGAAAGGCCTCTCTCACAGGAGAATCACATCGCGAGTGATAGATGCTTTCATAAAATAGATGTCGAATGCATTTACTAAGAATTTTCTTTGATGAATTTCGTTGGATGGGGAATAGAAGAGTACTACAGCACCCACCTTCCGAGTATAATTATCCCATGGGATGGCTATCAATCAAAGGGTTGCCTAATGCTTAGCTTATTATCATACAATTCCGAAATAAGGATCTGCTTACATCACTTGAGAGAGGGCATCGAGCAGAATGGCTCGACGGCTCCGAAGTGTAAAACACGTCTTCAAGAGCCCCCAGAATGTGTCGAAGTCATCTCAAATCCTACGTCATGAGATGACTCTGCAAATGCTGCAGACCCACATTTGGAAACTCTAACGTGTGTCCCACGGTGAATAGGCTCGGTTACAACGGAGCAGTTAACACACTACCATATCTTAGTATCAATGTACATTTGTCTTAGTATCGATGTCGATGATCTTTGCTCACCCGGCTGCAAAAAAATCCCTCACCTTCTGCACCTTCATTCTCCCATCTGCAGCACCCACGTCCTTATGCCTCTTGCTTGCTAAATGGCCTCTTTCAAAATTCCCCAGACTGTATCCAGGCTTAGGGATTCCATAATGTCTATTGCAGCCTCCACAGTAAACCCTATAACCATTGACATCGTCGTGCACTATGGAGAATTTGCCATGAATGTCTTCTGGATGCCCCGCCTGTATGAGCTTCAGTTTTGAACACAATTTGGTGTAGAGGGACGTCTCTGTGTACAATGGAGCGCTACTGTTGACTCTAATCTCGTCTCTTCCAGGCTTGATTAACACTGGCTGCAAAAACACTGGTGGCTGCCCTTCCGATTTCCTTGACCTAAAGACTCTTAGCAAATCTTCTGGACACGGTCCACTATTGACCTCCAAGTCTGGATTGGAGTCTATGTTGTCTCCCACAGACTCTGCAGGGGAGGCATCCAAGCTCATCTTGCATCTTTTCAAACCTGGCTCCAAATCTAACAGCTCATGATTCTCTAAATCATGGCTTGATCCACCGAGATTGAGCTTCACATGAAAGCTCATGTGACAGCCGCATGCGCCGCAGAGCATGCTGCTCGAATTCTCTCCGTCGAAAAGCTGGCATCCATCGACTCCGGGTCCCAAGTGCGCGTGCAACTTGGTGCACTTGCCCCGGTTTCTTGAGTATATCATGACTCGATCCAAGTTGTACCCAGTGACCATTATCTACAAACATCAACCCAAGTTTCAAATGAAGCCCAAAGAGGTGGAATCACTACGGCTTCAGGATCGGTTTTATGATTCCTTTACCAGGTGGGGTTGGAAGAGTACCTAGCAACTTAATCTTAAAAATGAGATTCAAGAAAAGAAAAATACGCTTAGAAAACTACAACCACGGGTTCATTCCTTCGTAGAAAACAGACCTACAATTTCAAGTGGCTAATGTCACCAGCAGTCGGATGTAGGTCTCTCCCTCAAAGCACCAGAGAAGAACAGGGTCTCAGCCACCTCCTCCATTTACACTCATTCGATCCTTTCTCACACATTAGCTAATAGAAGTCACCAATGGACAGTCACGACAGAACCCCATCAGAAACTTCGAATAAGATCCGCTTCGAGTAGCGACAGTATACAATCCGCCGGCGACGCTTGAGATGACTCTTAAGGTGATGCTTCACATCCAGCCGCAACTTGCGTCGAAATCTAATCTAGAGTAAGCATCACTAGTGGTTCTCCATTCGAATCACCTTGCAATTCTTCTGGAGCCGAATGAAGTTGGGCGAAAGCGCCGCGTTAGATTGCTTCAGAATCGCAAGAGTACATGGAATTTCAGCAGATTGGGCACTTCACAAGATCGATAAGCAGTAGAGATCTCACAAAGTTCTGACGTGTGCACTATAAATCGAAGCATCAGGTGTTCCTGCACAGATTGAAGCATATGTGTCTATTTGAGCAGAAATCGACCACACTGCTGATGCTACAAGGCACAAGAAAGACCGTCCATTTCTTGGAGCCTAGAGGTAATGGAGGAGGAATAAGAAGCATGCCAGCCTTAGAATTTCAGATCCAGAACACCTGTTACACGTATTCTTTCGTCATATCACACAAGGCACCGGCATACTATTTCGAGGTTCGTAGGGCACTTTTTCAAACACCCGCTGTCGTGCCTTGCGTAATTTATTCCATTTATCACACTACATCATCGATGTGTTCTAGGTAATATGGATATTGCACCTCATCTTATCTCTTCGTGCGTAGTTTGTTCTTGCGTCTCCAAAGAGCGATACGATCTTCTCCTTGTGTTACGCATAATGAGATCAGATTATGATTAAACCTTGGTAGCCTGGACAATACTCAAAAAAGAAGAAAAAAAGAAAAAAAGAAAAAATCTCTAGAATTGTGGGCAACTCGTTTGGAAGGAAAATGTGCGGCGATGATGTGGTTTACAAGTGTTTCACTTCATCAAGAATCCATTCATCTCGGAGCACATCCACCCTCCGGACCGAAAGGGCATTCGTCTGCTGCAGAGATTCACCAGGAGGTGAGACCCTGGGTCATAATTCTAGAATTCGATGAGTTGGTGGTTTTCATTACACCTACTCACCTATAGAGACGCTACAACGTAGAGCTTACTCTACATCCGAACAAATTCTAAGATCAAGGGTTCTGCTGCAATCTGGACGCCTACAAAGAAGATAAGTTCCAGAAGTTAAAGAAATTTGTTTCACTCCTGCAATCTCTCTAGCATTAAATTGCCATTCTCGAACAGAAAAAATAAAACAAAGCTTTTCCTGATTTCATAAAAGCCGGACGTGGACGTCGTACCAACTGGAAGAGAAAACATCGATGGTACATGAAAGGAACAGGCTCACAGTCCACTAACTTCACACTCTCGGGAAAACTGGAGTCTCTTAGCTAGCCCAGTTAATATCAAAGGGTGCTGAGAGAATGGCACGTTGCATTTACAAAGAGTCAATTAAAAAACCCTGCCTACTTCAGTTTGCACAATCCAGAAGCTGCTTTGAACAAAGCCAAGAGCACAATGACTCATTGGGGGCCAAGAGGTGGGCTAGTTGAACTTTTTGATAAATTCAAGCTTAATTTCACGACCTGTAAGAAAGCAGGTATCATCAACATAACATATCCATTTGCTAATGCACCAGTCTTTCTGAAGAGAATTCCGAGGAAATCACTCCTCCATGTAATTGCAGGTAACTGCAGAAATGATGACATTACTTCTTCTCTGTAAGTTTCCTTTCCCACCTCCTCTTCTGCAAAAGCGAAAATCATTGTGAATGGTTCGTCAGCACACAAACCTTCTGACACGCTTCGTGACTGCTTTTAGTGCAATTTGACCAACTCGACTTGTATATTTTCAACTCTGCTACCGCTAGCAACTTCCATTATTCGAAAGCGGAAAGAGTTCTACGAGACAAGTCTGCAAGATCATTAAGAGCAACAAGACTAAACCTGACAAATTTTGTGGTAAGTGACAAGTACTGTGACTTACCTTCATGTCAGCCAACATTTGCGGCATCTTTTCCATGAGCTCCACTGTGCGTGCTCGTCTGGGACAGAAGTATTTATTCTTAGACTCCACATTAAAAGATCACTAAAAGAACATTCATAAATCTAAGAAAATCACGTCAAAATCCCAATTAAATCTGACAAGGTTAAGATAACCTAATATCGATCGCGATTTCGAAAACTACAAATCCCGGAGGACTAAATCTGTGATGCACGTGGATTCACAAGTCCATCAAGGAAAAGAGCAATAGGAGCATACTTGAGAGCAGCTTCACGATCAACTTTGTGGCCTTTCATTTTCGTCCGTTCAGGTTTTCGTGGGGCGTCATACGGCCACTCACTGCAACAAAACTCATAAGTGCGGGAGTCAAAGACTTGAGAACCATTCGCGCAGAAATCATTCTACAGCATCATACACTTAATTTTCCTACCCACGGAAAAAAATAAATAAAATAAAATAAAATGAAATAAGTGAGGGGGGCAGCAACAACTCAACCCAGCATTCTTGGTCACTATCAAAGCCTACTGTAACCGAATTCTGATTAGTTTAGACAAAACTAGTGTCCAATTACTCGCGCCATAACCTGTGTTCGCAAATGCCACCAATCGATCGCGAGAAACTAACAGAATTCTCAAATGCCAGCAATTCATGGCGAGAAACTCTTCTGACAATGCACATCGTGAAAGGAAAGAATGCAATCAGCAACCATACCCGCCAGCGAGTAGAGTTTCCTTCCGAATTTTAGCACGGTGCCTGGCGCTGATGGCTAGAGGTGTCCATCTTCCCTTCTCCCAGAACCCGTGCACGCCCTTGGCAAGCTCCCCAGCCCATTTCGCCAACCCGGTCGACATCACTGCAATTCCTCGCTCCTCAAAGACCACAACACAGGCACAGAAGCAAAAAGAGACCTCTCTACCTCTACCTCTCTACCTGTACCGTCTGCGTCCCTCACTCCCTCACTCCATCCCCTTCTTCCTCGATCTAAACCCCAGCGCTGCGCCTGAGCCTGCTCCGTCCTCTGTTGCGCAAAAAACACAAGTTGTGCGACAATCTACAAAGCTGAAACCCTAAAGCCGAGTCAAGGTGCTAATTGTGCAAAATCGTGCAGAGGGAAGGAGGGTAACAACAGCACCGCACTGTGAAAGAAAGTTCATCGCAGGGGCTCCTAAACCCTAAATCAGAGCTTCCCTTCAAGCTTCGCGGCACTCGAGGTTGAGCGGATTGTGCGAGATAGCCCCTGGAGCTCGCACTGGATGGATGGATGAAATATGGATGAATAATTTTCATTCGTTCTCTTTCAGAGATCTCTTCGCCTAATGAGGTCTACGATATTACGTTGAGGATTATGGCTTTTAATTATGGACAACCAACGAGCTTATGGGTTTTCTATTGTTACAAATTTATTCTTGGATTTTTCTTGAAAACCAAGTTCCAACTGTTTTAGTTAATCAACAAAAATTAAAGATATATGCATTATATATATTTATTTACTTACCTATAATGTTACACCATAAAATTGTGATAAATGGTAGGTGATAATTTAGTGTACCTTTATAGATAAATATAGGTATATATATATTTTTTTTTTAAATATAAATTTTTATTTTTCATTTTTGAATCCCTTTTATTATAAAGTTATGAGCATTGTGTTGTATGATTTTATTGTATTGTTGCCTAGTATTCTTTAATTAAACAATTTTTTATTTTAATTCTAGATTCTATATTAAGTTTATTACTGCAAAGAGACATAATAAATAAATTCTACGTAAGTTATTGTATACAAAAATTTGAAGCGAATTGCTTCAATTATCATAATCCATAAATTAAAGTATATAAAACTAATACTATTCATAGTTATATTGCCAATTGTATTGATATTCAATGAGGAACAGATATTCTAAATTAAAATGTATATATTTAAATATTTTATTGTGATTTAGTTGGAGAGTGTATTAATTTATTATTTATTGTAATTGTTACTAAGTCTTTTGTATCAATTGTCTAATTAATAAAACTTTATAATTTAGAATCCTCAAGTGTTGGTTAAATTTTCCATCTAGTTCTATAGTAAGTGTATCTTGTTTGTTAAATATATAAGCAATTTTTTTTATTAAGATAATTATTGACTATAACAGTAAATTTAATTAATACATGCTTACTAAAACAATTCTTGTTTGTAAGAGAATTTATTTGTTTAAAATTAAATCTTTAGAAATTAGAATTTCATGTTTGATTTTATCATAGTATTATAATTTTTTTTCTTTGCTTGATCATTTAAATTTGCAAGAAATATTCAGATCTTATCAAATAGTTTATTCTTTATGTAAAAGTAATATTTTTAAGAAGATATTTTAAGTCACTATTTAGAATTGTAATTACATTAAGAAAAAATGCAATGAATCTTATTGATTTGTGTACCTATATTCAATTTAATACTTTGTTAAAATTAAAATTAAAAATTAAAATACTTTGTAAAGAGTAAAAATTAGAAAAATTAAAGACTAAGTAAGTTTATTGGAGATTTATAATGTAAGTACTAGTTAAAATGTACTTTGTCAAACAAGAGAAGATTAATAAAGAACTCCAACTCAAGTCTAATTTAACTTTTCATTTTTTTTTCAAATATTATATTTGTATTAAATAATATCACATTTTTACTGATATTATAAATTGATCTATTTGTATAAATTGATTGAAAAATACTAAATAGTGACACTTGTTTATATATATACTTTGTAAGACTTTCCACTCTAATACTACTTGTATTATTATTGTATTATAAAAGGCTATTTTTGTACTATCAAAATAAAATCTTCTATTGGGAATTCAAAGATTGTAGTCTTATTTCTAAATTACAAATAATTCTAATATATCTTAAATGTGGTCTTATTGATCTTAATTATTTTTAAAACAAAATTGAAAATAAAACAAATCTTTAGTGATGTAATTTGTGTTATAAAATTTATTGTATTAGGTAGTTATGATTACACACTTAGATTAATATAATTTCTATTCTACAATATTGAAAGAATATATACCTTAGCTACTGCACAAAAAATGTATGATATTATACTCTATATGCAAAAAAGGTAAAACAACATATAGATTTGTATCATTACAAAAATTAGTAAATTTTGATAAAAATTGTAAATATTTTCAATGTTTGTACCAAAAATAGAATAATTATGCAAGTAGAAAATGCTTTAAACAAACATGAACTATTTAAGATAAATATTATGAAAAAATATTACCTAAAAGACTTTGATTGCATATTTGTACAAAAGAAATTAAAAGAAAGACAAAGAATGTGATTAATAATAATATTACAACTTATTGAAGTGTTTTTAATTTTTGAGTAAAACAATAATATAGTTCACACAAAAAGAATCAAAATCTGGCATCAAGCATCTCTAAACACCATACATGACTTTATTCAACTTGTTTATGGCTATCTCAAATCTGAATGACATACAAAATTTATATTTTTAAGAAGACAATGATACCAATATGTATCATGCTTATTTCATATTCTTTAGCAATATTTGTTCTTATATTGTGCACTCACCACATGAAGTGGTAAATTTAAAATTACAAATAATTGTATAATTAAATGAAATACACACCACATTTCTTTAGGTTCATAACATTCACACATTTCAGACATTTAATTGCTTCACATTAAATAGTATTAGATATTCGTTTTCAAAGGCTTCGATCGTACTTCTTACATTTACTCGTATCGGTATTGAAGACATATTCTTTGACACCAAGAAAATAACGAACAAACCACAACAGCTAAAACGCACATTCATATAAGAAATGGGACTTGTTATTTGATTGGTCTAGAAACAGTTCGTGTTTAAATTAAGAGTCAGTTTCCAACAGGCAGAGGCATCTGGTGGATTAACTTAATCAAATACGAATATCCAGGCAAGAAACTGAATACATACCACATTCCAGTTTCTTAAGAAGGATCATGTGTGGTAGTAGGCTAACGTTTAACACCGGCAAAATCTAGTTTCCGTTCATCCCAGGTAAAGCATTACTACAAAAACTTTGGGGCTCCCTCCGTAAGATACAAAATTGAAAACATGTTACTGGAGTGCGGAAGAGTACAATCAGTGCAGCTACGCTGCAAAAAACCATGTTCTCCATCTTGCTCGTACAGGAACATTTCACTTCAATCTTTCAAACCTCGAAAGCCAAGGTCTACTTACAATTCTAAAACCTTATACAAAAGTTACAACATAATCTGAAGCTTTCAACCAAACTTCATGTGGCACCAGCGGGCTAGCTTACTAGACCCTTTTAGACATTGGGCGGGGGCCAGATCTTGGAGAAGTGCTCCTCGACCCGCTCAGTATTGTTGATGTAGCCATCAAGTCCCCGCCGCAGCAGATCCTCAGCTAGTGGGCCTAACGCTTTCGCAAAAGTACCTTGATCCCATTTTTGGATCTGTTTATGGGTTCCAACTGGATCAGCAGGTTTTCCAAAACAGTATCTCTTACAAACCAATTCCTGCTGGCATAAAGAAATATGGAACCGAATATCTAGTGTCCATGAGAATCCACATGCGACAAGTCCGTTACACAACACCAGAAAAAAGACTGTTACTTCACCTCTTGTTCTGAAAACGTTGCATTCTGGGCAGTGGATGGGCTCAAACGTCTTGCAAATGCATATTTGTCTTCAAGATCAGCCTTGGATTCTTTCAGAGACAGGAGCACCTTGACTGGCACTATGAGGTAATCCAGGCTACATAAAACAATTGATTTCATGTGTTAATGAGAATGAAATCTAATGGAGGTAAATGAGAAGAACCTGCAGCAATGTTCAAGTGACACATATGGAAGGGTCATGCATACGTACCCAAGCAGGCTGAAAACATCTTGCTTGTTGCGCACTGCCGCTGCCATGAGTTTGGATTTGTGCCCATATTTATGGATGTAGTTGTAAGATTTTGTAACCTGCGCAAATCCCAAAATGACGATCATTTCAATCTTGCTGGGAATTTCAAAGTAGCTATCATCCCTGCTCTAGTTTCGACCAAATTTGGACAGTATGGAAGGTCTAGAGTTTAGCTTACAAGTGCAATGCCAGGATCAGCTCCACTCGCTAAAGCTGCATCAACGTCTTTGTCACCTGAATTTGTCCGAGCCCAATCCTGTCACGGAAAACCAGTGTTACTTTAAATATGTAGATTAAAATGAAACAAAAATCCCCTTCTGCTGTTTGGGAGCCCTGGACAATACCACAACAGCAGTGATGTTGGAAAATTACTAGCGGAAAGTAATAGGATTTACACGTCCAAAAATCTAAAGCTTACCCGGACCCTGCCAACGAAGATCTGAATTACAGATGCACCTGCTTGGGCTGCAGCGGAGGCTTGAGCAAAGCTGCAAGGAAAATTGAATGGCATCGGTGACCATCCGTGAATAGAAAAGAATTCTGGTCTATAACTTAGAATGCAGCGCACTAAGTTTGTTGAAGCAAGGCTTCCACGGCGGCAGCCATTTTTTCTCTCTTTTTTACTTCTACTTTTACTTCTATTTTTATTTCATTTTTATTTTTTTGAATAAGTCGATATAGTCCTTGTCATTATTACAAACCGCTGCAACAATTCTACTGCCATGTATGAACATAAGCATAAAGCAGAAATATTGAATGAGAGTAACACCTGTAAACTAGGCTGACGTGTGTTTGAATGCCTTCAGTTTCCAGCTGCCTTGTGGCTTCAATACCCTACAAAACTTCCAGTTGTTAGAGCAACCATACATTCTAATACACTGTATTTATAAGAACAGCCACCATTCTCCAACGCATTGAAGCCATTTCGTCTGATGTACCTGCCACGTAGCAGGAATCTTGAAGAGCAGCCTATCCCTGGGAACTTCGACTTCATCGTACATCCGAAGAAGTTCATGTACCTGCATTTAAAATGTTCCAAATTTTAAGAAAACATGAAAAGATGAAAAAAACCCAGCATTCCTTCTCTATCAGAACAGACCACCCGCAAATATCGCATAAAATAACTCATTGGAACTGCATCTATCATGCAATACCTCTTCCCATGTAGCATTAAAACAGAGCCTAACCTCATTGACGATGCCGGGAGTGTCATAAGCCAAACGGGCGTCCACTTCAGTGGACACTCGACCTGGTACTGACTTCACCAATTCCGCTCCAACATTAACAAGAGCCTGGATCACCCACCAGATGATCTGCTAAGGATTGTCGCTACAACGAGAAGTCTTGTACTTATATCCACTTCATCCAACAAGGAAAATGCGCTACATCATGAAACCAAGATCAGGCCAGTTTTCAATGAGGTAGTTCTGGCTGCAAGTTCTGTTTAAAAAAGAAATGCAAAGAAGTGTCACTAGACCAAGAACGAACGAGGCACCTTGTTCAAAAAACATGATAACCGCTCCCCACTATTCTCCACGTAGCACTTGTTATATGCCAAGGCACTATCAATGGCGCCCTGCACAAAAACCAACGTGATCAACTATTTTTATGACTACCACGGTTTATCTTTCTTGAGGTGCAATGGGCTTCTTGACAAGGGGTACCAGGATAGCACAAAGTAATACGAAGCTTACATTGTATGATCCTTTAGGAACACTGGTTATTCCAAGCAGCAACGAGGAGCTGACTGTGGCAGCTGTAGGAGGAAACCTGAGCCCCACCACTCCAATCCAACTCTGTTTAAGAAGCTTTATAAAATCCAGAACCTTTTTAATTGTATTGGAGGAAATAAGATAAGTCTACATGCCCAAAAAACCTTGAACTTCTGTCGGAGCGTCTAAAAGATTTATTTAAAACACTATTCTACGGGAAAATAATCGATACGAAACTGTTGACCTATTCAAATCAAACTAAAACGACCATATAACGCCACGGTTGCAGCACAAGTTACTTTGAAATGTGTACTGGAATATCAACTTGTTTGCATATTACAAAGAAAAATGTTACATCCGACCCGAGGAACTTAAGATACATGTCATCTGCAATAAGACTCGAATCAGAGAGGCACAAAATACTACGCTCACCTTTCAAAGTCGTCAAATATTACTGTATCAGGTACCACTTCGCTGTATTTTCTGATGGCATCTAGCTCGGTACCTTCAGCTGCGGATAAAACAAGGAATTTAGATCAGGTAATGCACATCCAAACCATTCCTTATGCCTAGGAGCACACTTGAAAAGCATCAGCGTCTGTCAGAGACCACACATTGCTAGTTAACGTATCGTTGGGCACATCTGCACTTTACCAAGATTTTCCAATCACGAAACATGCCATATTCATACACTATGTATCAAGTTTTTGGTCCTTACAGGACCTTGATTTTTGCAAATGAGATTTACAGTTCACAATACCGATTAAATGAAAACCCTCCACAACTTCAATTCCATATAAAAATATGCTCCAATTGCAAACATCCAAAACTGGTAACTAAAAGGATCGGTAATGCTAGGACCCCGACATAGGACCAAAGTATGTCAAAAGATCGCAAACAGTCCACAAAGAATCCAAATTAACCTGCTGCAAGAGAACACACATGATATATGTTTCATCCCTCAAAGGAATACCTCGGCATGATTCCAGAATCCGAAGACACACCAAACCAACCAACCAACCAATGATACAACAAACGAACAAAGCACAGTGCCGAATTCTCCTGCAAAGAAGTACTTGCGCTAGTAACAACCTCAACAATATATCGAACGAGCTGCAATCTCAATTCTGACAGAAACAATAAAATGTTTCTCGAAATACTTCTCGACATAGATAGAGTATTTGATAAGGGTTGTTACAGTAGGAAACGCCATCAATCACAGGATTCATAAAGCTCCTCCATAGAAAACATTCTGAGCATCTTTAAACGACTTAATCGTTTAAGTTCGATACAATGTGGCGTTTCAAAGTTCACGCCTTAAATTGAAAATTGAAGATGTCGTAGAGATTTAAGTGTAAAGAATTCTAACGACATGCTTGAAAATGCTGATTGCATTCAAGAACCAGAATACAATTCCTTGCACCCTTAACACCTCCACGCGTTGATAGTGGCAAACCAAATCCCTACGGATCCACTCTTCTAAATGTAGACAAATGGGTAACTAAATGTAGGTTCACATAGCTCAGGAAGCTAACATAAAAAAGCAAATCAGTACAAACACCGGCTGAGAAAAACCAGAAAATTACCAACACTACCATAATCTGACATAAGCACTACTCTAACCTCTAATTTTCAACTTTCATATTGTGGCGGCACAATACACAAAGTTTTAAATAAAGTAAATTAAATGTTTTAATAAAAATCAGGATCATGTTTAGAAGACTACAGGAAATGTACATACCTGTGCTGACGCTAGCTCGCAAACTTAAGCCCTTTGGCTTACTCACTACGTTGCTGCCGAAGGCACCTATACATTGAAATCCGGGAACGTTGAAGCCAATTGAATGACGCACCAGGGACTGCACAAAAATCGACCATCATGAGAGAAGAGAACTTGCATTGCGAGACTGCAATTTCAGACGACACGCTTTCAATCAAATCCTAGACAATTTTTTCTATTGATAACAAAAAATAAAACAAAAAATAGAATAAAACACGAAGACAAAGATTAAAATGATAAAAATAAAAATAAAAATGGCACCACATTGTACTCTTCCTTGCACAAAACAAACCTGAGCAACAATGCGTTTCTATTGTCAATCATCTCAGCCCACATCACTTGCGATTGCGCAAGCCACGATGGATTTCAAAGACTGGCAGTTCATAAATTCCCATGCTGTCAGTTTTTCTTACTATCATAGACATAGATTTGGCCATTTCTCTCAGGTCCTTGCATCAAAAGAATTCCACAAAGGCCATGGACATGTCACGAGAAGCATGCTTGCACAAGAAATACATTTTCGCCGCACTCTTCATCTGTCCCTGTTTCTATACTCCAACGAGAGACATTCCCGAAACTCACATTCTCATAAGACAGAAACGTTCCACTAATTGCCAACTCCAGAGTAATAAGAACAACAGAACTAAATAATCCAAACCGAGTGATCTAAGACCTCTCTTCCTCACCAACACGGTAGCTTAGATTACCACGACAGCAGAAACGAGATCAAACTCGGAAAATCTAACCACATTGGACTCCGCAAACCTACCGACCCTCGTTTTCTACCAACGCATTCCCGAAAGAGTCTCTCGAACTATACAGCGGAAAGAAAAAAACGCATCCACGGAGGCCATTGCCGGAAACAACACCATGAACAGAAATCGAGAAAGGAACCGGCGGTAAGAAAGAGACACAATGAATTGGCAAAAAATGGGGAAGAAATGCGCACTGTGCGGTGCGGTGCGGCCCTGGTTCTCGCGCATACGTGAACGCCGGGGCTCAATGCGGAGCACCCTGACGCCTTCAATGCCGTGCTCGCCATCCCCGCTCCACCACGATCCTCTCAACAACACCCGAACACGGAAGAATTAATGGAATGATCTGCTGCAACGCGATCGAAGTGATCGAAGGGAAATACAAAATAAATATCTTCTTCGATGGGGAGTGAGAGAGTGGGCTTTGTTTGTTCGTTTGTTGAGACGGAGCTGAGCCTCGGATTCGTCGCTGGGGTCCGAGTCATCCCCTTGCCATCTCAGCCTCGTTCATCCGCACCTAATCGCGACATCCTCATGGATGGGTGGATGGATGGATGGGTGGATGGATGGGTTTTATCCACGTCCATGTTTCATCTGCCATGTCACTCTTGTTTTTTTTAATGGGAGCTGGTGGCCCGACTTGGATTGAAACTTTTTGGGGGCCTTTTTCCATGGGTTGCTACTCCATGGATACGTTTTTCTTTTTCTTTTCTTTTTTTGCATCATAATAAATTCATATTTCCGTTATCCTTGTTTTGTTTTCTTTTTGAGATAGAATCATGGAATTGTGTCTCTGTTTTGTACATTTCATCATCGAGATGTTAGTATTTACAAATCCATTCAAATACAAAATATATGTTATTTATTTATTTACTTATTTTTGAATTTTCTTTTAGAATGTATAATTGATGCTTTTCTTGGTAATTTTTTTGTTTGATAGAATAATCATTATATATATATATATATATATATATATATATACATTACAATGCTGCATTCACAGCATAAAAAAAAACCTTAGTTTACTTTTCCATAAGTATGCTCAGTCATTTTTATAGTTTTATTGAATAAGTTCTATTTTGAATTCATTTACATTTGCAAAAATCTCAAGGAATTAAATATTTATTTAAATTTATTTCCCATAAAAATTAAAATATGTAATTTTATGCTTTTAAGACAAAAAAAAAAAAAAAAAAAAAAAAAAAAAAAAAACATAAGCCTTTAACAACAACTTATGAATTTTTACAATTCTTTTAAATTTAAATTTAATTTTTTTCACATCTTATGCTTAAATTTGTTTAAAAGAGTCATTCATGTAATAACTTTAGGAGAATGTTAAATAGACCCATGCTTTTACTAAATAGATCCACCCTTGATGAAGAATATGGTAATCATGATGAATGTGGTTGGTTTTTATTGGTTGCAAATCTAGTAATGGAAAAATGAAACTAAAAATCATTATACTTTTTTATGATAGTTCAAATAGGTGAATTGATTTAGTAAAAACTTGGGTCTATTTTAACATTCTCCTAACTTTAAACCTTTAATATTTAAGTCAAATTTTAATATATTTTTCTTATATATGTAATTAATTAGAAATATCAATTAAACTTACTTTGCAAGATTTGCATTTCAATAGTTAAATTTCTACTTTTGATAAATATTAATTATTAATTATTAAAAATATGTAATTTAAATACAAGTACTAAATTTTTATATAAATATTTAGTACTTTTAAAAAGTTATAAAATATATATATATATATATATATATATATATATATATATAGATTTAATACATAATAGATATAAAAAAAATTGTAATTACAAATGTCTTTTGGAATTTTTCAATCCCTCTAAGTATTTCTACTACTACTTTAAAAGCCCCTAGAATTCTAAAACATCTTCTATAGTATCCCAAAGATTCTAAAGAATCTTTCATATTCTCCTTAAGTTTTTATAATCATCCATTTTTAATCTTCTAAAGCTTTCTAAGAAAAATTCTTAAGACTTTCAAATTATTTTAAGACTCCTTGAGCCTTCCTTAGAAGCTTTCATACAACTATGTTGTTACTATATAAATAAAGAGACAAGATATGAAGTATCCTATTCTTCCAAATAATTGTTTTAAAACTAATTTGATTTGGTATCATGATTCTCTGATATTCCTTAATTTCTTGGATGCTTGTTCTTATGCCTTAGACATCATAATTTTTTTAATGATCTCCTTTCAAATGGTACACTATTTAATAATAAAGACTTAAGACTTACAAGTTTATTCTTAAAACCACTTTTACTTTAAATTGAAGATAGAAAAATTGCTATCAATAAAAAAAATCTAAACTTGTATATCTCTATATATATATATATATATATTAAGTATAATTTATTAATCAAATAAATAAATATAGAATAAACACTTACTTTGAAAATAAAAATAATAATTTCAACTTATCTACAAACAAAGAATAGAAGTTTTCTTCAAACAAACACAAAGTCAACTCTTAGTACTTCAAAGGAAGCAAAATTTCATTAAAAACCCTTTGTTAAAACTTACTGGCATTTTACATCTTAAGAACTTAGAAAAAGCTGTTTTTTTACACTAATCAAGTTGGATATGAATTTACATAAAGATAAAATTTAATTATAGAAGCAAATTCATAACACGTTTCATTCCAATGATGATTTCCTCCTCCAACACAACATTGTTTCTCTTGCCTGGTTGAGGTCAAATGTAGGACATCATTAACTTCAAAGCTTTCAAAATCAATTTAAAAAATATTTCTCACCTAATCTAGAATCACACTATTTCCAATATCCTACTCCCTCTAAACTGATCACTTAGTGATGCACTTTTATCAGACTGGGTAAAATAGAACTGTATGTATGCCACTTCGACAGATCCTACACGGCATTTGAACCTCATTGCGAGTCTAAATTTAGATAATGTTATTGAAGTTTAAATTTTAGTGTACAAAACGCATATCACGAGGCATGATAGAAGGTTTGGTCAGAAAAATAAAAAGTAGAATTGGCAAGAACCTAAACAGCTCAAGATCAGAAACCAGGCAAGTTTGCCAGTGGCACTTATTGCTCAGGACATCGTCTACCACCAGTAGATCGACTCCCGGTCTGCTCATACGTCCTAACTCTAATGACAAACTTACTTATGCCTACCAACGCAATCGGAACACATACGGAAGGGGACTGCGCACGATATTGCCATTCATCGAAATGGTACCCCCGGGCATGAAGATAACTTACCAAATATCCATACATCTTGGATAGCGATGACTGCTACTATGCCACACTAGTTGCTCAAGGACATAAGCACTGAGTTAGCTATGAAAAACAAGAGTATCGAACTCGTTTCCACATACATCCTAATATAGCCATTTGCATTTGTAAGAACTCCTGAACTCATCACACAGACCGCATGACCCTATTCTAAAATCCGCCAGTCAGTTGCCCTCTGCTCCAAACCTCATGCACAAGTACTTCCAGACCCCTTACAATTGTTGTTCATTCTTCAAAAATAATTATCAAAGAACCTCGTCCTCGTGGTAGAGATACAATCCCAGCCCAAACCGAGCGCACGCGCGACGGAAGGCCATACCTTCGGCTTTTTGCACAGGGTCACCAAACGCCGAGTCAGACACGGATGCCGTCCCTGAGGCCTCCCGCCAGCTCTCCCCGTCAATTCCCCGTATCGTCACCCGGTAAACTACAGACACCGTCGTACCATCCGCCGAGAACACGATACTCCGCACCTCTCCGCACCACCCGGGCGCGTAGAAGCTCAGCATCCGGTTCGCATGGTACCACGGAATGTACTTCAGCGCCACTCCCTCGTCACTCCGCGTCTTCAACACCTTGTCCGGCACTCGCTTGTTCATATCGCGCATGATCTCGGCCAGCGGCCTCGTGATCAGGGACTGCTCCTTCGACGCCTCCAACGGGACAGCATAGCTTGCATACGGCACGGCCTTCCCGGCGTCCATGGCTGCCATCCTCACTACCTGCCCATGGCTATGGCTTCTCTTAATCCGATCCCACCCTATTCTGGTGACCGAAACCTCGTGCCGCAAGGGCACGCCGCAAAGGGATGAGCCCGCCACCACCATCGCCAGGGCCATCGCTTACTCCTCCGATCTCTGCTGTGCGCTTCTGTATCAACAGCCAGACCTGCGAGAAAATAAATAATGGATAAAGCCTTGGACTCTCGAAGAATGCTGAGCTCCAAGTTTCACTGCAAAAACTACAGCGAAGGCTAAGGTTAGAGGAGGAGGAGGAGGCTGGGACGGGCTGGGGCCGGTCCCGCGGGCCGGGTTCCATGGGGAGCGGGTCAACATGGAACCTGTGTGAGTCGGCCCAGGTCCCGTTCCGTCCCCGTCAGCGATGATGGGCCTTGGGCATGACCCCCTCCCTCACACGGTTCCAGGACCCCTCACCTAATCTCGTCCCTTTGGATGGATATAATCCATTTATCTTTGTCATCCATCTCCTGCTACGAATGGATGTGGTCATCTTACTTGGATGAATGTTTTTGAAGTGGTAATTGTAAGCATAACAAAAGGATGACTTCATACATCAAAACTTCAGAGGTTTTGGTATATATATATATATATAGATGTTTAGTTTATACTTTTATGTACTTTGCTTGTGAAAACAAAGTTGTAATTATTTGGTTTTTTACAAAAAAAATCTAATATCTTCAATTATTCAAGCATTGTTGGTGTATAGGAATATTTTGATATTATCCATTAAAGAAAAAATTAAAATCTTACATTTATGTTGTGATTTTGGTTTGACGTACATGTACTGGACTGTGACATTGTGACATTAATTCATAGTTTCATGCCATGCAAAAAGCATGTATCAAAAATGAGTTTTCTTATAAATGTTTTATATCTGTTTTACACGTGTATGAATACATATGACTCAAATTTGGCATGTCACCATTCTTTTAATGTTTTCTTTTATTACATGGTTTGTTATAAGCAATCAGATGTGGCATACACCAGTAATTGGGTTCTTGATTTGTTAATTTTAGAATCATTTGAACATAGAATTACTGTTTGTATGCTCATGATATGCATGAATCACTTCAAAATCAAAACAAACTTTTAGGAGTTAAAATGATTTTTCAAAAACATTGATTTTGCACATCAATGTCTAAAAATAAGTATTAATTACATGATTAATATGTGCATGTGAGTATGATCAATTTTGTACACATTTCCTATGGTTAAATGTGTTTTTTTTTTTTTTTTTTTTTTTTTTTTCTTTCTTTCTTTCTTTCTTTCTTTCTTTCAAACTAACAATGTTTTAAAGTAATGTTTTACAAGCTAGACCATTTGAATTCTTTTTTGTTAGTCATAGTGGGAGTCCATTTGTTGTTTTCTAGTCTTGTACAAAATTTAACCCAATTATTCAAATTTAAATTATTATAAAAACAAAGCCTACACAAAATGTAGAAGTTTTTTACAAACATTACTGAATAATTCATTGTAGTCAACATGTTCAAATAATACGAACCCAAATTTAAACACACAAACCACAACTTATAAAGTTTGCCAATCATTGGTGAACTTGGAATGAACTTAAAATCTTTCTATAGGAAAAATGGTTGTTTTGGATTTGTGCAAGGGTGGTTTAGGATAAAGTTTAGGTTGGTACAAGAGCATGACACAATTTAAGGTATTTCAACAAAAAGCAATGCACTAAAAGATTTAAGTTTATTATTTTATAGAAAAGATGATGAATAAATATTGAGAACTACGTTATTTAGTTTAAACTGTTATTTTTGTAATAACATCAAACTGGTCGTTTTCGTTACCTTGTTCACGTTTTCGCTATCAGTGTCTTATAACATTACGCTATAATCAAGCCTTCTTAAGCCATATTATTCACAATACACCTCCACACACCTTTCAAAAACATACCTTATTTTTAACGTTTTTTTAATAATCCAATTCAACAAGAAGTTGGAGCCAATTTTCAAGGCCCTCTTATTCCCTTACCTTGTTGCTGTTTTATATTCATCATTTCTAATAATTACTTACGTGAAATATAGATTCTTATCACCATTGTATGACAGAAGTAACATTTCCATGAATTTCCATGAATATAACAGGACCATCTCTGTGTAATTTTGATTAGGATGGAATCCTATGCAACAAGAACGAAAAAAGACCACGACCCACATGGAGTTTCTGTTCATTACACAATTCTCAATTCAGGATGTAGTTGAAAAGAAAGATTAGCCAGTTGTAATACCCAAACTGAATAAACGACGTCTAAAACTTGAAGTTCCAAACAATCAGTCAACAGACGAGATTTACTTGAATAGATGCTCTGCTCCTAGAAATTGTGAAGGACTCATGAATACCACATGTCATACAGAACGTTGATATCATCGTACCCTGTGAGCTTCAAAACAGCCCTGTACATTCTTTTCAGGGTTTCCACGTCACTGACCTTGGGTGTGCTGCCAGAGATCTCATTACGTCCACCATTGTCACTCTTACGAGACCTGGTTTGCGCGCTTCCGCTTGGTTTGGAAGCAGACAATGCTGCACCAAGGATCGTCTTCAGAAGTCTCTGTAGCTGAGACGTGAAAACAGCTGACACATCTGATGAGACACGAGGCGTTGTATCTTCTCCATCTTCCCTGACTCTGAACTTTACAGCTCGACAACCTTCCAAAAGATGCAGCAGAGCTTGCTCCATCATCTACAGAGCCAATACAGGAACGAGATCAGTCAAGCAATACGCTTTTATTGGATGCATAAAAGGTTAAGTGGTTTCTCTGCACTTGAAGAAAGATTGAAAAGCTGCAGACACTCTTTGGTGGTTGAAATAGTCTTGATTGAGAGCTCTACTAATTAGGAATGACAAGCATGAAAATCTTCGAACACAAATGCACCCGTATCGATGTACTTACTGCATTTGGTTGAGATGATGGTGCCATAGCTAAGCACATAGATGACCGTTCCATTAGTATCTGGAGAAACATATCTGGATGAGAAGCGGCTCGATAATACTCCAGTGCTCTCTGCCAGTAACGATCAGCCATAGATGCCAACCGTTTCGCTCCATGCAACTTGGTGTCTCGTTTCTCAGTATTGAGCTCCTCAGCTTGCATAGCCAGTGCAAACAAGCAACTGTCTCTTTGTTGACAGGCCAGTTGAAACTGAGCATAAGCAGCTTCCTGTGCCCGAAGCGAACCCAGGGATTCATACAACACCAAAGCTTTGGATATAGCTTCTTTAGCTGAGATACCTGTTTTTCTGTCAGAAGGTAACACTTGGTCACCAACCGTCTTCTGCCCTTTTGTTTTCCGATGAGCTTTCAAGAACTTGTCCTCTCGTGCAAGAAGCATTCCCAGCTTCAGATACGTGTGAGCAAGTTGAGTGAAGACCTCATTGTATAATCCCCGCATTGTGCGCTCAACTCCGTCTCCTAACGCCATGAGTTCTCTCCTTCCTTCACCATAAAATTCTAATGCTTCTTGATATAGAAACCGTGCTTCGGCAACTGTATTGACAAAGGCCTGATAAAAATGAGGCAGCTGACACTCTTCCCAATTAGACAGCTGGGAGGCAAACACCTCTGCAGCTGCTCTTCGCCCGTGCGCGAGATTACAATAGACTAAGACAATGTTGGGCAGATCTTTAACTGCACGAAATGCAACAATAGCGGTTTCGAAGGCGGCCTCGGCAGATTTTACGTTGCCTTGGGCTAGCCTCCTACGACCAAGCTCATTGCACACCCAGCCCTTCTTTCTGAGTGCACCTTCATACTCTCGCAAATGTATAGAGTCCGCAAAAGCACCAACGGCACAGGAATAACATTCTGAAGCACAAGACAGATTCTTCTCCCAGTCGTTCAAAAGCGGCTTTTTGAAGTACATGAAGATGTCTAAATGAGTTGAATCTTCGCCAACTGTGCCATTCAGCCCAGGCTCCACGACGTTTGCACCAGATGTTATACTGGTTTCCTTCGAGTATGCTTCTGAACTGAGGGTACCCTTTTCCCGACCAAGAATGTCTGTAGGTGTGGGAGGGCTTTTATTGTTCTTTTTTCCATGCTTTCGTGCATACTTCCCTGCACTTTTTTCGGAAGAAAAACTATTACTACTGCTGGCAGAGATTCCACTACTTGCTCGGTCACTCTGGCAGCTACAGCTCGTTAAACTGCAAATTTCACAGCTTACTTGAAACCGTCCCACCTTCTTCTTTAGTCTTTTCACCTCCTTCATAACCTCCTGAGCCATTTTCAGCTCTTCGCCTTGTGAAGCATCAAGATGCGTTGGAACATCGGACTCACCCATAGAGCGCTGAATCTCGGCAAAAACATCACCAACAAGAACCCAAACTTGCCCCCAAAACAACCCTTTATCCTTGAGCACCTCTGACGGCGTACAATTCGCCCCATTAGATCCACCAGTAGTGTTTATCGTCTTTTCTGGTCGGGGAGTCGAACCACGCACCAGACATGCTAACTCAGCAGCTTTGAGGGCTCGACTGAATTGGCCATCTTCTTTGTACGCTTGCCCAAGAGTAAGATATGATTCACCTAAGAGAAGAAGAAGTTGCCATAGCTTTTCATCCATTCCAAACCCAACTTCAATATCTCGGAAATCACAAATTGCTACACATTCAGGTTCTCCACAAACACATTCTGTAAAACGGTTTGGATATCTGTTAGGCCTGAGACCAACACGCTCTGCAGACGCTCTATTCTCTCCAACATCTTGGAGTTGCCGTTGCCATCTTAAGGACTTGATGGCCTGCGAAAGATGGTGAACTGCTGCTAATCGTGCAGACACTGGGTCTGCAAGTGCCTGAATTATCTGTGGAACAGGATCTGATACAGTCAACCCTCCTTCTGTTTCTCCTTGTCCATCAGGGGCACCTTCATGACGGTCATGAGAGAAGGAAGAAGTTCCGACAGTTGATGGGCTTGCCAGAACAAGATCAGTGGGTGTTGGATCATCAAAACTCTCCGCATTCTCATCAGCTGAGTTAGCTAAATTCTCAGGAGAGGTTTCCTGACAATCTTGGACACAGGGAATAATATTTGAACTATCTTCAATGTTCAACTTATGGTCAATGATTTCTGGAGCAGGCTCCTCCAGCAATCCGGGGGTGGTATCCGTAGGCGGAAGCTCTAAGACAGGTTGTTCAGCATCATCTTTCACGGCTGTATCATCGTCATTGCCCTCAATTAAAAGAGGCTGCAGCATCACTCCGAGTTGCTTGTAGCATGCTAGAATAAGCCTAGCAGCATGCTCATGAGCAGATGCCCGAATAACCTGCATGGACACAAATCCATCGTGAATGTCACGAGTCATCAATAACCATCAACACATCGAGTTAGAAAAAAGTATTTAAATAAAAAAATAAATCAAAGTGTAACTAACCAATCAGCAATATGAAAATAATTCATAAGAGAAGTGATTTCTTCTCGTCTAATCACTTTCTAGTACAGTAAATGACACTTAAGTTTTGTAGAACATTTCAAAACTTCCCACCCAACAAATTGTTAGGGATGTGTGAAGACACACACAATATAATATGATAATAGTTTATGTGATAAGAAAATGCAAAGCCTAAAAGTTTGTGTTAGTCTGAAAAATCGTTTAAAATGTAGAGGTGGACACTAACCAAGTGTTCTTGCTCGTCCATATACTCCAGACATTTTCCAAAGATTTTCGCACACTTCATTCTGTCAGCTGGGTCCTGCATGATATGGGTTTTCTTAAACATGAGTAAGATTTCTTTGTCCAAAGATAGAATGCACAACAACCCTGGTACTGAATATCATGGCTCAAAGCAGATGAAAATTACTAAGACAGTATTATTAAGAAGGAAAAACATAATGCACCAGCGATAAAACGACAGCAGGAACACCAGTAAAGCCTCAAACTGACTGAAACATTAGTATGAAAAACTGCAATTCTGGCCAAGATACATAAACATTCGAAGGAGTGGATGAGTATATTCACACTCAAAAAAAAAATGGAGACAAGGTTCGCCACAATTCAAAGTAAGCTAACTTTCTATTCTCAGACATTCATAAGGGGGAGAGGGACTACACTGCAGCTTGTGTACCAAGGAAGACTGTGGTTTTGCACCAAAACATCTCACAACAGCCTACAACTGACACACATGTGCTATAGTCCTGGTCCTCCAGCTATACATGACACCTAGAAGCAATTTAGATCCACTGCATTTATTCCCAACTCTGTGTGGAGGCTTCAGCGTGACGAGGCAAAGCATAAAAAAGATATAAGCACCATGAAAATTAGCTAGAATGAATACCTGAGATCGTGACAAACGGTTGGCAAGTCGGTACAATAGCATTGCCAGTGGCAAAGAATAGTGACCATTGCCTCGATTCCTTGAAGGAGGTAGCATACCACGTTTCTGGTCCTGTGTATCACCACATGTATTTCGAGCTTTGGAAATCACAGAAAGATCAAATAACTGCATAAGATCCTCTCCAGCGTTCTTGAAAAGCTGTCATGATAATGTAAGCCAGCACAGTTGTGAGCACTATGCAGGACTCAATTCAACAGTAATCAACGAAATACTCCACATAAACAAAAATATGCATAAATTTCTATACATTTCTCGTGAAAAAGAGTTGAAAGATTCAAGCATACATACCCAATAGGTTCCAGGGTCTTGTTTACAGTTTTCTTGTAAGAACCTAAGCACTGATGATGCATTCTGCTGAACAACATGAGGACTGAAAAAGGCTGTCCCATCCTCTGAAAGACCTTTCAAAAGAAATATATCATCTGTTTTCAGCAGTTCGTAACCTTGAACAACTCCATTGCGATGATAACACACTGCCAGTTCTGGAATACTCGCCATCACATTATCCAGCCAGGCATCTAACCACATCAACGGAGTAACCTGCACAAACAACCAACGTCCTCGTAACTACCTAATAGTTGAAGAGAGGATAGCGTAGATTGCAGCAATAATGAAGACAGTCGAGTAACAACTCCACACCCAAAAACTGAAGGGCGTGTGGCAACATAGCGACGACAGTGTAGTGAGGCCACCAACCCTTTGCTACATTGAGCGACAATGTCAAATGAACCAACTGCAAAACATCAACTGACACCACGACAAGATCAGGTGCATTGATTCGCACCTGATGGTGAATTCAAAGGAGGCTAGTGATGAATTGTCCTACCTGACGACCAATCTCCATCAGATGTAGGCTGACAGCTACATGTTTCTCATTGCTAAACAGAAGTAAATCACTTCCTAAAAGCATCCGCAGGTTCTGGAACTGCCAGAAAAGAACCCTGAGAAAATTCTCAGTTGCCGTTTGCCTTGGCGGGTTATCCGGGTCCTTAGCCATGAAGTTAGAGTTCTGTTGTTGCTCACGAATGAAATTACCCTTCTGAAAATCCAAGCCTCCTTCACAACCATTGCGTCGACTGATCACCCTCTGTTTTCCCTTTTTACTACCCCGAGATGGTCCAGATCGTACATCATCTTCACTGTAACAGCTTGCACTTTCTGAGCAAGAATCGTCAACTACCTGCCATGGAACACGCCAAGATTTTAAGGGTCCAAATCCTGGTGGAACGGTTCCTGGTGGCTGTCTTGCTGGTGATCGTCTCCTCGTACTTGGAGGAATACTCCCTTCACTATGGCAAGTTTTGGGAGAATCTGGAACCTCAGAAGCATCGTCGTGAACGGAATGCTGCACAAACTTTGAGAACAAGTTCCTATCCATTGCCTTGGCCTGGTTTTTCTTTCCCCTTACAATCTTGTCGCCTTCCTCAATATCTGGCCTGTGCGGCACATTGTAATGCTCACAATAAATAAAGATTCTTCATGTAGGCCTGAAGGTTCACACTACATTGAGTCACCTAATGCTCTACCTCGGATCAGAATATACACGACGTACAATCATGCTCGAAGCTGGCTGTAAGATTCTCTGATACCACTATCCCGTGTAAGCAGATCCTCTTCGAACTTCGCAGCAATTTGAAGGAACAAGAGGAGCCTTACCCAGAGTTTAATATAAGTGTGTGCCCAATCCGATGGACAGCAACTGATACGCGACTCTTGCAATAAGGGGTTTTAAAAATCTGCTTCAGAATGTCCACCGGAGCTACCACGTCAATTTCATCTCCATATCCAGCGAGAGCACTCACCGCTAAGCTTTCACATTTCCTTGCCAGTGGTTGCATCAAATAATCCCCTTCCCAAGGATTGCACAGTCCTGCATATCCTTGCAAAGCAGGGTGTACGTTAGAAACATGAGAAGCAAAATATCTGAGAAAAAACGTCATATGCTAAAAGAATTAGGTCAAGTCAATTGGTAATGGTTGCACAACTGACCATTTGCATCATGTGATGCGGTAACTTGCAACAACTCGTCGGACGGCATTCTATGAGAAGGTGCAGTATTGAGATCAGTATCGGTGGGCAACAAGCGATAGCGAGGTGCTCCTGTCCTGAATTCTTATCAAGCATGATTTAAGTTAGCAGGCGACAAAGGTTCCGGAGCTCAATTCGATTGGACCTTTCAATCCACAATAACTGGTTGTTTCTTTCTTACAAACATCCTTCGATGTACCTTGAAATCGAGAATTGATAAATACCTTGATTAAGATTGCAACAAGTAACAGAACCAATGAGGGTATCTTGTTAAACCCTGTAAATGTGATAAGGTATAAACACTATCTAAATAGACGATCACGAATAACCTATCTTTCACAAGATCATTATCAATGAATTTGAGAGCACGTAAAAATGCATGACGATCAGCGCACCTCTGGCTCAAAAGATTGATGGCCGGGACCAAAGCAGCCTCAGTAGGTGAGAACGGGGTTGAAGAAGGGTTTACAGTTGGCACAGGCAAGCTGCCGCAAATAAACCCCAGAGGCACAGCTGCCTGCGCACTCTGCACCTGCAGCTGCCCGACACACCCATCACGACGCATCATCCTGGCCGCGGAGGCTTCCAAAAACTGCAACAGAAGTGGAAAAGAACTGTTAAAAAAATGTTTGAAAAAATGCTAATTTAAAACATACACACACACACACACACAAGCGCAAATGAGCGAGAAAGAGGGGCAGAATTTCTCAGTGAAAATCAAAACTGACCTCGAATGAGTTCCAACACAGCAAAAATCTAAAGATTCAGATCCACAAACCTACTGCACTCACTAATCCAAAACTCCAAGCTAGCAACCCGCGATCCACAGGAAACGAGTTCACTCAGGATCGGTTAGCCAAGTAACGAACAATCCACTCTCCTCACATCAAACAATCACGCGCCAGCAACAAAAATGCACAGCAACCAACCAACCAACCAACCCTGCGAGTAGAACAACCTCACGCACCCTTCACAACATCTACAAGGCAAACTTGGTGGTTGTGCGGCAATCCACAAGGGAATAATAACCAATTCAAGGCTCAATCAAGAGCGCCGTGGCCTTGACGTCTAAATGCGTAATCATTTCTAGGGCTAAACCACAATTTGTATAGCAATTCTGCGCAAGCAAAAGTGTTCAGTAAACGGTCTTTCTCGAAGGTCCCGGTAGTTCCCGGCATCGTGATGCCGTCCGTCTGTTTACGGGGAACCGAGAACGTGATTCTGTTCCCTTGAGGCGTGGCAGCTGCGTGAGCATGCTTTGCAAAGCATGGAGCATACAAGTGAATTACAGGTTTTCTTTTTCTTTTTCTTTCTTTCTTCGACATGATATTCTCTTCGAATAACTAAATTTCTTAGCCTTGTGTATGCATAACCACTTTGATTGATTTTAAAAAAATTTATGAAGAAGTTCTGATTAGTATATTACTGATTTCGAGTAGAAAATTGAAATATTTATTTTAAGATTTTAATAAAAAGAATTGATTAAGAATACACGTTTTATATTTGATAATAGCTAATACATTATATTCATGGATGTCATTGATTTTAGGTATAAAAAAAAAAAAAAAAACCAAAAAACCAAAAAACCAAAAAACCAAAAAAACAAAAAAAACAAAAAAACAAAAAAATATAAAAAACATCGCATCTTGTAATTTTATATTGTAAGTAAAGTAAGAAGTGCTTTATAATTTAATAATTTATTTTTTTAGTAAATTTTTTATTGGATCCATTCATTTAATTTTCATGCCATTGTTTAACACAATGAGTAAAGTTGCATAAATAAAAAAATATTATAATCATTGTAGAGGTGGAAAAAAAATAGATACACATCTATTATGTAAAATAGCTTAGGTAGAAGACAAAGAGACAAAGAAACCTTCTAATTGGCTAAACATGGGAATGAGGAAACACAGATAAACAAGTGAATGGATGGATAGCAGTATCAAAGATTGCAATGTTTAAAGACACAAGTTTTCGTGTCAAATAGTATGGATTTTTTCTAGCATATATATATATATATATATATATACATATTTATAAATTATAAGTAAGATAAAAATTTAAATCTAATTGAAATATTTTAGTAATTAAAAAATAATATTTTATAAATAATAATATTTTTTATTCAAATACTCATAAAGTAAACTTTATAAAATAATTTTTAAGAATAGGAATTTAAACAAACTTATTAACATATGATATAGTTATGTATTTAATATATTTAGAAAGAAAAAAGAATAAAAATGATATAAGAGTATAATTTGATAAAATAATAAAAAAAATTATGATGGCTATTGTTAAATATAAAAAAAAAATAAAAAAATAAAAAACTAAAAAACTAGAAAATAAAAAGTTTTAAACCAAGATTAGAATATAAGGAAGGTATATAAAAGACTGAAGAAGGTTATATTCTTACATCTATATATATATATATATATATATATATATATTGGATAATGATAATGTCATATAAAAGCTTATCAATAATATACCATTACAATCTTTGCTCATGCTACCACCAATTGCCTTAAACTAGCATTATATACTATAAGTTTATAACAACTTGTGATGGCATGTGATATATAGTAAGTTATAAATGTAATAGATAGCTATATTTACTAGTATATTTACTTAAATACATAAAACTAGATAGAAGTAAATAAAGATATATTAAATTATTGATAATCTTATTGAAAAGCTTCACATAAGCTTTGTAGACTTTACATTTGTTTATAAGTGATTGGTAGGTTGAGAACTTAAAACTAGATAGAAGTAAATAAAAATATATTAAATTATTGATAATCTTATTGAAAAGCTTCACATAAGCTTTGTAGACTTTACATTTGTTTATAAGTGATTGGTAGGTTGAGAACTTAGCCAACAAGTTTGCTACATGTTGTACATTTATCTACTTGTATTACAACTTGGACATATATCATATGACATATAAGACATTATCATGTAGTCTTTTTATAAATATTATATATGAAAGTAAGATTCATGCCTTCTTCACTTTTTTCAATACTTTACTTTTATTTTTTTTTAGTTTAAGACTTCTTGGACTTTTTGCAATTGGCAAAAGCCATTCTAGTTTCAATTCTATGCATGTATCTTTTAGTTGTTTACTTTTTCTCTTTTGGTGATGTAAGAATGTATTATTATTTTTAGAATTATAATGTGATTTATGTCTTTGGCAATAGTGGCAATAGTGGCAATAGTAGAAACTACAATAGCATTAGAAATATCCTAGTTTTATTTTGTCTATAACAAGTTTTTGCAATCAAAATATCAAAACTTCTAAAACATTTAAATTATAATTGTTTCTTTTATAGGACTTTAAGTAGTTGCAAGAAGTACAAAGCTAGAAGTGAACAATAACAAACTAATACATAAATCCCTATAAAGAATATGTAAGGCTATAATATTCAAAGATCAATTTATAATATAAACTATTTAAAACATTTACTACAATTTACTACAAGATTAAAAAATCTATGTTGAGACAAAATTTATAAAAATTTAAATTCAAAAATATATATATATATATATATATATATATAATATTAAGGTTAATAAAAAATTATTCAAAAATAAATTCAAAAATAAATCATACTATAGATTTGTATTCCAAAAGCAACACAAAGAACTTTAGATTCTTTTAAATAGTTTTTATATAGCAATACTATAAGTTATTTTATAATTTAAAAATATAATAAATTTGATGATAATAATTTTATTTTTGGCTTATTTTATGATCATGACATTTAATTGATATGACCAATGTAAACTTATTATCCAAATTATATGAAAATAAGTCATTTTTTTTTAAAAAAAAAAAAAAACTTTATAAGCATCTACAAGTATAGTAGAGATAAATAAAATAAAAGTATCAAGTTAAGATGAAAATATTAGAAGAAAATAAAATTAGAAGTAGAAACTATAATGAATGTAATTTAGAAATAACTAATTTATGGTAATTTTAAAAAATATATTTTATTTTTTCTAAAAATCGTAGTTTGTATTTTTAAAAAATGATATTGCAATACATGGCATCAAGTATCAAGCTATGTTGATTAGTATTATAGTAAAAAAAATTATGTTAAATATTTTATTTTTTATTTTAGGATTTTTCATCTAGTTTACTACTTTTC
Source organism: Physcomitrium patens (assembly GCF_059467195.1). NCBI lineage: Eukaryota > Viridiplantae > Streptophyta > Bryopsida > Funariales > Funariaceae > Physcomitrium > Physcomitrium patens. The sequence goes on from NC_143424.1 coordinate 3,943,438, forward strand.
ATTTGGCAAATGATTTTATCCACTTAAGATTTGATGATATTGTAGAAAAATCCTTCTTAACTTGACATTCTTGTTAAGTAAAGATTTGTGAGTATTTAAGAAAGGTTGTTATTTTTTTTACTTTTCTTCAAAATTGGTGAATTAGCCATTCAATAAAGTTTGATAATTTCCACAAACATTTGCACTCTTTAATTTTATTGTGGTAGAATGAGAGACATTTGATTAATATTATAATTACTTATTTTTACTTGATAAAAAAATATATTTGATTCATTAAATAAGGCAATCTTGAGATAGATTACATCAATTTTAATATATTAGATTTACTTTTATACTTGCTTTGAGTCCAAACTATAGCATGTAATACAAGCTTATATGGATTTGTGAAAAATTGAGAATATTAGAAGAATTTGTCAATAGGATTAAAAGCTGTAATTGAAAACAAAGGTACCGGAGCAAGATATAAGTGCACTTCTAAAATGCTGCAATTATAGTTTCATCTGTAATGCCACAATTTTATTTATATTACACAATTTTATTTAAAGTTTGTGGTTTCATCCACAATTAAGTATCAACCTTTAAACATCAATTATGAAGTTCTTTTATATCCAAATTAAATCAAATTTATACCTATTTATTGTAAAAATTTTCAAAAAATTCATTGATTTGATTTACTTTATTTGTAAGTATTTATTTAGAATTCTTATATTAGTATTAGGAGACTATGATATTATTAGGAACCTTATGTGTGCTACTTGATTTGTTATTTTTTGCCTTTATTTAATCTATTTAGTGGCACTTAATTTATAAAGATATCACTCTTGTAGAATTTTTTGCTAATATTGACACCAATTTAGTAGCCTTGTTAGATGTTAGTTTAAAATTCAAGCAATGTATTCACTCAAATAATAAATTTGTACTTATCTAAGCTGCTTGACATTATTTACAAAGATTATTGGATTTGTACTCTAAACAACTACAAATATTTTTTATTCACAATTACTTTGGAAAATTATTTCAAGTTATTATTTTCATCAATAATAAAGATTTTATAGAGATTTGGTCCCATCAACTTGATTATTGTGAAATGTCCTTGCTAAGGTTATTCATGTATTGGTGTTAGTTACAAGTGAGATGCTTCTAACTTTGATATCTTTGTAGACTTAATGAGGCTCATCCTATAGTTGTATCATTGGTCCTTACCACAACATTGTTTAAAGTCTAATGGCCCACCTATTGCAAGATATATAATATTTTAGACAATCATCAAATATCTGTAATTGTTATTAAAGATAAAGAATTGATGTTGGCCTCGGTGAAGAAGTTAAAAGCACCATGAATTATATTACTTATACTGATGATCTATCTTTTGATCTTATCCATGAAAAACTTGTCTATTATTTAATATCATTATATTTCAACATCATGATATATCTATATTTATAGTGGAGCCTACTAACCTTGGTTGTAAGAATTTTTCATTTAAAACTATATTCATTTGAAATGTGAAGTTCCTATAATATTTGACATCAAGACAAGACATACAATTTTCAATGCAAAAGATGTGTTGCCTAATGGTATCTTATTGCTGAAAGACATGGATGGATAAGGTTATTGAAAGCATTCAAAAAATTGTATTTTTTTATCATTTTTTTATTAGTAGATTCATTCATCTTTAGTTGGTACTTGTACTAGATAATCTTCTATGTTTTATTTGTATTAAAAAGATATGAGGATCTACTGTATTGTTATATGACCATTGCCAATGCAAATGACATATGGCTCATCAAACACAACTTTTTTCAATTCTATCTTTTTAAGACTGGAATTGCTATTGTTATAGATGGCTTTTTAGCCATATTTTACTCTTAAAGATGAGGTAAAGCATTCTTGTGGATTTGCCACATGGTAATGGTGAATTTGCCATTTATTTTGCAAGCATTAGTTATGGTTTCAATATTCAAGAATCATGTGGAATGTTGTAATATTGTACATGAGATTTGTAACTATAAATACTCTAATATAGATTTTAGAGAACAAGACAATAAGAACCCCTTGCAAACAAAAAAACTTATGTTTACATTCTTCACACAAATCTTTGATTTTTTAAGTTCATTATTATTTTATCAATTAACATTATTGCTATAAAATGTTCTTAGGGTGTTGATAAAGTAACAAAAGAATTTGTAAATTTAAAAACTAACTCGATTGCTAATAAATATTTTTAGATAAGTTTAAATGGCCAAAAAAAGATAAGTTTTATAGTGATTATAAAATCCAATTTTATTTATTGAAGGTTAAATAATATAGATGATTTTTTAAAAAAAATAATAAAAAGAAGAAAAAAAAAGTAAATAAAAAATTAAATCTTGGATAGTTAACTTCATATATTTTATAATATACAATTCTTTCAATGTCAGGCTTTTATAGCTATTAATTTTGCATTATACAAGTTATATATATATATATATATATATATATATATCAAAGTTAAAATTACAAAGTATTAGTTTGAATTGATATTTTATATTATTTTCTTAAGCTTGTAAGCATTTAATTTATGATTAAAGATCTAAGATATGGGGTCTATCTAAGGTATATAGTTTGTTAAGATTTTGATTTCAAATTAACTTAAAGTTTATTGAGATTAAAATTTTCTTAGAATTAAAATCATAGTAAGTTTTTTTAGAATTAGTATTTTCTAGAGAATGGAATTATTATACATTTTATAAATATAAAAATTAAATGAAATAAATTTTATGCTAAATTTTAAATTTGATTAGATTTAAAAAATTTTAGTATTAAGACTTGTTTAAGGTTTGAACTAAAATCGATTAAAAAAGGTATTCAGTAGAAGATCATATAAAAATTAAAGATTGTTACATATGTTAAAGACATTTTTCTTGAATTTTGAGGATTAAAAGAAATTATAAATTTATATTATATTTACAATAAAGTAAAGTAATAGTGATACTGATATTGTACAAAATTAACATGAATGCTATTCAAAAAATATATTTTTCATTATATATAAGATCCATTTCATATTTAAAAAACTACTTGTAATACAGATATAATTGAGAGCTAAGAATTAAAAGTTATATATATATATATATATATATATATATATATATATATAAGTTAAAATAATAGAATGTCTTATTATCTTACAAGATGTAAAAATCAGGTTAAATCAATACCATAGAATAAAATTTAAAATAACCATTGAGAGTTTTACAAAGAATTAAAAAAAATTCAAATGTAGACACTGTAAATGTCAACAACAAGGCAATTGTGAAGAATTCCAGGGTTGAGAAACAAGATTGAATAGTTGTAGAAAAATATAAGAAGATTATCAAGTAAGTTTTATTTTTAAAGAAGATATTATGAATGATCATTATTAAAAAAAATTGCAAGAACTGAGTGAGAGGTAAAATAAAAGATATAACTAGAATATTAGTGATTTTTTTAAAAAAAATAAAAAAATTAAATTAAATGTAAGTATTTATGTATATAAAAAGAAAAAATTAGAATACTAAGTGTAAATTTTTAATGAAATTTTTATTTATAATGAATATATTATTATATATTTATTAAAAATAAGATATATAAATTATTTCTTGGATTATTTAATTAACAAGGCATAGTAATAAGATATTTAAATTAGTTATTTCTTATTGATAATTTAAATATTGAAATTAAATACAAGAAATAAGTATAAAAATTCAGATTAATTAATTCTTTATTCAATACCTAATTATTTTTATACAATTAGAAAAAAAAATTATTCCAATGTATACTAATGTGGTTAATTTCAATTTAACAATAGGATAAGATAATAAGAATTCCTAAGCATCTTTATAAAAAATTAATAATAGGTAAAATATTATAAGATATTAATAAACCAGTTAAGTCCTTGATAGGCGGTAATATCAATAGAGGCCCATTGCCTTAAATCTAGAAATTTATAATAATAATTGACATAAGGCTAGAATGATATAGCATGCTACAATTAGTTGTTGAGTTAAAGATATGATATATAAAATCTATTAGTTACATTAAGAGACTCATTGTAGGTAAACCACAAATTCAAACAATTGTTTGCACAGTCACATTTAAGTGGGAAGTTACTACCTTTAGAAAAGAGAGAAGTGTCATAGTTAAAATAAAAGAGGGAATAAATTGTAGCACAATAAAGGAACTCTTCAATACCATGGTTCTTAAGTATTGCAAGAGTAAGCAAAGAGCGGAGCATTGGATTCATCTCAAATTCAAAGAAATGAGTGTAGGTTGGCTAAATAATCTAAGAAAGAGATTCCAAATTTGAATAAAGAGCTTTAAAGTGAAATGGGGGACAAAGCAATAGCATGCATTGCAAGAAAATTATAAATTGGGATTTCTAATTTTAATGGTAAGAATCACCTAAAAATCTACTTCCTTATTTAAACATTTATATAATCGATTCCTTCAATTGAAGATATGAAGTTAAGTATACAAAGCTATCTATAGACCTTATTATTCTTAGATGTAATTATTTGTTAGAATTTTTGTTGTGGTTCAAAGATAAACTAATGGATTGTTAGTTAATTAAAGAGATTATATCTTTTAAAATAAATGGCACAAACCAAGATTGTTGAAATGATTAGAATCTCTTTTTAATTATTGAAGCATATCAAGTGCCAAATGAAGGCAAATGATTTCTTTTGCAAGAAGAAGTTTTGGCTTTAAAGATGTAAGTTGTTTTTAATCTTAAGACATAAAATTTGTATAAAAAATATCAAGTAAATAATATCAAAAATCTCTAAGTTTGAAGGTTCTTTGAATTCTTATTACAAATCTTTTACTTAAAATATTTTTTAATAATTGATGAGATCCAAACCATTGTAATGGCAATAGCCACAATAAGGATTTGCATTGTAAGCTAGGCCAAAGTCTTATTTGATGTAATTGAAAGGTCGGTAGCATTTACAAAAAAAAATTAATTCTCATCGATTTTGTTGTTTCTATACCATATGTGTAAGATAAGCAAATTTCTAATTTTTTAGGAAAAAAAAGAGTAACAATGCCTTAAAATATCTTGGCTACTTTAGAATTTCAAGTCAAAAGAAGAAGAAAATAGATAAAAAGAAAAATCATCCAACAAGTGCAAAATCATAGAACAAAAAAGTAGCCATGTATTGGCACTTAAATTGCGTTTAAAAAAGACAAAAAAAGATCTTATTTTGTCTTTACACTCAACAAAGAAGTTGGATAGGATATCTTAGATCTTAAAGAAGATTTCTAAACTCTTTTGTAGCTAATAAAGTAGAGTAGAAACCATCAAAAAGAAATATGATTACTTGATTGCTTCTCTAATAGGAGTTTAGAAGATTTATTAACTACTCTTGTTTCTCACAAAAATCCTTATTTAAGATAAGATAGTAAGTAAATTAGATGATAAGATAGCAAAATCAACGAATGAATTGCACATAGTAAGTACTTTGGCCAATATATACACTACTTATCTTAAAATGCTTAGCATACTGTAGGAGGTTGATTTAAGATTTTTAGCTAAGACATAGTTGTAGGACTATTTTATATAGAGCCAAGAAGATTGATCATATCCAAGATGGTTGAAGCTTATGTTTGATTTTTTAACTAGATCATGATAATGAAGGATGAGATGCACACCATTAACAAAGATATCATGAAGGATCTTTCAACATTGAGTGTAATAAAGGGCGGAGTTGGATCTTACATTAAAATCTCTACTCAATACATTGTTTTATTAGAAGAAAAAAATAGTAATTTGCTGATTGAACCTATGAAGAAAGAAAAGAAGTTTATTAGCAATAGCAAAGTGGATATTACTCTTGCTAAATTAATCATTTATATTTGCAATAATATTAAAATATAAATTATATGTTGCACCTCAAAATATCCATAAACTTATAATAATTTTTTTCCTAAGATGTTAAATTTTCAAAATTTAAGCTTCTATATTTTTAATTTGTATGAAAATATAATATACTAAATTACATGTTATTTAATTTGTAACATATTTCTAGCTTCAAACCACATGCATCAATTTCAAATTATTTTTTAGGTCTCATCAAGATATCAATATGCAAGTTGGTTCTACACTCAAGCAACAATTAATCCATATATTTTTGATTCACCAAATGATGCTCTCTATTCACAAGATAAAAGAAATTTGAACTCGGAGAATTCTAAAGCACCTATTATATGTTATTCTATATTTTAGTTTATATTTCATTTATAATATAGCTTGTTCAATCACTTAAATTTAGTATAGATTTTAAAATATCATTAAACAAAGTTTGAATAGAATACAAATATTAAACTAAAGTAAGAAGATAGAAGGACTTTTATGCAATTAAGCATAAGTATTATGGATTAATAATATAAATCCTTGTTGAAGCCTAAAGAATAAAATAATATTATTTAAATAGTGACATACATGCACCTATTTTTAATTGAATATCAATGCTTGATTGAATATTTGACATTTCAATTCATCTATTTTCATGATGTAACATTTTTATTTGACTAATTAACATTTTACAATGAAAATTTTATACTATTATGTTTACTTGCTTAAGAAGTTATTTTTTTGGATGCAACATGAGTTCTTACTTTAAAAAATCATATTTTATTCATCTTGGCAAAGAAATTATATTTTTTTTATCAAATCAAAGTTATTTTTTTGTAGTTGCTTTTGTATCAAAATTTATTCTACTAATATTTTGTAGGTAGAAGTATGAAAAAAAAGCTTAAACTAATAGGAATAGATTCTTTATATTATATATACAACAAAATAACATCACTCAAGTAATATTCATATCAACATATTTATGTTATTAAAAATAAAAAAATAAATATAATAGTAATTAGTTTACTTTAGTTCATTTTGAATTAGATACAAAATATATCTAAAGCTATAGGATTGTATAGATACAAAAATATGTCCACCATTAGTTTTCATATTTGTAAAAACATACAAGTAAGACCTTGGATAATGTCTTGGCGAAGATGATATAAGTAAAATTCTCTTAGTTGTGCTTATATTTCTCTTGTATTGGTAAAATTTGTCATGTAATAGCAAAGAAAGAGATAGCCTAGAACCAAGCTCCAAATCTTTATTTTGAACAAAGACTTTGAAGGGATACTAGTGAAAAGATCTAAATAATTATTTATAAAAATTTAAAAATTTAAGCTTATAAAATAATTCAATAAATAAATATATATATATATATATATATATATATTCGAAGATGCATACTGGCATCTAGTACAAAACAACTTCCAATCACAATCAATCAACACATAGTTACCTAGTAATTTTAGGTTTTTTTTTATATTATTTTTTTCCAAAAATATAGATATTTGACTCATGGATTTAATTTTTTATTTTCAGAATTATTATACTCAATATATTTAATTTTTTTAATTATAAAAAATAAATTCTATTATTAATTATATATACAATATTACATAAAAATTAGATATTTATTATTTATAGTAGAATTTTATAATTATTCAACATCCATAGTAAGATTTGAACTTGGCATAACTTCCACCCAATATAAGACCATAGATTTTCAATCCTTGCATAATTGCAAAAATCTTATTTGTATAAAAAATAGAAATGTAGAAAATTTTATTTTAACACATCCATCCAATATGACATAATACAGAATTTTAAGAATATTTTATGCCCTATATATCATTACCATTCTCCAATGAATGAATTCTTGATTTTATTTTAAAATTAGAATAAAAGTACTTCAACTTTGATGACTTCTTCTACAAATTCATTGCTTCCAATAGTATAGATTGAATTTTATTTGTAAAAACCTCAATTGCAATTTTCATGACATATTCTAACTAATCTATGTGCTAATTATTACAAAGTTGAATTTAATACAATTTTGAATATATATTTTTTAAAATTATTGTATATGTTACAAAAGCCCACATATCAAGCCCTTGAACTATAAAAAAAAAGTTATTATAAAATGTTGTTAGATCTTTGAATTTATTTTAGAATATTTTTATTTAATATTATTAGAAGGTTCTAAAATATTCATATAGAATATTTTAAAAGTTATAAAACTATTTCAAAGAAAATTTTAGATAATTTTAAAATATATTCTAGATTTGTATTTGTTATTTTAACATATTTTATAATATATTTTATATTTTATCAAAATATATCATAGAATATATAGATATAGATATATATATATATATATATATATATATATATATATATATATATATATATATATAAAGTTAAGGTTGTGACTCAACTATAATTTTTCAAAGTTATTCACCAAACCTCTAAGTACATATTTTTTTTTCTTTCTTAATACATTTGAGTATATTTCTTCCCTTATTTCTTTATTTTAAAATCTAGTTTGTAGTTCTTAAATCCTAAGTTTTTAGTCTTCAATTTGGAATACTCAATCTATTCTCTTTTTCCAATCTTCTAGTAGATTTGCTTCTTGTTGTCAAGTTTTACTATTCTTTATTTTTTTAGTTCTTTATTTTTTAATATTATTTTGAGTTCTTAAATTCTAGATTTTTAGTCTTTAAATTTTTATATTCGATCTATTTTCTTATTTCTAATCCTTTAATGCATTCTTTTGTTATTATCTATTTTTATTATTCTTTATCTCTTTATTTGTGTTTTTAGTCTTAGTTATAATAGTGCTTATACAATGAACCTTAGAATTTTCAAACCTGACTAATAAATTTGCATATTTCAATTGTCAAGATTAATTCTATGTTATCATTGATTATAAATACTTAAAATCCATATCCACCTATTCTGCAATAGGTTGAATTTGGAATGCAAAGAATTCTTGTTTAGTTACTTGTACATTAAGTAAAAACAATTCTACATCATAATATGCACTTTAATAATTCTAAATCTACCACACTCTAATTTACTAAAATTCACTTTTTATATTAGTAGGATTTAAAATTTTGAAAGAATTTAAAACGTTATTATCTTCAAACCTATTTTTGAAAGCAATGATAATTATTCTAATATATATTTTTTGAAATGACACAATATATAACCTAATTTATCAAGTTTTATTTGAATTCCTTAAAAGTTAGATTTATACTATCTTCTTTGGCAACATACAAATTTGAGTAATTATATTTTTACAATTGATCTTATAAAACTAATATCAACAAATTTGTATTGAAATATTTTGAATAACATTGCTAAAGAATGAAGATATTAACTAAAAAAATATAAAAAATAAACAAGTTTAAAATTACTTAACTTTGAATAGATGCTTTGTGTTACTCCATCATCCTTTACCGCTATCACATGTCAAAACTACTTTAATATATTTTCTAACTATCACACAAAGCAAGGTTGTTGCTTACTGCATAAAAAAAACCATCAGATTTTGTTAGGCCTTTCATTTTTCATTTTTTGCATCATTAAGTTCCTCATGTAAAAATCCAAATCATATTTTCGTTTGGATGACTTCCTAAAATGAAAAGCAATTATATTTAATATATTATCAATTACGGATGAAATTTCACAACATTTATTTGATTTCGCAGCTTCTAAAGCTGCCAAATTAATTCTATGAGCAACACACTGGATACTAGTTTGAGAAGGATCAGTATTTTTCTTTTAAGTATCATGAAACCAAAACAGCGACGGATTCCTTGTTGGACATGAATGAAGAAATGATGGAATGACATTCTATTCAAATGCTTTACTAACTAGCAACTATGCCTGCTGCGTCGACTCGTTGACAACTTCACCCTAAATTCCGAGTTTGTAACGAGATTCGAGGAATTTGGTTGAGTTGATAACAATGAAAGGTGAAAATGCTCAAAACGAGCCCATTCGCACGTTGACTTCTGACAGACTGCACGTTAAACTAAACTGAGAGAACTCCGTACACACGGGCACGATTCCTAATTTGGAATCCAGTGTACTACATTGAGCTTCCAGAAACCATGTAAGAAATGATCGGTCAAATCTCTTAATAGATATCATAATAGGCACTGGCCATGATGGTCTTCTGAGATTGCCGATGGTACGTAGTTGATCACGGTGTCCGTAGGGTCAAGAGCATGAACAAGTCCCGGAGAGGGATTTGAGGCAAAAATCAATGAGAGGGTGAAAGTTGTGCCTTTCGAAGAAGAGAAGTTGGGGATGGTGGGGCAATGAGTCCTCCGGACTTTGCATCCGCCAGATTGATAGGTTGTCGAGTGATTGAATCCGTTCTGGTCCGTTTTCTATTCCACTGGTATTGTTCAGTACCTTCTAGACTGCCATGGAAAACATAGAGCAGTATCAGTACGAACCGCTCCCTCAACCGAACTCGATACGGTTCATGAGGCTTCATTCTGGTGTCGGGCCGGCAGAGTTCTCTTGCAGTCTTGTAGTTGCGGATATTTCAAATCCCCCGGAATATATCGCGCTTTCATATGTGTGGGGCCATCCATCGCACACCGTGCCCATACTTTGTGACGGTAAGACTGTACAAGTGCGATTGAATCTCCGGGACGCGCTCCAGAGGTTCCGAGAGGTGTCGACCCGTTTCTACCTCTGGGTTGATGCTTTGTGCATTGACCAGAAAAATATTCCGGAGCGGAACCAGCAGGTGAAAGTGATGGCTGATATATACAAGCGGCTATTGTCAAAGTATGGCTGGGACTCGATGAAAACGGTGACGCAGATTTTGTATTCAGCGATATAAAAGCGCTATTTGTGGGCCTGCAAGCTATCCACTACTTGGGTGGAACAATTAGGCACTTCGATGAAACGACCGGGGACCTCCATTGGGTTGGTAATGGGAGATGCTTTGTATCAGCTCTTCCTCCTGCGCTTGTCCACCCACATCAAGAAGAACTGGCCCGTCTAAAGCGGTTCTTTTGTCGACCATATTTCTCCCGCACATGGGTTCTGCAAAAGGTCGGGCTGGCTTCGTGTGCCGTCGTGCGGTGGAGTGATCTCGACATAGAATGGCATCCCATCGACATAATCACCATGTTCCTGATGCGGCATTGCAGAGCACTCTTGGAACGGCTTGACCTTTCGACGGAGGTGAACAAAGTATACCATCTGCATACCGCCTACTCGCCCTTCGTACCCCAGGCCACGTTACTCCATATTCTAGATAAGGCAAGGCGTCTTGAGGCGACGGATTCGCGAGATAAGGTCTTTGCGCTACTCTCACATCCTACCTCCGAACTAATAGCCAGGTGCACATGTAGGGACAGATAAGTTGTCTAGTTTTGCACCATATCGAGAGTTGGCTATCCATTTCCTGCCCAGAATAACCGATCAATATCTGGTGCAGAATACAACCTCACGCTCAGCAAATCAACTCAGGGAACCGCTCTCGAAGCAGACTATAGTAAACATGTTGAAGACGTCTACCGCCTCCTTACCCTCGACCACATCAGGCGCACCTTGTCTCTCGAAATTCTGAACGCCGTCCAACACAACCCCACATTCACCTCTGTCACCAATTTCTCATGCCCTACTTGGGTCCCGCGCAGAGACCAATTTCACGATATGCCGATCTTAGGTCTCTACATCTCTAAACACATCGCCTCGGCCAACAGAGATGTCATCTTCAACTCAAGCCCCTCGTTCCCCTTCACACTAACCGTCCGCGGCACCCTGCTCGACACCATTTCCTGCCACACCAAAGTCCTGTGCACCAGAGACTCCGACCTCCCACTCACTACTACCACCACCCCGCTGACGCCTGACTCCGAACCCGTCCAACGCCTTGGGACATCCTGCCCCATCGCCAGGGTCTGGGTCTCCACTGGGACCACCACTGCGGACCCGAACAGCTATCCCCAGCTCGGCTGGCCTCGCATGGGCAGCAGTCTGTTTGCAGCCTATCGCACCACGTGGGTAGCAGACAACAATTTTACCTACGTTGGTAACTTTCAACTCGAGGCTGATTTCCAGGCTTACTGGGATAGGCTGTTTTGGGGGTCCCGGAGAGCGAGGATGACCTGAAATGACCAGCAGCAGAGGCCCGACGACGAGGACGTCGATAAGAATACAGACGATGACCAGTCTGAGGGGATGAGGAGGACTTGCAGGGCGAGAATGGCAGTTGGCATCGCTACCGCGACTCTGCAACGTACGTGTGCGACAAGCGCAAGTTCTTCATCACGTCGATGAGGTTTTTCGGCATTGGGCCAGGCGCGCTGATGACTGGAGATGACGTGGCGGTGTTGTTGGGGGCGGACGTGCCGTTTGCATTGTGGAGGGTTCTGGGCGCCGAACATGGAGAAGAGGAAGGCGAAGCGCAGGATGGGGAGGGGCAAAAGTATGCGTTGGCGGGGGAGTGCTGCGTGCGTGGGCTGATGCAGGGGCAGGCGATAAGGGCGGGCTTGAAACAGAAGGATATCGTTCTAATTTGATTAAATTACGGTGCGTATAAATAATTAATAAATATTTAGGCAGAGCACGAAAGCTCACGAATCACCAAAAGCGAAAGCACAGCAAATCGATACCACGTATATAACCGCTTAGTATCAACTTCCACAAATGCGAGTTCAAACCACTACGTGGATTCTTGCAGCAGCTAATTCTTGAGTAGATTCAACCCGAAACACTCAAATTGGCCGCATCCATGTAATTTGATCTCTCTTACAGCCTGACCACATGCTGTAACTTCAAACAGCTGTATGACCTTCAAGGCTTCGAGAAAGAGTTGCAATAATAAGCAAATTTTTCCAGGAAAAATGACTCAAATCTACAACTGAAGGAAAGTTGAAGCTTTAAACCATTTATACAATATCTTGAGAGATATATTACAGGGTTTCAAAACAAAGCAGAGTGGCTCGTATTTACACTTGCTCGTACCGTCATAATGCTCCAACTAAGCTAGAATCAACTAGCCCACTAAAATCACCACCGACTGAGAGAATTCGCAATTGGGGTCAGGCGAGGATCTTCAGCAAGAGCAGATATCTGTCATGGTCGCCATCAACTCTGCGTGCATTGGAAAGGGTGACCAGCACCCACTGCTCCCTCCTGCACTCTGAACCGTTGAAGAAACTCCACTGGCCTGAAACGATCCACCTTGAACGTCAATATGAATACGCAGTGTAATACTGGTCAACATCTTTGAGAAGTAACAGATGCACTCGAGAAGATTCAAAACTAAGTGCAACTTCTACACTGGTACTTACAATCCAATTTCTCGATGCCTTGTCATCTGACTTTGATTATCATTCATAACTTGCAGAGAATCTGCCGTATCAGGACCGTGTTCTCCTCCGGCCACCACTGATGGGACCCTTGCACATGGAGTCCAAAGCTGGCATAGCGGAACACGACCACAGTTACAAATTGCTCGATGTTCAAAGGAAAGGTTCAAGGTTACAGACCGTTTCAATGAAAGGTGAGGTATCAAAAACAATGTCCGCACTGAAAAAGAAAAGAACTGATTCAACTGGCATAACGTGAATGCTTGCTACCTTGATTGTGTTGTCAATGCCGCTGGTGGCGATAGCACAATCGAATGGATGGCTCTGAACACAATTAACAACTGCAAAAATTCCAACAAAATAGGATGATTTTAGGATACACATAGTTGCAGATGCTCAACTCTCGCAAACCAACCAAAGGACCCGCTCACATGCACATCGCTAAACTGCGACATGGCCGATGTGGGGAACTAGCAGTGTACGAAGAAAGCCAATCCTAACAGAACTGATCTGAGCAGGAATAGAACTCAAAGATGGTATTATTAGTACTCAAGAATTAGATTTTACTAAAAAAATCCACAGGAAAGCATGGTGTACACAATGCTATTCCGTTCTAACAATTGAATTGCAATCGCAGCAAAGAGTTACATATGTCGAACCATTCTCATCGCCATTCAGCATTTTGATCAACCTCCCAGTCTCCTTCGACCATATGAACCAGCGTCCATCATCACTACCACTCGCCACAAATTCCCCTGCCATTTGAAAACCGAGTTTCGCCAACAACCAACCAAAACAAATAAATAAACAAATCAATAAGGTAAAGTGGGGCGGGGAGCGGATGGATTAGGGGTCCTCAAGAATGACCTAAGTGTTGGCGAATGGATTGAAGTATATCAGGACAAGTCCAAATTCAAACACTCTTTGATTACTTCCACACTTTATTAAGAGGTGTAAAACCTTTTTCGCCAAGAAAGCTCGCTTGCTTGATATCTGTGCCAGTATTACAATGCCCCACATAACGCTGTTGCATGTCCACTGCAACTTCAACCTATATATAGCAAGGAATTTGGTAGATCAATTTCAAAACCGGCTAAATAACATTGCAAAATTTCAGGCTTGCGATTGAAAGCACTGGAAACGTACGCTTCATATTTTACACAAATATCACCTTTCACAAGATCGATGTGGAAAGGAGACCCAGTAACGCAGAAAGTGAAAGAAGCTAATAACTTGGGTACAATTATTAGACCAAGCTAAACTAATGGTACTTCTGTAAGGACACGCTTAAATAAGCGGGAGTTCAGATAGATGTTCATCGACAGCAAGAGGTTAATGCCTTAATATTAGTAAAGGGCAAATAATAAGGCTGTCTTGATCATATATATTAACACCCAAGCACCCTGAGACTACTTTGCTCAAATAAATAGAAAAAATGAGCCGGCAGTCAAGAAATGACTTCAACATAAGCACATTGGAATTTGAACGAAACTAACACGAGCAGCTCAAATTTAGGTACTCCAACGGTATTCACGTTGTATAGAGCGATGACAGTACATCGGAGAAAGAAGTTCATAGCTTCTTCAAATAGGTCAGCACAAGGACGTGATCCAATTTCAAAGGAAATTCCTTTCAGATCCAAAAATATAACGAACCTGGGGGTAAGAGTTGCCAGTCAAACAAGGCAGAGTTTTCATCTGAGAAGTTCCCTTTCTTGCAGTCTCCCCTTGATGCTGTAGTCTCAAGTTTAAACTTGATATAGGTGGCACCTCTTCACGAAACCTTACCTCTTCTTCAGCAGCGACTAACATCTCAATCTCCATCTCCATTTCCATCTCTTCCACATCATCGTCGAAAAAGTCAGAATCATCTCTGTCGATGGCGTGTGCATCAGTCGAACCATCAGAAGTACCTGACTCTGTCCGAAGCAGAAAATCGCTGATTGATCGAATTCTGGAAACTTTCTGTTCCAATCTAGAGTCGGAATCGCTACCTCTATTCATACTTGCCTCCTCTGTGACATATCAAATGAATAATTGGTCTCAATCTCCAACATTGAAGAAATACGTAGTGACAAGTAGCTAATGTATTATGATTCAAAACTCTCAAGGGAAAATCTGTGACAAACGATACAAATCCTGAAAATGAAAGTGAGTGGGAACAGATCACCTGCATTGATCTTGGCACGAAGCTGCGCAACATGTTCAAATAGCCTGTTATCAGATGAATCCAGTTGGTATGACCTCATAGCAAAATCCAGGGCTTCTTTATATCTTCCAAGCTGCCAAGTTTCAGGGAACAAAACACACATTAATTTAGACTACATAGAGTATTTGGCTACCGTTTGTTTGCCAACATATCTCGGTGAAGAAAAGTCAATCTTTACATTCGAAGGAAAAAAAAAGGTGGCCTAATCCAGAAGATGACTCTAGTGGCTTACCATCCACCTATATCAAATGCAAATAAAGCGTTTTATGTTTATAGTCATCATCATCTGGACGTCATTGTTAGATACAGACAATCAGTAAATGTGAATACTATTTTAGAACTAAGAGATAACAAGAAATGGAACCTGTGAAAGTGCCTCTGCCATATAGTGGTGAGCCCTGCTGGAAGTAGCAAGAATGTGACGAGCATCATTCAAATCTCTAATTGCCATATGAACATCATTTTTCCACTGACGCTGCGAAACCACAGAGCATAAAATTAACTATAGAGTGCCGATTACTCAAGTGCAGACTAAGGACACACAAATGCTGCAATTATCCTACAAAGTTGGTTTTGGAGAGGAAAGCCTAGTATTTGAGATTGAGATAAGAGAAAGACGAGATACTGAGGAGATACACTATTTCTGGCACAAAATGAATTTTTCAACTGCAATCATGGAGTGCAAGATGAAGTATCAGCACATACCTTTAGGAACGCAGCAGCTCGTATGCAAAGGGCATCATGACGAAGATTGTCACCCACCACCTGGCCTCCCCCATGTAATACTTCTCCAGTTGCCTCAATTACATATATGTAATTACTTCCTTCTTCCAAAACATTTTTGGCTTCCTCCACTAGCTCTTGGCACTCTTTCAACTGCAAAAACAAATTCTATGAAGGATTCTAACAATGTCGCTGCATGCTATGGGTCGAACCCCTCAGATCTTCAACTCACCAACATTGGTATGAATGAGAAGTGATGTCGAAAAGCTAAATCAGAAAAAGCTGGTCATAAGACGAAAGGTAGTACATCCCAAAAGTTGACTTACAAGTCAACACACATCGCCGCCACCCTGACTCTCACCGACACAAACTTCAAAGACCATAGGACTGTAAGCTAGAAAATCATGGCTCCAAATATGATCAACAAATCACTAGTAAACAACATGAACACAAAAGCGGATGTCATGGTTAACACTTCGATGGGAACTTTTCCCCGAAGAGCTAACATGACAGCCATTAATAATGAATTGGAAGACAGGTTTGCAGTTCATTTGATGACATCAAAGATAAGACAACATCTACTTGAATGCTACAATGCCTCTTCCACTTCAAAGATGTCAAAAGTAAATGAGCCAGCTAAAATTTCATCAAAATAAATTCCAGTGGATTTTATCTTCGAAGAAGCAGAAGAACCAACACGTAAACTTACCCAAGTAGCGTTGCGCCGGTACCCACGCCCCAATTTGACCAAATGGGGTGAATGAACAGTACTAGGGTTGACGTCGATTAGATTGAGCGATGTTCTCTTGGGTACATCACTCGCCACATAGACATCAGGATTTTCACGGCCTGCACTAGAGAGACAAAAATGAGTATGACCCAGTTCACCGAATAGTGACTTCTCCACATTCAACCAAAATAAGAAATAATTGCACATAGATTAGTTGTAGCTGTAGCTGTAGCTGTTATGGTACAACATTTATTGAAAGGAGCCGTCCAAAAATTCATGACATATAGAACTTACTACACAAACATTGGCTTCTCTTTGTTTTGAAAAATTCAAAAGAAGTTTGCTAAAAGAGACTTACCGTTATTAGCGTCGAATAAATAAACATGCTCACCACTATAGCTTAGCAGCACCTCCTGACCATTTGGACTAAACGTCACATGTGTCAAATGAAGTCCTGATCGACTCTGGAAAAGAAACAAAAATTTAAAGATTAAAAATTATAAGCCATCAATGACACACCATTTTAAACACATAGTTTTCAAAATTGTAGGATATATATAAAATCGTGTGGACTTGAGGGTAATGGAAATATACGTGCTCTGACAAGTGAGCTGGGCAAAAGTAGCTGACGCAAGAAGGGGGTTTGCCCAGCTGCCTAGGTGAAGAAGGGGGAGGAAGCATGCGGCGGTCGTACAACCGAGCAAATGCATCGCTGCAAGTTTAAAAATATAAACGTCAGTTTAAAATCAGGTGCTGCTAGTATCAGGTAAAGAGAGGATGATAGTTCCACGGGACTTGAACTTAAAGAAAAATTTCGATACAAGGCAAAAATAAAATGAAACGATTATCAAGTTATACACAATTTTATGATGTCCACACGTCCGCCCCGGAAGATTGAATACTGTCATCAGTAATGAGATCATAAAAACCGTTGTCGACGAAAATGCTATTCATCAAATGATACTGTACCAATGATAACTTTGAGGTCAACTCTTCGCTGCATTTTCGACAATAATTTTACCTGCCTCCAATCATCAACAGATGAGGCCGAGTGGGATTAATAGCACAAGTTTTCAGGTGCAGGCAATTCCTAGGAGGATCTGAGAGCGATTTCTTGTGACCACTGCGTAGGTCCAACTGATCACCAAAGCAAAGAACACCGTGTTACTGCAGGCGTCAAAAAATCAGATATTCGACCAATACAACCTCGTACAACTACTAAGACAAGCTAGGATATGATGGGTTATCAGCAAAGACGGCTAGTTTTTAGGCAAAATTCATCATCTAAAAGTGTTACAAAAACTGAAGTAAATCCAATCGAGACTCGTGATATATGAAAAATTGCAGAGACCTACCTCCCTCACTAGGGGATTACAACATGTGAAACCAAGAAGCAGTACAAATTACAGCAAAACCAAATATCCAGAGCCATACATAGAGAGACACTCACGAGAATGTTTCGACAATCTTCATCCCCAGAGCCTGGAGGAGGACAGAGAACTCCCTCTCTGAAATCATGCTGCCTAAGTGTACCGTCTTCGCTTGCGCTCCACACAACGTGTGGATTTCCATCTTCAACCTGGACAATGGTATAACATTCTCATTACCTCCCAAGTGATGAGTAAATATTAATGATTACATCCGATACTCCTGTCCTGGAAAGTAAGCACTTTATCCCAATGATGCCCATGAACAAAAACCAGAACAAAAAGTATTTCACGGCCTGTTTAGCATAGAATAGGATATTATGCGAAAAGAAGTGAACACAATCAACATCCTCAGAACTCTCAAACAATGAATCCACCAAAAACTTTCTTACCGCCAACTTCTTCACCCGTCTTGTATGGCATCGAAATAGACCCATCTTGTGTGGCAAAGAAACAGATGCCGACGACATGCTAACCCGGTGCACTCTGACCTAACAACACAAAAACATAAAACCTGATAATACGTCCACAGCACTGACAAACTAAACAAAGGAAATCGGAGGAATATATTGCAAAAGCATCAAACAAATGTAGTCCAACGTCGAACCTTTGTCTAACCATAACGGGCTCAATTCTGAAGAAAGTCTGGTAAGAACTAAACTACGAATCCATAACTTCGTGCGCTTCTTAAGAAGCGATCTGATTATACCGAAGGAAAGTCATTGACTCAAAAGCCTCTGCTTCAATTTTTCAGCTTTTAAACAAACGCTTTGGTTGAAATGAGTAATCTAATGCCTTCATTCCATAACCATCATATTGGAGACCCCAAGACCATGATCTACCAAGTAGAGCTAACTGTGTTGTACCTCAGCATCACCTGCCCCAGAAACTACAACATCGTCACCAGTTTCGGGCATGAATTTTGTACAAAATATGTTGGCGGAGTGACCCGTGTCAATGCTGTGAATGAGCTTTCGACTTCCGTAATCCCAAATGTTCACCTGTCAAAGTAAAAATCACTAAGTCACTTTCCACAATAAAGTGCACCAGCCATGTATCGGAAGTACTGTGGTTGCATAATAAATCCAGACATTAAACATGTAATTTCTTTGGATATATAAGCAAACCTTGGTGTCGTCTGATCCAGAGATGAGAAGAGAACCACTTGCGTTCCACGCAATAGTATTCACACAACCAATATGACCCTGTATCGCAACACCATTATGCGACTAAGGCCAAGGTTTGAACAGAAAGGTTCACTTGAGTTTAACAGTTTAGAATAAAAACCAGTTCTAAGCTTTATGCCCAATCCATTTATATATTTTATTGCTTTAAAATGAATAATAGAGCATGATAAAACACTTAACCCTTAGAATCATACCTATCATAGGCACATAAGAAAGTAAAAGTATGGCCCTCGGGTTGCAGCTATGACGACCAGTAAAGGTTTGCTGAAGGAAAGAACGCATCCGTGAACAATTTGGCGGCTACATGATACTTTACAGAGACAAATCGCACTTAAATTCTATGTTAACAAACTCATGAACTGCTAGGATTGTTGCTTCAACCCACCTCCATCACCTTCTCAAGATCCAATCGCTGCACCAGGGAGGAGTGCATTTGCAGTGCACGCATAGAGTACTGCGGCAAAACTGGATACGGAACCTGTTCCCAAAAATATACCAAACAATCGTTGTGACTGGCGAGGCTCCAAAACCAGGGTGTAACGAGGCTAAAGGACAGCCATCAATCAGATATAAAAACGCTTAAACAAGAGTCAAGCATCGTCCAGTGCAGCCGTTCAAATAGAACAGCGTCTGATAAACTTTCAAGCGATGACACCTACAAGTTCGATAGTTTGCACGCCGATTAACCTTTTCAATCAACTTTATTCCCAAGCGATTTTTTACATGTAGAGGATCGACACAGGTCCAAAGCTTAAAAACGAGCACAATATTGCAGTCAATGAACCAAATAGATATATTGATGAGCAAAAAAGTTTCAAAAAATCTGAATGAGAAAATTAGGTGTAATTACAGTTAAGTCTAACACGCCCTGCCAATCCAAGTCACAAAGTAAAACAATGCCAGTCAAAATCGTGGCCGCTCCAAAAGAATGAAGAATGACAATAACAATGACAAAGACAACTTCAGGTGCCATGCATTCGGCAGACAGACAGGCGTTCAACAGACATCAATACTATTGACCTCTTATCCTCAAAACGAACCGTAAAAGCCAGCAATCGATTTCTCGTACATAAAAGGAGCAATATCGAAACACTAGAAGCATTGAAAGGTCAGCTCACTAACTGCAACTTTGAATGTCGAAACACTAGAAGCATTGAAAGGTCAGCTCACTAACTGCAACTTTGAATATCGAAACACTAGAAGCATTGAAAGGTCAGCTCACTAACTGCAACTTTGAATATCGAAACACTAGAAGCATTGAAAGGTCAGCTCACTAACTGCAACTTTGAGAAAGATATCATTTCATGCTTCTGCAACCCGGTATAAGGATGCGAAGTCTGCTCCGAAAAATTAGCCAGTAGATCGAACACTACATCTTTTGAAGCCAGAAAGCTACATCCAAGGTATCGGCCAACCATCAGCTTATGAGCAGGCGAGTACAAGATGATTGAAAACCGCATGATGAAAAAGGAAATGTAGACGCCTTACCATCACAACACAATCGACCTTGACTACATTCCGCTCACACCGTTCAACTCTCAGTTCCCGTCTCACCTCGTCACGTTCGTTTCATTTTCATTACTCATCGTTCATGCATTGGATTATGTACACTGACGAAATTGAATAACAAGGAGGTGTTCTCAAATAACCTGCGAGTAATTAAGAGATCGGCCAATGATATGGCCGAACATGTTGCCATCAGGACTGAAAAACTGCCTCATGCTGCGTCCCTGCACCAAACTCAAGAACGATGTGCGCTTGCTACACGTCAACAGTCACCAACGGCCGATTCACCATCTTCAATCGACCATTGGCACGCGGAACACACCTGCCGTCTCCGCAGCACAACCACTACTTCGTCGCACAGCCCCTTGCAACACCGACTCCTCCCTCATCCTTTCCCCGTCCTCCTCATGTATCCATCCTAATCTACCAAAATCCAATTTATCCACAAAACATCGTCCATCATGTGGCACATCTCCCGCACAACCTACTCTTCCCACACACCCTGCTCCCTTAGGGTTGGATCGCCCTCTCCTCCGCGTCCCTCCACCAACCACCACGCAATCCAATAGAAAGCTAAGATCCCTCTTTCCCAATTCCTGCTCATTGAACCAACACCGTGACATGAATTCCTGCAGTCGTCGATTCCATCACATCCACCTCCACCGCCACTCCAAGTAAACTCACCCCCTCGCCTCCTCCACTGCTATCCCCCTTTCCTTAATCCCTCCCATCCTACCAAAACCAAGTCACGCGACGAGGATGACGAACGAAGAACAGAGGAACAAAACCAAACCAGAACCCGAAAACCGAAAAATCAAATAAAAATAAAATAACCAAAAAGAAAACCTCCGCCTGCGCTGCCCCTTCCCACTGCACCCCGGCGCCCGGAATCGCACACAATTAATGCTCCGACGCTCTGGGCCTCCGTGTGAGCTATCTTCACCGAGTGCCAACAACAACAACACCACCACCACCAAACATACATACATACATACATACAACAAACAGCAACAGCAGCAGCAACAAAATTCATTGTGGCTTTGCCTCGTCTATCCCCACACTCCCATCTGCCTCGTCCATACTACAGCGCCGATACTGCCCCCCTCCCCGCCGTCGATGCCTGCCTCCTGTTCTGCCCCCGATGCCGCCATGTGTCGCGCTCTGAGAGCAGCCTTCCCTCACATAGAAACAAGCTTCGAGGGTGGAAAGAAACAAACAATGCAGAAAGAAAAGAAAGCAAGAAAGAAAAAGGAATATAGGAAAAGAGGGAAGTAGGGAAAGAGGGAAAGAGGGGGGGGGGGGGGGGGGGACTCTTCTTTTTTCCTTCTTGGGGAATTGGACATGTAACACGCGTGGACACTATTCTCACTCTCTCTTTGCTTCATTGTGTGTTTTATTTTGGACAACTCACATGCTCACTTCCTTGTTTGAAAATGGGCAGTGTTCATCTTTTCTTACTATGTTTTGTGTTGACTTCGTTGCAAACACATTTTGATGAATTGAGTTGTCAACTTTTGTGAAATATACAAGAAATATGTTTTATGTTGTGACGTAATGTATAGTATTCGAATGTTATAACTTGATAACGTTTTTGGATTTGTACTTTTAATAACGGAATCTGAGTTGTAATTACTAGATAAGCATTTTATTAAAACGACTTTGTTGTGATCGACTATGTGGTATTTCAGAATGTCCCTATCTTTTATACAAAAGCATCAACAATAGTGAAATTTTATTCACACATTTTTCCTCTATATCTTTATTCAGTAAGTATTAATAAAGATCATTGCATTTCTGTGTTCATTCCATCACTGAACAACAAATGGTACAATAACTAATATGAAAGAACCAAAAAAATCCATAGTTTTATAAAATTAATTTTAATACCAGAATTTTTACTGAATGCTCTGCTGCAAAATAAAAAAGTGAAAATAAAATAAATAGAATAAGCAGAAAATTTATGCTACATCAAATTAAATAAAAATAAATAATAATTAACATGACTAATATTATTTAGGAAATGGATTGACAAGAATAAAAACCACATCACTTTTGCATCAATTTTTCTATGTATTGGGATGATACTATTGTAATATTTTAAAAAATAAAAACTATAAATAGTAATTAATTTTCATTATGCACTTTTCAACTTTGGATGTGCTTTCACTCAGCACATGTTATAACTTGCTAACTTTGTAAGAACACAGTTATTTTTTGTGAATTTTTTTTTTGTCAGTTGATGTTTTGCTTTTTTTGATTTTTTTAATTTTTAATTTTTTTTATAAGAAATTCTTAAAAACACTTGGTGGTGAAAATTGATTCAAATTCAGGTCCAGTCAATGCAAGCATTATCAAGCTTTGTTCATTATTTTTCCTTGACTTGTACCCTAACATATATGTAGAGAGAGAATTACGAATTTTGATGTATTAAATGTTTAAGTTAACCTTACTTGACATTTGAATCAATTTTTCTTCAGTATTGTATTGCGATTTTTATTTTAAAATTTTATTAAAGATGGTAGTAAGTAAATACGTATTAAACATTTATGCTCGTTACAAAAAAATATTAACGATAAAAAATTATTATAAAAAAATTAATTTATATATATATATATATATATATATATATATATATATATTTATAAACAAGCACACTTATATATGTAATTTTTTTCGTAAAGATCATTTTGTTAAATCTATTTACTGTACAATTATATCAGCAATTTCCAATGCTAAAACAAATCTTACAAACTTTTACATGCTATAAATCCAGCATGTATGATACATGTTCAAAAATAAATATAAATAAATGTAACTAGGATAGTAAAATTCTAATTATTTTACAAAATAGTACAAAAATACTAATTTTCATTGCCCAAGCTAGGACGACCAAGCCAAGTTGAAGCATTAAAAGAATTTTCATAGTAATTAAGGTTTAAAAAAATAGTTATTATATTCCACAACTTAGTTATATTCAACAATATTAACATCTTATTCCTTACCTGCTACAGAGAGTTATGAATTATTTGTACAATAATAGGCCATTGCAATGTCAAATATTACTGTCACTCAACCTTAGCAATTATTATGTTTCACCAATCTAACACATGCCACTAAGGCAACTGATATTTGAATTTTCATAGTTGTCTTTTCAATATGGTATTATTTATTATAATATTATCACTATTTAATATTAAGATGTATCATACTCAAAGTTAATACAAAAGAAATATTTATATAACTGTATTATTCTCAATTTTTACTAATTTCACAACTTTTTAACTTGTCATATAATAGATATAAAAATATTTAATTTAATTTAATTAATATTGGTAATAATGTCTTCATTTTAAAATAAAAATAAAAAACTATTATATAAAAGATATACCATTAATTATGTATATAATTTTAGCTATATATACATAAATATTTGGAATTTAAAAAAAATAGTAATAACATCAGATTTATATTCAATATTTTTTTAAATAGAAAAGAGATTACATTATGTATTTGTTTTTCTTTAGCAATTTTTTTTTTCAAAAAGAAATTACACCAAATTTGCCTAAAAAATTGTGGTTTGTTTCAAAGTAGTAAATAATAATAGTAATGATATCTAAATAAAAAATTATGAATTATCTAATTTTTATATTTAATTGATTATTTAAAAGACTAAAAAATGATTTTTTAAAATATATCTTGATTACTATAAATGAATTGCATACTGCAAGATAGTTTCATTTTTTTATTTTTATTAAAGAGTGTCTTTTAAACTAAAAATTAAAAAGAAAAATAATAAAAAATAATATTATTGTAGTAATAGTTTTAATGAATTATAATAACTATTATAAGTAGAATTATGTATATATATATATATATATATAATATTTTATTTTTTCTTATTATGGTATAAAATCTTATTTATAATCATTAATTATTTAATTTTTGGAAAAAATATTATAATATTATTTTGATTTTACATATATTAAATTTGGCATTAATAAGTAAAAAATTATTCATGTGATAATTCAAGAGTGGATTCGGTTCTAAGCAATATAATTAGTTAATGAAATATATTTAATTTTTAGATTATAAGGACATCAATAATAATATTGACATATTATTATCAAATATAAATATGGATTGGAACCTATGCAAATTGATATGATATGTTTTAAACCTCTCACTAAGCAAGAAAAAATATTTCTATCAATATATATTTGTAATATTATGTATATTTTAAAATTTTATTAAAATAAATATATACTTGATATTATATTAATTTCTTATAGTTATTACATATATACTTAGATATTTGATTTATTAAAAAATAATATCATGTAAGGAAATTTGATATATAATATGAAGAAACAACAATATAAGAATCACATCTATTATATAAGATAACTTGGATATAACACAAAGAAATAAAAATGCCTTTTGATTAGCCATAAAGAAGATAACGTAAAGAATTCAAGGAATGCAATGAGCATGGAAACCAAAGAATATAAAAACAAAGAAACATAGAAATAAGAGAATGTATCATAGACATACATAATTATCTAGATAAGAAGTGTTAGATATATATTATATGAATGTAGATTTAATAATATCTTGTTGTCAAGCTTCATAGATACAAATTTGTCTTTATATGAGTTTGTAGTTGATTGATAGATTAGAAACTTGGCCAACAAATTAACCATGTGTTGTACATACTAGTAACTTGTGGTACAAGTTGATCATGTGGTTTATATATATATAAATTCCTATTTGTAAGTTATATATGTATTAGATGTATTATAGAACATTGTCATGTAGCTCTTAGTTAGATAATATATATGGAAGCAAGAGTGAAGCCTTTTTTTATTCTTGTCAATATTTTTTTTATTTCTAGTCTTGTCTTAAAGATCTCTAGTTTTTTTTCTTTGTCAATAGCTATTTTAATTTAATATTATACTATCTTTGAATAATTTTTTAATCTTTTTTAATAGAACTAGAATATATTGATCATTTTATTTTTTGAAATTCATGTCTTTGACAGTTTTAATAAGAATGTTAATTCCTTATTCTTGTTTTGTTTTTGAAGTAAGTGGATTATATCTTTTCTTTTCTTGTACTTTGAAGATTGCGGCCTATCTACCTTTAAATTAATATTTTCTATTTTTTGATATTGATTCTTTCTATTAAAAAATAAAACTATTTTTTTTGTAGAAATTTTCATTTAATATTAAAGGTTATGGTTTAATTTCTTTTAATTTGAATTATAAATTAATTAAACTCATTTTTTAAATATATGAAAGAAAAAATTATAGATACTACATTCAAAAAAAGTGAGAATAGACTTAAAATTATTATAAATCTTCACAAGCTTGTCATCAATTTTAGGATAGAAATCACATATATTACTATCATTAATCATGAATGTACTATTTCTACATCTATAAAAGAAGTTAATAATAAAATTCAAAGTCTACACCAAAAAGTTGTACAATTAAGAGAAACAAGTAAATAAAGTTCACAATTGAATTCAAAAATTTATACTATTATAAGTATAAAAAAGACAATAATAAGTAAACTAGAGAAGTTTAATGAAACAAAAGTTTAAAGATTATTACAACAATTTAAGCTCTATTTAAAATTGTATCCTTTCTAACAATAGGATAAATTTATTCAAGTTAGATTTATAGGTGCACTTTTATTTGAGAATGATCTCTCTTAATTTTACACCTTTGATGGAAAAATATTTAAAACTCTTCTATAATCTAAATTTATTTTTAAAAGTGTTTATAATCATGTTAAGAGAAAGTAATAAAAAAAGAATAGTAAAAATAAAATTCTAATTTTTACAACAAAGATCATGTTTAAAAATTATATATACTACTAAATTCCAAAACCTTATTTGCAATATGGATTGGAATGACAAAGCCCTTATCAATTGATTTTGATATGAATTAAAAGATAATATCGAAGTTTTATTATTGACAATGCTAAGAGTAGATTTATTGAAACAACTTATTGCTTAAGCTATTGCATGTAATAATTATTTTTTTGAAAGATGTTAAGAATGAAAGTTTGATTTGAGAAAAATAAGTCAAGTCATTATAGCAATTCCTAAGTTTTCAAAAACTTACTTATTAAGATTGAAACCTATATAAATTAATACAATATATTTTAAATATCTCAGTAAGCAAAAAATATTTGATGTTGTCAAGAAAGTTTGTGCTAATATTATAGAGAGCCTAAGCACACTACTTAATATTATCTTAAGAAACAATACAATTACAAAGAGAAGAACATGATAGCTATAAATGTCAAGGTGTTAAAAAAATATTCCTTCAATTAAAATAGGACCTATAACATTGGAATCTTGTGCAATACCTACTAGAATTTCTATTTTGATTTCAAATATTTTACCTTATTTTAAAATATATGTTTGTTTAGGATCAAAAAATTTCAAAATCTTTGGTTTGTTAGATTTATGAGCTTCAATTTTTTTTTATATACAATGACTTTATTAAAAATCAAAGGATACATTAAATGAATAAAATTAAATTATTATATATAAAAATCATAGATAATTATTTTTTGTCTTCTATAATTATTATTCATAATTTTTTATATATATATAGCAACTAACAAATGTAAAAGCTTAGTAATATTTAATGTGATTGGGTCCCCCCTCAAGGTAATTATTTTAAATTATAGTGGCTTTAAAAGTATAACTTTTAAATAAATTATATTTCTTATATTTATGATTTTTTTAATAATTTAATTCAAAACTTTTTTGGCTAAGTAGAAATTTGTAAATCCAATACAATCAAATTCTTATTTATAAATACAAGAATTTTTATATATGCTATGAAAGAAAGATTATCTTTGGCTTCAGTCAAAAAATACATTAAAAAGAATTTGCATAAAAGTTTTAGAAGTCATTCAAAATTTTGAATAAAAGCTCGTATTTAAATTGTAAAGAAAAAAATCACTCCAAATGTATGTAGATTATTAAATACTAAATAAGATCACCAATAAGAATATGTATATCTTATTTTTGATATAAGGACTTCTTAAGCAATTTAATCAAATAAAGATTTATACTAAAATAGATCTACAAAAGTGCATACAATTTGGCATGCATCAAAGAAAGGAATAAATAGAAGACTATATTTCAAACTAGGTATAGGCATTTTAGAAGCCATTCAAAGTAATGTCATGCCTTTTAGACTCAAAAATATATGAGTCATTTTTTAATATCTTATAAATGATGTATTTCAAGAATTTTTAGATGAAGTTTTTGTCTCTTATTTAAAAAATATTTTAATCAATTCTAAAAACAAAAAATAATATAAATTTCATATTTATTGAATATTATAAAAGTTAAACAAGACAAGACTCTATGCTAAGATAGAAAAGTATGTATTTCATATAACTCATGTTAATTTCTTAGGATGTACCATTTCAAATGATAGCCTTATGATACATCCTAAAAAAATTCAGACTATTATAGATTGGTAGTTTTTAAAATTGTAAGAAATATGCAATATTTTTTGAAATTTTTTAATTAATATTGTATCTTCATCAAGAATTTTTTTGAAGTTACAACTATACTCATATATTTGACATGTAAAGACAAATTCAAGTGGAATAAAGAGATTGAAGCAATATTTGAAATTTTAAAAATAACTTTTACTTATGCATTAATCTTCTATTGTGCCAACTTTTTAAATAATTTTTTTTATGAAAAGAAATACATTGGATTTTGCTCTAGATGCAATATTATTGCAAATGGGAACATATGACAAACTTCACCGAGTAGCTTTTTATTTGAAAAACATTTCAGCAATCAAGATCAACTTTGATATCTGCAACAAAGTTCTTTTTGTAATTGCAGATTTATTTCAAAAATGACACCATTATTTAAGAGACACTTCTAGTATATTCATATATATATATATATATATATATATATATAAGTCACAAGAACCTCAAATATTTCATCTCAACATGTATTTTAAATTATTTCCAAGCTTGTTGGAGCATGTTTTTGTTAAGATTTGAATTTAAGCTTATGAATTGACTAGAAAATCAATAAAATTTATTAGACGCTCTTTCTAGATGTTTTTATTTTGCATCAAAAGACATATAACTTTTAATCAACAAAAAATATTTTTTTTGATACCAAAGCAATCTTATCTTTAAGCAATGAAATCAATATTAATTATTCATTCAATTTTTTATAAGGAAATTTAATTGAATATGTCTTTAGTTCTTCTTTTTAATGATATTAAGAATTATCTTTCTACAACTCATGATATTTCTTAGTTTGAATTCAAAAATAATCTATTCTAATTTGATAGATACTTGTATATTTTTAAAGATGAAACACAAATACATTATTTTTAACGTTGTCACAATTTTTCAACTATATATTTTTCATACATAAAGACCTTGAAGCCTATATCCAAAGATTCTTAGTAGCTTCAACTAGGAAAAGCTGCAAAAAACCTTGTACAATCATATAATGTTTGTTGAAGACCAAAAACTCCTTATTATCAATCTTATAGACTATTTCAGCTTTTACATATATTCAAACATTTATGATATTTGTTTTCTATATATTTTACTAAAAATATTTTTAATCTTAAGTTCTTATGATTTTATATTTGTGATAGTTTAAAAAATTAATTTTTTTTCTTAAAAATATTTATTGCTATTAAAGACTGTTAAAAAATATTATATTAAATAAAAAGACTTTATTTGTATGAATATTTTGGAAAATTCTTTTTAAGTCATTAAGATGGAGATTTGTGAATTATTAAATTGACTTACTAGTTGTTTTAGAATAAAAAGATGCATTAAGAGTGCCAAATTATAATTATTATGTGATAGTTAGTTTAGAAGATTTTAGATGAAAGAAAATTAGTATTCATGTAAGAAATTGGAAATTATAGTAATCTAAATGATATGTAAGTCCTAAAGGCTTAACATTAAATTTCTTTTCATGGAAAAAAGATTACATTGGAACTAATTTTTAGTTCTTAGTTATTTTATTTATTTCTATTAAATTATTTTTCTTCTTTTTTCTTCTTTCTTCTATTGGATAGATTCAAACTTGTATTTTCAAAGAAAAATATTAATTTTTAGCATTTTCTTAACTTCTTAGAATAACTAGAATCTCCAAAGACTAATAGAATCATAATTTCTTGAAGTGTATGATCTTTCAAAAAAAATTAAGTTTAATTTGGTGGAAAACTTCTACAAGTTCTTTGAAAAAATTATAACACCACATGCTGACTAACTTCAAGCACTCAAATAATCAATTAGTTTTAGATCATAATTCTTTAAAATTATATAAGTATTAAATTTTGGCATGGATTTGGGCAAGAAAGGAAGTGATCTTAAAATAAAAATATATTCTAAATGTAATTCCGGCATTAATCTTACTAAAAACATATTTATTGGATAGTTATAAGGGGTTTTGGGACTAAAATTGAGTTTAGATTTAGGAGGACCATGTAAACCATAGGTCTTGATAAAATTCATGGAATCTCAATGGTGGAGATGTGGCTGCCATTCTTAGGGCTTTAAATACTTATATAAAAGGATTGAGTTGCCAAGCCCTTTCCCTTTCTCTTTCTTTTGTTGATAGATGAAGCATGCCAATTTTTTCCTAAGTTTTGAAAGTAGCTTAGTTGTTTTTATTTTTATTTTTATTTTCTATTTTTAGTTTTACAATAATTCTTTGAAATTTTAAATAAAATTAGTAATTATTTTTATGGTTTTCTAGACATAAAAACCTTAGAATTTGAAATTTTTATAAAGAAGAAAAATCTAACTTCGTAATAGGTGGTATTCTTCCTTCATAATTTGGTAGTTCTATTTTCAAAGGCTCTTTTTCATTTCTCCCAAGCTATAAAGTAATAAGAATTATTTTATTAGAGAGTTAATAAAGTGTAGTTTTAAAAAAGCTATGAATCAATTATATTAGAGCCGAGGCATGGTAGGAGTATTGATTCTTGTGAAGAAGATATATTGTCTCCAAATTCAAGCAGCCAAATAAAGACATGACTTTGGTGGAAAAAATCAACAGAATTGTCATAACTCGAGGACTCAAATTTTGAAAAAAGTGCCATTTGGATTTAGAATTTTAATAAGTTTAGATTTACTAAAGAGAAATCAAAAACCAAGTTGTAACACTCAGTTTGGTAGAAAGAGGTCTATTATCTTGCTGAATTAAAGAATTAACTTTGAGGGGCAATATGAAAGTTGTACAATTGAATTTTAAGGCAAAATCTTCTTTCTAATAAAATTACTTGGATTCGATTTGAAACTTGTAATTAGTCATGGTATGTTAAATTATAAAGGTGGATGCAGTAATAGGTTTAGAAGTGCCATCCACCTTTGGTTCTTACTTGGATGATATTTTAAGTCCATCAGTTAATTATTATAGATGAATCATGTGGATGTAAATTGATGATGAAATTAAATCCTATTGAATGAAAAATTATGTGGATAAAGCTAAATCAAATTAGATGAATTTTGATAAATAAAAATTTGTCTGAAGTGGATGAATTCTTATTTGTAAATAAAAATCATTTTTAGATGAATAATCATTTTTGGATGAAGTTTTAAATTTGAATGATAATTAATACTAAAAAAGAATTAAAATTAAAGTTATATAAAAATTCTCTTTAAATGTATAGACTTTTGAATTATTTAAGTAGTTATATTATGGTGTTGTGAATATGAGAATATATCATTTGATTAATTAAAAAGTATAACGATTTTTAAGTAAGAAGTAAGAAGATTTTTTAGCTAATTAATTCATAAGTAAGTAATAGTTGTGAGCTAGAGAAAACTTCCGACTAGAAGATTTTATCTAATTCATGATTTAAGAATTATTGGAAGTATGAGACATTAATCAATATTAATAGGATTTTTGTTAAAAAACTTAGATAATTAAAATTATTGTGAATTGGATTAGACTTCCAACTAGTAGAAGTTTATTTTAATTCACAACATAAAACTATCTTTGACTTTTTATTCTCAAAATGATGGAGAAAGAAAACAAGTGAATCTAATTTTAGAGTAATAATTGAGATATATCATCAACTACTATTAAGATGATTGAAGAATTCTTATGCCATTAAAAAAAATTGATTATAATAAAATGGTAGGTTTTTATTACTCAACAAATACATTTCTTTGCTAATTATGATTATCATCCATAACTTTTTATCTTTGATTTTTTAAAAAATAATAATCATGCAAAAAAAATTTACAAATTGTTTATTAGAGCTATATGCAATGTTATAGACATAATTAAAAAAATCTCAAAAATGACAACAATCAACTTAGATGTTTATTCAAAGAATGATTTCAATTCCATGTTGGTGACAAGGTATGGTTTTTTTATCAAAATATCAAGATTATTCATTCTTGTGATAAGTTGAATTGTTGTAAACTTGGGCCATTTTTTATTTGTTAATAAATTAATCTAATTATATATCAAATACACCTATTGAAGTCTAGAAAGATCCATCTTGTGTTCCACATATCTTTTATTAAGCTATACAAGATTATATATATATATATATATATATATATATATATATATTGAAAAGAAGACAAATACAACCTTCTCTTATGGAAATATACAATTATTAAAAGTTTAATATTGAAGAAGTCTTAAAAATATTTTATATATTGGTGTGGATATGATATTAGTGAATGCACATAAGTGCCAACAATAAATCTTGCAAATGCATGAAGAACAATTGATGTTTTTCATTAACAACATCCATCAAAACCAAAATGAAGCATAAGGATGCAATCACTCCTTCTTGTAAGACTTGTATCTAGAAGTAGGAAAAATGTCACAAATATATATAATTACATAAATAAAAAGTATTAAATAAAAGATAAATGAATATAGATTTGATAATATCTTGTTGACAAGCTTATTAGAACCTTCATAGATATGGATTTGATTTTATATGTGTTTATAGTTTATTATTAGGATAGAAGCTTAACCAACAAATTAGCTATGTGTTGTATATATTGGAGACTTGTGATACAATTTGATTATGTGGCGCATGTGTATAAAACATGCCTTGCAAGTTAAATATGTATCTAGGAAGTTAGATACATACTAAGGATCCTATAAAATATTGCTATATTGCTCTAAATTGGATAGTATATATGGAGGCAAGAATGAAGCCTACTTCAATCTTATCAATGCCTTTACTGTCTTTAGTCTTGTTTCAAGAGTCTTTAATTTTTTTGTCATTAGCAATAATCATTTTAATTTAATATTATACCATCTTTAAATGATTGTCAACTCTTTTTTAGTAATATGAAAGTGTATTGACCTTTTAGTTCATTATAACTAACAAGATATGAATCACAATGAACCAAAAGGTCAATCAAGTTGTTGATTAAATTCACACTTTCAGCTCATTGTGATGTATACCTTTTTAGTGATATGAGAGTGTATTGACCTTTTGATTTGACAGAATGAGAGAATGAAAGAACAAAGAAACAAAAAAATGAATGAATATAGGAATGAAAGAACTTCAAAACATGAAAACCAAAGAAATAAAGAGAATAGATAAATGAAGCAATAGATGGATGTGCCAAAGATTGTTGTGTCCAACAACATGGATTTGTATTAGTATAATAACAAAATAATAATATCAAAATATATGGATGTTAATTAAAAATAAGAAAATAAAAATTTAAATAATAATTAATAAAATTGAAGATGTATAAAATCTTTTGTGAATATATATATATATATATATGTTTGTATTTTTTTGTAAAGGTTCAAATCTTAAATTGAATTTTTTAGTAACTTGTTATTTAAGCCATAATTTATTTGATAATCAAGTTATTAAATTTTTAATTTTAGAAATTTAATTAAAAAATAATTATTTAAAAGATATATTTATTATATATACATATATATAGAAATATTTTAAATAAAATATTCATATAATTAAAAAATAATATTTTTTATGTCTTAAAAATCTATATTTGATATGTTGTTTCACACTTCTTTGATGAATTTCATAAAAAGTAAAGAATTACTTTTAATTCTAAAAATATTATATATATATATATATATATATATATACATATCTAAAATCTTATTAAATTTAGTATCCTATTATGACTTCTAATATAATGTATAGATTTTGAGAGCAAATAATAGTAGTTATTATTAAATAATTAATATATAAAATTTTCATTTGTACTTGTATGTCTATAAGAATGTTAAAACAAAATGTAATGACTATCTACAAATATTGGTTTTTGTCAAGTGATTTTTTTTTTAAAAAAAAACAAACAAAAAATACAAAAAGAACACAACAAGTTAAAAAGTTAAATTATAGTTCTATTACAATTTAAGCTTTTATTTACTGAATTAGAAATTATATTTTTAAACTTTTAATTTAATGAAATAATTTTAAGCATGTACACCTTTTAAATAATTAGCTCTATTGTACATAAACACTTTTTTTTTTTAATAAACTAAGATTCAAAAAGATTTGAAATTCCCTAGTATAAATGGTATTTTTTAAAAAATAATAACATAGAAAATAATATTAGTAATATCAAATTCTTATGTCTTGGTTATATTAGTAATAAATGGTGGTATTAACTTGTTTGATGGATATGCATGTGTTGCACTTCTTTTTATGAGATACCTTTAAAATTATAAATATACATAAGACCTTATCATTACATGTATATTTTTTAAATTCTTGATTAAAATTATTAAAAATAAAAATTATAAAAGATATATTTTTTACATTAATTTTTGTGTATGGTGAAAATTGATTTGAAATTCTTGCAAAAAATTATGAATCAGATTTTGATGTTAGTAAGTTATATATCGTGAAAAATAATTTGGGTGGTTGTATACAAAGAAGAGTGTCTTACAACTCAATCAATTTTTTTGAAAAATGTGTATTTTTTTTGTTGCCACCTTTATACCAAAATAATATTAAAATTATTGCACGAAGTCAAAACATGATATGCAATGCAATCAAGTTGTTGATTAAATTCACACTTTCAGCTGATACAACATGTGCAATATTTTTAAGATATTAAAATTCATAAAATTTGATGGTAATATTTACATGCAGTTTTATGTTAACCACAATTTGCAAAACTTAATAAAATTATATATATATATATATATATACACATATATAATATAAAAATTTATTGAAATTATATATACAGAAATTAATATATTACATTCTATTTTAGTATGTATTATGATACAACATAATATTATATTAATAAAAAAATCAATATTAAGTTCACCTGTTATCTATCAAAAGCTACAGTAAATAAGCTTTAGCATTAAAAAATGAAATAAAATTTCAAAATATAACTTTATAGTTTAATTACATAGTATAATTGTATAACATAATTTTAAAACATGATCTTATATTAGATTTTCACTCATCTCTTCATAAAATAATATCTTGTTAAGATACATTAATGCTCAAATTTTTTAGTTACACCCATCCAACGGATGAGTGAAAGTCTGATATAAGTTCATCTCGCGGCATCTTGCGGCATCCGGCGTCTCCCACAAAACGGTGATGATTATTCAATTCGAGGTAGAGATTCCGTTACATGGGTGCCGGGTATTTGTTAGCATTGAATATCCCGGCACCCATGGAACGGAATCTCGACCTCGAATTGAATAATCATCACCGTTTTGTGGGAGACGCCGGATGCCGCAAGATGCCGCAAGATGCCGCAAGATGCCGGCGGGAGTCTTGAGCATCACAGACGGGGAGTGCCGGGACGCGCCTTCGCACCCACACAACGCAAAGATATTGTGATTGCGCGAGGGAATGTTGTCGAGGAGTCATCTTGCAACAGTGAGTGATTGCTCAAGGCGAAGGTCGAGTGAGTGACGGAACGAGGAGCAGGGGGAAGAATTTGCGTCCAGTCATGGCGACTCTGAAGGATTTGAAGCTCAAGACCGGTGTGTGCAAGCGCACTCTCAAGGAGCTGCATTCCTACGAGGTGGAGGAGAAGCGTGAGGCTGCCAAGACCCAGGCCATGCGTGACAACAACGCTGATCCTTACGACATCAAGCAGCAGGTTATGTGCAAGCAGTCGCGTGCCCTAACTTCTGTCTTGGTTTTCTAGCTCTTCATCGTTTGGTTCGTGGGGGTTTTTTTTTTTTATTTGAGTTTTCTGAGTGGGTGTGATCCGTTAGTTGTGCAGGTGAATGTGCTCTCGGAGTCGCAGATGATGATTCCTGATTGCCGACGGCGTTTGGAGTCCGCCCTGGACGCACTTCGAGATGCTGTGGTGAGCGCTTGGAGCATTTCTCTTAGGGTTTTGGTGTTTGCTGTCATTTGTAAATGCATTTCGTCGATGGGTGTGTGAGGGGCGTGTGTATTATGAGGCTATTGGGATCGGGTGTTGTTTTCGTATGTGGACTTGATTTGGATGAGTCTGGTGGCTGGGGGACAGGCTGAAGCAGAGGACGACGAGGTTTGCAAAGGGGGTGAGGAATTGTCAGCTGCGCAGGCACTGATAGCGGAGGTTGAGCCAATGTTTAAGTGCGAGTGATGTTGGGTTCAATTTTGAAAGCTTCTGGTTCTATATGGTCTTGAAGAAGCTCCGTGAGATTTCATAGGGCATAGTCTGTAAAAACAATAACAATGTATACGACTGACTGGAAGTGTTCTACAATCTTTCGAACAGTTTCATGAGCCTACCTTTTGTACATCACCAATATATAAGTTGGTCGTCGAAGTATTTGATATTCAGACGTTATTAATTCTGTAAACTTCGCTTCAAGCAGCAATTTTCAAACCCTCTGAACTCTGTTACGTTTCATTTGGAAAACATTGTTGGAGTGGTTGGCTACTACCACTTAGTATTAGGTATGTAGAGCAGCTTCGATGTTTCTTGAAGAGATTTCTTACGAGCCTTAGTAGAAACGAAGTCATCTGCTCTGAATGATATTTTAAGACATCTTTGTGGGAAATGACGTGGATCGTGGCTGTCGGAACCCTTCATATTATCTTTTTTAAGGTACATCTAACTTCTTTCTTCTGGTGTAGTACATTATGAAAGTTATTAATTCAGGGTATACAGTAATGAACAATTGGTTAACACTGTTACTTCCCTACATTTATCAAAGAGGGCTTGCAGATATATTTGGTCTCATTTTCAACTAAGTGAATTTTATTGGCAGTCATTTAGTTGAGTTTTTACAAGATGAGTTGTGGTTTACTTGTCTAAATCTATAAGGTCAAATGCTATATATTTATTCATTTAGAGAGAGAGCACTAACCATGTATTTTATCAAACTATGATAGGTACCAGTGTTTTTAACAAAAAATTATACTCAGATTAACAGTGTTTTGCATCTAAATAAGGTCTGTCTTTATTCACGAAGGAGTTAAAATATGTAACAAGGGTAAAATGTACATTATTACTGAAGTGAAAAAATGGCACTCGTACAATTAGTACACCAGTCGTCAACTAAATTGACACTAAGTGGAAAGCGAAAATATGCTTTTAATAAATCATTTCTATGTATATCATTATTGTTGTTAATATTTTAATGTCATTACTATAATTATTTTTGGTCGTCGAAATACCTTAAAACAGATCATATTTCTAGGTGACAATGGTTCCTAATATGAAAAAAGATGTTAAATAGAAAACGTAAAATATGTAACATTTCTCATTAAGATAAACAACAATACTTCCAATTTGGAAATGTAGATGTAATCTCAAGAAAATCAATCGTTAGTTGAATCAGAACACTACACTTCCAATCCACCCAATTTCCTTTTTAGTTTAGAAGTTTGGAAGCAGACCGATGATCAATTACAGTGTTTCAGAACAGCCTACTTTGCACCCATGCGTCGTAGATCAGACATTCTGGATTATCAATTGTCAAGGTTCATCTTCAGATATGAAATTGCAGAACCACAAGGCTAGGTCCCTTCACCGCTCGTAACAATTAAAATGATTTTCTGTCCATGAAGTTACTCAAACCACCCCACATGCAACGAATGACACCGAGGTCAACTGGTTCCTGCTGCAGTGCAAAACTCTGATCGGTCTCAAGCATCCTGTGAGCACAGTACTTTCATCAATTGTAACCACCTGTTGTGGATGCTGCTACGTACGGAAGTAGAAAGCCAGAATATCAAAAAACCAATCAGTGTACCTTCTACCAGAGTAATAGAATCCACAAGCAACTTCAGACTTTAAGAGCCCCCTGCAATATTACGACAGGTCACGGCCTGGCACACGGCTTCCGCGGTCCACGAAGGTGCAAGAAGATGCATGCAAGTCCAGCAATAACCAAGGCTGAGGGTAACACTGAAACGTTAAAAAGAGGTGCCGAAGAAGACTACCGTCATCGTCGTCGTCGAATGTCACATAAAAAGAGTTATATTATCATGAAGTGGACATTGAGAGTGCCCATCACGACCCGTCAATATAACATAGAATGTTGACAGATCGTGTTGGGCATGCCCAACATCCCATCAATTCCATCTTCATCTCCACGTCTCCTGTGGCTGTGGACTCCAGGTCTTTCTCTGATTCAATACATTTATTTTGAAGGGTAGAATGACTAAAACCTCCAAATCCTCACTCCCAATCATAATACAG
Organism: Physcomitrium patens; assembly: GCF_059467195.1. Taxonomy (NCBI): domain Eukaryota; kingdom Viridiplantae; phylum Streptophyta; class Bryopsida; order Funariales; family Funariaceae; genus Physcomitrium; species Physcomitrium patens. Next base: position 3,982,107 of record NC_143424.1, read on the forward strand.
AAGATTCAGTGCCAAAATTGCTACACAAGTTTGAAAATTCCTCTCAGGATCTGACAGATAACTTCGGGTAAAGTTGTTCGTCGATTACAGAAAAACTTCCGGAGGTGGAAAGTAGTTGGTTGTTGACTTTAGCCATTTACCGTCGACGAGAAGAGTTGTGAGCGCAGACAAGTGACCCAAATACAAGAAACCCAAATCCTCGAACTGAAATGCTGCACCCTCGGAACGAGCACAAAAGTTCTATAAAGTGAAGTATTGAAAGCCCAGAACGAGACGATGTCTCATCATGAGCGCTTTACAGTATGAAGAAATAAAACCCTCACAGCATGCGACAACACTGAAGTTGGAGCAGAACTTATACATACCAGTAACTGATTACCAGGCTAGTGGGGCATGCCATGAAGGTGCGTTCGAATGGGGTCTGTCTGGGGATGCCTCTCATCGCAAACTGTTGATAGAAGAATAGTCCAGACGGTGTGATTTAAGCCGTGACGGCAAGGCCGTGGGCAAGAAGACAAGTCATGAGAGGCAACAGTGGAAGCAGAGCACCTACATAGCCCCTTCATCCCAATTCGAGATGCTTTATCATGTCATAATCTGCCGCTTGGAGTTTCCGTGAATATGGAAAAAGCCAAAACCTACACACGGGGTCTGAGCAATAATTTTTCTTCGTCGACTCACCGTCAACTTGCCAGAAACTAAGAAAGTATAAAGCTAAAGAGCCATCGGTCCCGCGACTGTCGATGCGTAACACAGTAGGTAACATCGAGTCTTCGCTATGGGACATATTCTTCTCGCTTTGCTACTTCGTCGCAGTGTGCTTGATGGGTCAGATCGACCAACCTTGCTCTCAAATGGCACCACAGTATCCCCAGAGAATCCGATGCAGACTGCACGTGTGGACAGCGAAATTCAGCAGCAGCCGAACCTAGGGTGTTTGGAAGATACAAGGCAAGCTAGATTCCAGATATCGTGGGCTTGTTTTTTGAGACACCATCACATCTCCTGACTTTCTCCTTTTTTCAATACACCCTGCGACCCGATGGAATCTCACATTGCAAAGACAAAACTACCATGTGTGTAGCAATAGAAAAATGGTAAGCTTCTTTAACTGGAGATCGTGACTTCTGATCCCCCTAGTCCACTATTGCTGCCGAAGTCATGCTGGTGCTACTCTTGGCCTCAGAACACTCGTCTTGTTTGAAATTCTCCTGAACACTGGGGTTCCTGGGCCACCGCGAACAGATGGATGACCGGCCAGACGAACATCACCCATCCAAGTACTTCTAAATTTGGTCCCAGCCTCACTGCTTCGCTTTCAACAACAAAGATGATCATCAGAAACGAACCTCCTCAATTCCTCCGAAATAAAGACCATACATTCATGGGCCAGCCAGTTTTTAAGGGCCCCAGATGCGCTCCCTCAATTCCGGAGTCAACCGTGTGGCTGGCAAGCTGCGTATTAAAAATACATTCTTACTTACAGCGGAGCAGAATTTTAAAATATGAAAACCACACAGATTGCGAGATGCACCCATTAGAACTCCGCTAAGGATGATGCCCACCACTCTGAAACCCTAAACGCGCAGAGTCGGACCAGCAAGGGCAAACGACTCGGTCATCCCAGACAAATTCTGGTGAATAGGGCTCGGACTGCGCCAACTCACCCCACAGGTTAATTGCAGACCCAGCAGCATCTTGCCGAGTCCATCACTGTCTCTCTGAGATTCAAGTCCGCCTTCTGGAACTCCGAATACTGCTGACGGTTCATGGCGCAGCCTCCTCTGCCTCCGCCATAGCCAGGGCCTCCATCACAAAGCCCTAATTCTTGTAAAGCAAAAAAAACACGTGTGTGTTGGACGAAGGATGAGAGTTCGACGGCCATTCGTTGGATGTGGATGTACTTACTTTCATCCGTGTTTTAAAAAGCCGTTTCGGATGTTTACTTTTATTTTGTTGGTTTGATTGTTTGCGTTTGTTTTTTTGTTTTTTTACGATTATTGGTTTCCAACCGCATTTTCTACATTCATAACTTACCAATAACAGTTATAATCAGTTTGAATCATATTTGTTTGTATTGTTTTATTCTTTTATGAATAGTATTGTATTTTAGCATTTTATCATTATTATTTTACAGGTATTATGGTATATATATATATATATATATATATATATTTTTCCATTCAATAATAGATGTCACTTGAATGTAGGTAAAATTGCCATAAATAATTGCACCATAGATGCATAGATGGTGTAAAATATTTATTTTCAAGAAAATTTGAACTTTTATAGGAATAATCAGCTTACAAACATTACAATTTTGGTTTTTACAAATTTGAATATAATTTTATACACATTTTGTTACAAAATGATTGAAAACCTAATAATTTTATTTGAAACAATAATCAATCATGATTATAAAAATAAACTACAGTTGCAATCCTTGCTTTGTATTAGATAAAAAGTAAATGTAAAGATTTCATTGTGTCACAGTTATGAAAAATGTAATTGTTTGAATATTTCATTATAAAAAATCTTTTTAGTATACTCAAAGAATTCAATGCAATTGAAAAGTAGTGTAACACTATGTTTACATTCAATGCACAACAATTTAACATATAATTGTTGATGAGAGAATATAAGTGTGAAAAACATCCATATTTACTTCAAAAAATTATCTAGATATTATGAATAGATGAATTTGATAATAGCTTCTTAGAAGTATTGCATATATTAGTAATTTGTAGTAGAAAGTGGATATGTAGTCTACAAATAAGAAATTTGTCTTACAAGTTAGATACATATCCTATAAGTGAGAGATATATTGAAGGTTAAATAAAATATTGCCACATTGTCATATAATATGAATTTTAGCTTCAAAATATTTTGATACTTAGTTGTGGAAAATAAATAGAAAAATGCAACAATAAGATCCTAATACATTGAATTCTACTAACCAATCATAAAGTATGTAATTTAAACCAAATACAAATGCATACCCAACACACTCTCAAGTGCCTTCTTTAGTTGATTAGGAGCCCCTCTAGTCAACTAAGATTACAAACATACATTATTAAAGATAAACGCTACCATGATGTGAATGCCAAATTGTATTCTTTCAAATTTAGTATTATAATAGTTAAACCACTAAAGTGTGTAATACACACAATAGAAGAAATCTTTAATCCTTATCAAGAGATGAAGCATAACTAAAAGACTTCTTATAACGAGGACAAATCCAATCTCTTGATAGAAATGTCAAAAGAGGTGGTGTCAAATATGCCTTATGCCACCTTCATTAGCATTGAATATATATAAGTATGATAGAAGTTTCTTTCTTCTTACTACATATAAAATAAATAAGACCAATTGGCATAACTATCAATTCAAGATTTATAGAACCATCAATATGAAGATGATAAGGAACACAATTCTTTGAATGCTTCCAACACTCTTGTCCATCTTTGCCTTTTAACAAAAAAATACCATTGGACAATAGATTCTTTATATGCAGAATTATATGCCCTGCTTTAATATTATGTATTATTAGCATCTTACGTTGTAAATATACATAATCTCTTTTAGAAAATCTTTGCAACTAGGATCAATATGCTCCACTATAAATACAAGCATATCTCAAAATATCACAATGTTGAGCAATAGATAAGTTCTACATAGCTATAGGCATGGCTTGTTTAAAGAACTTTGCTTGGTCATGTACACCTTGAGTTCAAACATTAAGATTATGTAGGCCTATAATTAAAGCTAGCTTCTCAAATATTGAATTGAGTAGAATTGACTCCCGTTTATACAATAATTGATAAGGACTATAAGATGCCAAAGATGCTTGTTTATTGAAGCAATAATCCATTGTAATCCATAACAACTTCAAGTTCCAATCACAATGATTGCAATGAAGTAATCCATACTTTCATAACTCACGTTTGATAGTCTGAATAATCCGTTCAATTAGGCCATTTGTCTTAAGATGATTTTTAGACATAGTACAATGATCTATTAAAGCTTTAGTATATAAAGCTTCAAAACTTCTAAAAAACTTTCTCCCTTGATCTATTAAGACTTCACCAAAAGCTTTGAAACGTGCCAATACTTGATCAAAAAAAGCCATAGCTGCCAATTCTAAAGAATTTTGTAGTAAAAGTCACAACTTCAATCTACTTGTTAAAATGCTCTACCATCACTAACACATATTTAACTCTATGTGAGGTAATAACAAGTGGTCTAGTAAAGTCCAAAGACTAATAATAACATAAATCCTTAATATGTAGTAGCTTCAATTAAGGTGATAAAGTATTAGAGCTTGATCTAATTTCATCACATACCTCATACCAAGAGACATATATAACTACTTGTTGATATTTACCACTCTACTAATATTGATTATGCAACATAGAATGTATCTTGCACACCTAAAATGCCCAAGTTCTTTATATACTTGTCATATTAAAGAGGCTATTTTATTTGAGCTTGGAACTATGCGTCTAGTTCCATCAGCCTACACACAAAATGACAAATTATTCACCCAACAAAATCTTATTATTCGATGATTAATCTTATCTCTTTCCATGTTAGACATAGTTGAAGGAAATTTTTCTTTTTGATGCTTGTATAAGATTGTAAGATCTTCTCATATAACACTAATTACTTGATTCTTGTCCAATTTTCCATTTAAATTCTAGTTAAGAACTACGGTTGTAGAACTTATCGTTAAAGTCATGTATGTAGTTGCATGCCATCTAAAAATTGTATCTTGATCAAAATTTCTATGCTACCAAGCTCTAATTAAGTCTTTTTTTGAAGGAAGGCCATAGATTATAAGAAAATCTATTGATATTCAAATTGCTAATGCCTGTCCGATGCACGGCCTCAAAGTTATATTCTTGAAGCAAAAAAGTCCAACTTACAAACTTGCTAATAAGCTTATCTAATTCCATAAGCCACTTCAAAGGTTGATAATCAATTACCAATATCAAATATTGACTATACAAATAAGGTCAAAAGTGAGCAATAGTCCAAATTATTACTAAAGGTTTTCCTTTATAAGATGAGTAATTTGACTTTGCATTGCTATCAGTTCAAAAAGTAAATGAAATGACATATTTCCATCTTATATCATTTTTTTGTATCAAGGCTGCTTCCAATCCTAGTGCACTCCTATATATGTAACGTTAGAAATATTTATTGGCATGTAGATATTGAAGCACTAGAATTGGATCCAACTTTTGCTTCAATGTATCAAATGCATGTTGTTGCTCATGACCTCAAGGCCATGATTCATCTTTATATGTGAAAATAGTTAAAAGCTTGGCAATAATATTAAATTTTTTAATAAATCTTTAGTAGTAGTTTACTAATTCTAGAAAAGCTTAAAGTCATGAAACATCACTTAGTGTTAAGATTTTTTACAAAGTATCTATTTTTGCTTGTTGTATGCAAAGATTTTATGGAATAATCATATAAGTCAAGTATGGTAATTATTTATTAAAGAATTTATATTTTTCATGATGCAAGTATAAATTCTATTGCTATAATTATTTAAATACTATTTATAAATATCTCATATGATTTTATGGAGTGATATTAAAAATAATAATATCATTTATATAACATCTAATAATTTATAAGTCACATAAAATTTGATCCATCACCCGTTAAAACTATCAAAGATAAAAACTTCATAAAAGTAAATAAATAAGTATAATAAAATAAAAGTAAAGAAGTATATATATATATTAAAAAGAAACTGGAATGGCTATTGCCAAAAGACAAGGAAATTAGAGACTCTTGAATCTAGACTAAAAACAAGAAAGGAGTTGATAAGAGTGAAGAAGGCTTCTGTCTTATTTTCATATATACCATCTAACTAAAAGCTATGTGACGATACTCTATAGAACTTCTAATATGTGTTGATTTTACAAGATACATGCCTTAGTTTACAAGGCAAGTTTTTTAGGTGGCACTACATAGTTAGCTTGTTCTTCAAGCTACCAACATGTGTGATACATGGCTAACTTGTTGACTATGTTTCTAACCTATAAAATCAATTATAGACACCTATAAAATCAAAGCAACGTCTATAAAGCTTCTAAGAAGCTTTTATAGAAGATATTATAGAACTAATCTATTTTTACCTATTTTTATATAATTATATAGGTAATTATTGATTTACATATATATGTCCATGACATTATCTTCCCTTCTAGGGACAAGTTCTACAAAAAGCGGTCATCATATGTTAAAAAAATCCAAGATCTACCAAATTATATTTGCTACATATTCTGATCTTTGTTCTCTTCAAAGATGGTTAATAGGATCTCTCAACTATCAATAGTATCTCCATACTAGGGCGGGAAGATTACATTGCTATTTGATCATTATTGAAACCTTCATAACTTCCTTCAAATAAAACATTTGGAACATCATTAAGGCTTGTTCCTACCTCTAATAAAATCACCAAATATTAGGAGTCTCTTTGAAGGTCATGATATCAAACGCATTGTATCTCGCCACCGTTTGAAGAAGAATATGTCATTCTTAAATATCTTCATCTCAATTGCATCGTCTTGAAGGTTGTGACAATCTTAATGTTTTATCTGGCTGGTTAGCAAATAAAGGCTCTTGAGTCAAATATACTGGTTGTTAGTTTTTTTTGTCTTTAGTATCACAAATACAAAGAAGCTACAACAAGGATAGAAAGTAAAATGTTATCTTGCATAGATCTTATTTTTTTTTAATAGGAAAGATCTTCATCTTAGTTTTGATAGATGTCGTTGATGAAAATCTTCCACCTTCTTTGTTACATTTATAAGATTCTTTGCTAGTTTCCATGTATGTTCACTATTATCATATCTATGCCAATGAACAAGATATTCCAACCTATTTTGGTACCGCTTTGAATCTAAAACTTCTTCAATTTCAATTTTTTTTATTATTGTTCACTTCTATAGGAAGAAGTGGTACTTGTCTTCTTCTTAGAATATTTACTATCTTATATGATTCAAGAAGAGACACGTAGAATACATGATGGATCTTCATTGATTTTGATAGATCTAATTGATATGCAACTAGATTAATTTATAGAAAAATAAAAAAGGTCTAAACCTACAATAGTCCAACTTGTCACAAAGACCAGTAGTCTTGATATTGTAATGAAGTAATTATAACTTTTCATCTATATTGAGTCACAATTATTCTTTATGATAGATATTTGCATTGATTTTTTTTTATTATTCTTGAGCTTCTTTTAATTGCACCTTTATTATTGCATGTTGCTCTAACAAATGCTTAGCCAAATCTTTTTTCACAAGATTATCAACTTTTGAAAAGTCAAAAGTATCAAGTCATAGATGATAATCATAATTGGTAAAAAAAGATGTTTATTGCATAGAATAATGTATTAAATTATTATAAGAAATCTTTACTGATGACAAAAGAATTTTTTAATCATCTTGTTGATAATTAATTGTACACCTTAAATATTACTCTAAAAATTAGTTTTCACTTTCCGTCTATCCATCAATTTGAGGATGAAAGGCCAAAGATAGTTTTATGATTATCTTTAGAATCTTGAAAAGGATTCTTTAAAATCTTGATACAAATGAGTCCTCCTATCCGATATAATATCCATGGGCAATCCATAATATTGATAGAAATTGTCAAAAAAAATTTGGTTGTTTCTTCACTTGTGATAGATTTTGTATATGGTACAAAATATGCCATCTTCATAAAATGATCTACTATCATAAATATAGAATCATACAAACTTGAGACTCAAAGATCAAATGTCATATTGTATGATTTGCTATCTAGGAATACATTAGATATCTAGCTGTAGAGAGTTTAGCTTAAACTTTTATATGTATCTTGTCTTAGCTTCCAAAACTCTTTTAATTTGTATAAAACTCAAAATATAGCAAAATCCCTTCAAAATATATTTTTCCTGCAAAGGATTTTTTCTTCCCTAACTCTATAAATTCATAACTCTTGATCTAACCATGTAGTTTGTCTCAAATTTATAAGATAGGTAGAATTTACTCTTAAGTTTTATTACAAAAAAAATCAACTACAAATTCACTCTCGATCTTCTGGCATCTAAGAAATCCTAGCAGATGCTATATATCCTAATTTACAAGCACCTAAGGACTATTTTCTTAATATCTTAAGAATCCAATATTCAAATGTCATCAAACTTATATAAAAAGTTTATTAACATGAATATACATATTTATTAAAATTTTAAATCAAAATCTTGTCAAATTACTCAAGATATAGCTCAAGACACAACCACTAATAAATCGGGTCACTTACTATCTTTAGATTGCATGCACTGACTTCAAAATCTAATATCTTCTTTATTCCAATTTAGAATCTAGCAAGTAGTATGCAAAAAGTGTAGCTGCAAAAGTATTCTCTTCATTTGCACTTGCCGATCCTCTATTGCCCTTTGTATGCGTGAATTATGTTGAAAAGAGTGACAGTAGCTCTCAAATCAATACCTTAACTTTGAGCGCCTATATCTCCTTCATATTAACTCCAAATCATATAAGATTTGCACCAAAACCATAGCCAAAAATCTAAACTTCCTGATCCTAGACTTCAAAGCTCAAATGGCTCCGAAAAACTAATCCTAATCTCTAATATGGCCTTGGGCAGCCTCCTTGAAGCCTATTGGTCATGATTTTTGAGCAATAGGAATGGATATTTTCATCATCTATCTCCATTCATCTATATTGGTGCCCTAATTACTGCCTTTTCTACTAAAATCCTTCCTCAACCCTTTTTCTTTTAAGATTTACATAATTTATGCTCTAAATACCAAATAAAAGAATCAAAATAAATTTTCAATAGTTACCAATGTCTAATAAAGGTGATTCTAAATATTTAGAAGTTACTATCAATCAAAACCAATCTTAAAAGCCACTATCAAAAGAAATTAAAGTTATATAAATTCTATAGTAATCTTTTTAAAAATCTCTTTTTAAGGTAATAATCAAATTATATTCTACAACCAACTAAAATCTACTAACATGGCTCTCACCATGTTACTTAGTAAATTATATATAAATTATATAGTTACATTATTTTCATATAGCAGCCGAACCACAACACAACACTGTGATAAAATCCATAGAAATAGAAGACCATAATTATTCTAGGATAGATGATGGCTGAAAAAGTTCGTAAAGTTGATGATGGAGAGTTTTTGATCTTCAGCAAACATCCCATGATTAAACAAAATCTTTGACTGCCTTCCACATTTGCAACCACCAAAAATCTCTAAATATTAATTCTAAAGTCTTATTATATCCAAAATGTCCTAGTGCTGGAAAATCATGGCATGCTTAAAGAATATATGAACATACTACTTCTTTTGGAACATATAGGCATCTATTGAAATACATAAGGTTATTTTTGAATTTGAATTTAGAAGTATTATAAGACTTGAAAGAAGATTTTTTGATATCATGAATAAAACGATTAAAAGATACACTTAATTGAATTTGTTTGACAAAGATTGAATCAACAATCAATGTTGATTTTATTATTCAAAGATAAAAATACTTGGGCTTCAAGAGATTTATTCTTTTTTATCAAAAGATGCATCTCTTTCTTTTCGTGCAAGATAAGAATGTCTAGAAAAGGAGTTTGATAAATCTTGTTATTTTTTGGATTGATATATAATCTTGAAATCAAATCTTGATAAAGACTTATTCCAACGAACTTGGCGATGATTCAAAATATATACTAATATGAAGTATTTGAGATTCTTGTGATCTGTATATATAGTGACTGGATTAAAAGAACCTTTTAAATAATGACATTATTCTTGAAAAGAATCCATAATTGCATGAAGTTCTTTATCATAGATTTCATAGTTAATCTTGGCTATTGAAAATTTCTTAGAATAAAAAGCTATTAGATGAAGTTTATCATGTATTCGTATTTATAATAATACAACATCCAAAGCAAAGTCCAATGCGTCTATTTCCATAAAGAATGCCTTGGAGAAGTCAATACAATACAAGATTGGTGCAAAAATAAAGATTGTCTTTAAAGCATCAAATGTTGCTTCCACTTCTTGATTCCACTGAAGTTTGTCTTTATAAGTCAAACATATAAGTAGAATTGTAATTCAAGAGAAGTCATTGATGAAGATATAATAGTACTTTATAAATTATAAAAAAACATTAGACATCTCATACCATTTTTGGGATCTTTTAATCCATAATAATTTAACTTTCTTAGGATCTATGATAAGCCCATCATTTGAAATGATATAATCTAAGAAGTCAACTTGAATAGTGTAGAATACATACTTTTCTATCTTAGTATAGAGTCATGCATCTCTTAAATTTTATAAATTTATAATGAATATGAAGTTCATCTTCTTTTATATTCTTAGAATAGATCAAGATGTTCTCTAGATAACAGCCAACAAAATCGTCCAAAAATTCTTGAAAAAATCATTCATAAGATATTGAAAAGCTATTAGTGCATTTTTAAGTCCAAAAGGCATGACAATATATTCAAAATATCTATACTTAGTTCAAAATGTAGTCTTCCACTCATCTCTTTCTTTGATGCATATCAGATTGTATGTTCTTCGTAGATTAATTTTTGTATAGATTTTAGCTTGATTCAAGTAATCAAGAAGTTTAAATATTAAAAATAGTGGATACTTGTTCTTCATGGTGATCTTATTGAATCATTGATAGTCAACACACATTCGCAATGATCAATCTTTTTTCTTCACAAATAGAATTGGGACTCTTGTTAGAGATTTGGAATGGTATATGAAGTTCTTGGCTATATTCTCTTCAATATACTCCTTGAATTTAGCTAACTAATTTGTAATAAATTATAAATTAATCCGAATAGTAATTATGCCCCTTCTTAAAGGTCAATTGAATAGTCATAGGAATGATGTTTTAAAAGAATATTTGCATTCTTTTTTTCAAATACATCTTAAAATTCTTGATATTGACTTGGAATATTACTTGAAGTCTTTGTACCATTAAAAACAAGTGTGGCATAAATGACATAAGATGATCATTCTTTTGTAGCATACAAGAAAGCTCTTACATCTATAAATACAAGTTTAATTATACTAGACTTGTAATTTTTTACTTGATTAACTAAACTCTAAGTTATACTTTTAAAAAAATTAAGAATAAGAGAAATCCAATCTAATCAAGGATTATATTTTTTTAACCATAATAAGCCTAAAACGATTGAATTTGAAGGAGATTTAATGATATTAAATATTACAAAGTTATTAGAACTATTGATTATTACTTCTATAAGAAGAATTTTATGAGTAACATCTGTAGATGATAATAGATGACCATCTATGACTTCTATATGAACAAATTTAATTTTCTTCACTAAAAATATGTTAAGTCTTTTAGCAAATTCTTCAACTAATAAATATACTAAGGCTCATGAGTGTAATAAGGCACATACTTTATAATATTTAGGTCCTAAAATAATGTTTAATGTAAAATATTAGAAGATTCTAAAGAGAAAATAAGACCTTTATTAGGTATTGTATAAGGTTCTAGCTACATAGTCTCTATTGTAGCTAGACAAACTTGTTTTTTGATATATTGTCTTCTTTGATATTTATACTCATTATTTTGTAATTGTATCTTTTCTTTAGATAATGTTGAATAGTGTACTTAGGTTCTCCATAATATAAGCATAATTCTTCTTGACAATATTGAGTCTTTTCTTACTCAGTAAGAGGTTTAAAACATATCATATTAATTTGCATATCCTCTACTTCCAAATGTATGTATTGAAGAGGCATTGGTGTTGCCATTGAATTATAGTAACATTGAAGCTCACTTGTCCAACTCTCAGATTGAAATTTGAAAAGTAGATTGTCATATTTTACAACAAAGTCAATTGCTTGACTCAATTTTTGAGGATAAAATAAATTAAGCATCAATTTCTTTATCTCATATTGTAATCTATAGAAAAATTAGCTAATAAGTGTAGTATCATTCTACTTGATATTAGTTACAAGTTGTTAAAATTATGAAGCATATAATGTTATAAATTGATTGTGTTATTGCAAAATATGGATTTTTTTGATTACAACATGAATTGCATCATGTTCTCCATATATGGATCTAAATTCTACTAAAAAAGCTTCCAAATTATCTAGTATTAGATCTCATTGTTTAAGAAAAGATGAAAACTACAATAATGCTAAATCTGAAAGAAGTGTATCAATGAATCTAACTTGTGATCCTGAAATTAGATAGCTTTAGTATTGAAGTTCAATCACATATTATACTTGATTAATAAATCCTCAAAAATTGGATCTTGTGCCATGGAACTTCTCAAGCATTGTAACTTTTGGTTCTTTAGTACTGGAAGGATGTTCCACCATAACAGAAGAGATATGATTTGATGCAGATGTTGAAGCAACTTCAATCATATCTATATCTTTACTTTCTGCTATTCGTGTTGTTTTTTGTGGTGGTAAATTGAGTTGATACATCACAAACATTAATTCTTTTAATTGCTCTTGCATTTGTGCCATTACACTCTTTATTTCAACAAGCTCTGCTATGATAATATTTAAAGAAAAAATCTAATTTTATTCAAGTCCTATAGAAGAGAGGACTAGACAACAATGCTCGTTTGATTCTAAAAAGTACTTTTGTAAGTACATGAGACAATGTCAAGTTAATCAAACAAAGTCAATTAATATTTGGATTTGAATATCATTTAATAGCAGTATATTTTCAAAAACATATCTAAGTGATATAATTTGATAAGTAAACTGATACTATGTAAGCTACATCAAATATGTAAATAAATTGAATCAATGATCATTTAACTCGTGACTTCTTCCTATACTTGAATAATCTTAACAAGGCTATCCAACAATCAATAAGTCTATATGGTCTAATCTCCTCAAATCTTCATCACTAATGAAGCTGATATCAAGAGGGAATTGGCTAAAATAACCAAGAATAGTAAGAAATTATAATTATTTGAGAAACATAGCCAATAATCTTCAGAGATGATGTTAGGTTACTTGATTAGATGAAATTTTGGTATCTATAAAAAAGTACCATCAAAAAATAAGCGTAGCCCTTAATACTACTACCAAACTTGTATTAATGTATATAAAGAGCTCTACAAGGGTGATACCTTCATTTGATGGATGCTAATGAATAAGTTAGACAAAAGTAGGTAAAAAAGAAGATTTTGGTATCTTCAATACATCCAATGAAGATACAATCTTTTTACATTGACAAAGAAGTTTTACATTTATTTTTGAAAGAGAAATTAGATCTTTTCTTTATTTTGTATGAATTTCTAAAGATGGTGGATCAATTGGTCTTATAAAATGAAACATAAAGACTAATGTTTCTTCTAACAGAATTGCTCCATAAGACAAATTAAATGCCAATGTACTACATCCAAATAAATTTTTTGTTGATATAATCATAGTAGTGGCTACAAATTGTGAAAGGACAAGGTTCCAAGTTTCTAGAAGTAAGTACCAATTTATGAGCAAGAAGCTTATCAATTATAACTAGTTGAGCCCTAAAATCTAGCATAAGATGCAAAAATATAGCACAAGTGGTATTGCCACTAGTATAACTATGAACTAGCATGTTGTTGTTATTAACTAACCATACAACTTCAAGATGCAAATTTTGACATTCTCAAGTAGGTTTAGCTACAACATTAGATAGACATGCTATCTCTATAGCCAATAGCACTTCACTTGAAGGATTTATGTTTATGGCCTTCAAGTAACCTTCATCAAATATGATAATAGCTTTAGTTGCAAGCTTTGCTTATATCTTAGCTAAATTCTCTTATGTTCAGGGCTTTGTTATTACTTAAGCTCTTTTTAATAATGGCATACATACTTTATCTTCTTATATTTTATCAGCCAATTGAAAGATCCTTGCTGATTTAAATTCTAAAATCAAGAAGTCAACACCAAAAAATATAGGCATATTCAATATTTTGTATGTACCGTGTTTTTAACACTAATATTTTTATCATGTGTTGAAGTTGAAAATACTAATATTAAAAATATAATACATACTTTGGTTTTATTAAAAAATTAATAACTTTAAGGCTAAAAGATAAAAGCAATTGCATATGACTATTAGGATCTCCACAATTGCTTGGACGGCAAGACAAAGGCTCTAGTACTTTACATATTGTAGGTACCATATTCTTATGTGTTGTTTAGGCACGTATGGCAGTTGCAACTACTATTTGTCTTGATGCATCAAACATATAATTTTTCAAAGAAGAAGAATTTGTTATACTTCTAAAAGCCACATGAGATCCGATAACTTGGCCAAATGAAGCCATAATATTGAATCTCTTCTCTAATTCAATAATTTTAGCTTTGTATAGATATAATATAAAGAAATGATCTTCATTGTGGTTAAGATTGCCACAATTAAAATAATTCAAGTACTTCTTTTTAGATTTATTTTTGAAATTAGACATCTCAACTTTTGACTTAGACTTTTGTATGTGTAAAGGTTTCTTCTTCTTATGATAGTTAAGATCATTCTTAGTATGACCAAATTCTCTACACCCCCAACAATGCATAGTTTTTTTAGGTTGAAATCAAGTTATTTGAGAGAGTTGCTACCTTCTTGGATTTAGATATATCCATCATCTAAGCTACCATATTAGTAGCATTATATTGATAAAGTATCTTATTCTATTTCTTAACTTCAATAAACATTTGTGTCAATGTGATCTTCTCATCATAATTGAGAATAATTCTTGGTATAGCTAAATCTAAGAGTCTCTTATCAATTTTAGACAAGAAAATCTTAATAAGTTAACTCTTAACAAATACACCCCTTGATTCTACTATAAATCAAGCTAAATGAGTATACATAGTACATAAAATAACTTCTTTTTTATGATAGAAGTCTTGAATTCATTACATTTGATCATGCCTAAGATTTTCATACTTGTGCTTTAAGTGTTTAATAAATATTTGGAGAGGTTCAAATGATGGTTCTTCTTCTATATAGATAAAGCTACCTTTATTGCTTGAGCCATGCAAGACAAAGTAATTGGATTGTTAGTTAAAGAAGTAGGTACTTCTTTTTCTTTGATATTCTTTCAAGATATGCAAACTTTTCTTTAAATTGAATCTTCTTCCTTCATTATAGGCATAAAGCTTGACATAACATCTTCTTTAAGAACCAAAATAAGCTCTATGCATGCCTCTCAATAATGCTCCACTATATGCATCTCAATTGAGTGTTCTTCACTCTATTTTTTATAAGTTTGAAGTGCCTTGTACTTGAAGTATTGTGGTCAAAGTTCAAAGGTATACCACTCATTGAAAGTGAGAGATCTTTGATGCTTCTCTTTCATGCATATTTAAAACTTGAGTTTCTAATCTGGCAAAAAAATGCCCCTAACTCTTTTTGAGAATCTATCCTTCCCTATGTTGTGAGGATTATCTTCTATTTCAATAAATGTGTCCACCTCCAAGATCTAAAGCCTCTAAGTGGTATCCAATATTGAAACAAGCTAAAAAGCATCATTAATATCTACCTCTGGCCCAAAGTCCTCAAAATGGTTACTATCCATGAAACTTGAGCAAACTATCTCAAAAACCGAAGATCCTTGTATTCTACAAGAACATAAAACCTCATTACAAAATAAGACAAAACAAACTAGAATAGAACTGAATGGAGTTAAATAGAATAGGACATGAAAGACAAATTGAGCAAACAAAAATAAAATAAAATTGAATAAAAGGATGCAAAACCAAACTTTATTAAGAGAAAGGGTCTAAAATCATATTTGACCAAATGTCCTACAAAGCCCTAGCCAATCCTATATATACCTTTTCCTACCATCCTAGACTTTCTAGAATGTTCCTAGGTAGTGGATCCTACCTAGATAACTGCCTTAAACTATTTTTTCTAAAAGGTTCTATAGTAGGTCCTACCTATATAGCCCTCCTAAACTTTCTTCTAGAAGGTGCTATGATAGATCCCACCTAAATAATCACCCTAAATCCTTTCTAGAATGTTCTACGGTAGGTCCTATTTGATCTATTAACCTAATCCCAATTCTAGAAACTTCCATGGTTGTAATTATCTATATAATTATCTTATCTATACCTTGTTACAATCCAAGTAGTTTAGTAAATAAAATTGATGATATTAATTCCTAATATGTACCATAAAAGAACTATTTGGGTACCTACAACTATCTAAAGGCTAAAAAGGCAACCTACACTTGCAAAATCATGAAGCTTTGTAGTTCATTAATAATCACCTCTAAATTACTACAACTCCAATATACCTACAAATAAAAGGATCTTGTTGGCCATAAATTCCACCTAATCTCTATAATATGCCTATCAATACAAATTAGTACAAATATAAAATGGGATAACTATGAAAAACCTCTAGGAATAATATGCATAACTAAGAAAAGATATCAAAAATAAAATCTAGAAATCTATACTAGATCCTCATCCTCAATAATATACAAGCAAAAATTAAAGTAAACTAGAGCAATTGACACTTGCCTGCCATTGATGGTTACAAATTGCAGAACTTGTGATAATAAAAAAATAATTACAATAAAATAAAATGTAGAAAAGTAAGAGAAAAAATCAAAAACTCACTAAGAGAGTAATTGACATTTAGGAATGCTACTTCAATATTCCAAATGACCTTCACCACAAAAATTGAGCATACCAATGAACTCCTCAAGCCTCTTCCACATAAAATTGATTAAAAAATAATCAAATTTGGACTCCATATGCATTTGGAGTGAGCTTCCAAACTTGGCACTTGAGAGTTTTGGATAATGTATGTTTTAATGCGTATAACCTTGTAATAAAGCCCATGACCACGGACCTATCACCGGATCCTGTCACCGTGTGTGTCCTGTCACCTTACATGCCTTGTCATCATGGGTCCTATGATCACAAGGATCTTTGATCGTGAGCCTTATTACCGTGATCACCTGAGGCCGTGGCTTGAAGCCTTGAGCCGCGGGAGTATGTTGTCCGCTGCCATCCACTGCCGTCTGCCTTGATATTTTTCTTGAACTTATACCAATTCCTTGCACAGCACCATTGGGTGCAAAGCGCCTCAGTACAACCTCGATGTCGCTCCCAATGCCGACAGAATACAGCGACTTGAACAAGTCTTACAACAAGAAAGGAATCCTATTCGGTTATGAGCCCTATGATCTAGACCCTAGTAGCTCCGCCTCGTGTCGGCGCCGCAATTCCACCCTGGTTCCCTCGCAGTAACCCTGCCTGCTCTGCGGCCAGTTCAACAACCCTCCTGATCAGCACTGCGACCCTCAATACACTTCCCTTGGTGACTTCAGTTCCGTTGCAGCACCCTAGTACCCCACCCCTGTATCGCGGCGTATTTCGACACAATATTGTATCTGGTGCCCAGCGTCACTGTACCCCCGCTCTAGGACCACGGCAGTAGCTTAATTGGGTTCCAACGCACAGCAAAACAATGCTCAAAACCCAACAGCAAAACACAAACCAAAATCAGATTTTTTTTTATTTTCATTTTTTATTTTTAATATCTACTTCATTCTAACTTGCTATGCCACAAATTGAAGAGAAGGAGAGATTCTTGTCAAGTGAAAGATTAGAAATCTACACCAAACTAAATGAAGCTAACTTTTACACTACAAGGCGGGAATCCAATAGTGTAGTTGTGATAATAAGAAAAATCCTAAAGCATTCCTAAAATGACTAAAATACTATAGCCAAGCAAACCCTTATAACAAATTCTTGCACTTTCAAAATCACTCATAAGACTTGAATTGACAAGAATGTTAAGTCAAGGGTTTTTTTCCACTTAAGTACTCAAGCCTTAATTAATATGAATAAACCAACTAATGGAAAAATTATTAGTGGATGAAAAACCACTAACTAAACTATATTACATACATCCAATAGGATTTGGCACCTGATGCCATATCACATGACACTCTCAATAAACCTTAAGAAACCTAATCAAACTTTAATCAATTTAAAAGAAGTTTTAAAATAATTACTACTGAAATATGAAGAAATCATAAATTAATTTTAAAAAATAATAATAAAGAAATTGTTAAAAAATACTAAGATAAAAGCCAACAAGATTTGAATACTACAATAAGATAATCCATTAATAACATTATATATTTCACAATTTGGATAACTTGTAATTGATAACAAGTAAAATGATATTGCACTTATTAGCTAATTTTTCTATAAATTATAATATGAAGTAAAGAAATTGATACTCAAGTTGATTGATCCTTAGACATTGAGTCAAGAAATTGACTTTGCTATGAAGTTTAGCAATTGGCTATTTGAACTCCAATCTAAGAATTGCACAAAATATATAAGATTTTTTTTTGATCTGAATAAAAATAATTAAAGTATTTTTAAAATAAAAATATTAATATAAAATTTTATTTATATAATTTCTTAAAAGATTTAATTTATGTATATATCTTAAAATTATATTTTAAAATATAATTTAATATAATATTTAAATACCAAATAAAAATACTATTATATATTATATATTTAATGTTTTAATTTTAAGATTAATCTCTCACAAACATATACATTTATCCTAATAATTACTAACTTGATTAGATAGAAGTAGGTAAATATAGATTAATTTCATAAAGTCTTCCAAAGAAGCTTTCTAGAAGCTTCATAGACGTGGTTTTGACTTTAGATGTGTCTGTAGGTTAGAAACTTGGCCAACAAGTTAATCATGTATTAATAGCTTGTGGAACAAGTTAACTATGTGGCACGTACATAGGTAACTTGCCTTACAAGTTAAGACATGTGGCTACTAAAGTCAACACATATTAGAGGTCCTATGGAATATCGCCATGTAGCTCCTAGTTAGAGAGTATATATGAAGGCAAGAATGAAGCCTTCTTTACTCTTATCAATACCTTTCTAGTCCTTAGTCTTATTCCAAGACTTTCTAGTGTTTTTATTTTTGGCAATAGCCATTCTAGTTTAATATTATATTATCTTTAAGTGACTTTCTAGTTCCTTTCAATGATACAAGAGTATATTAAGGATTTTCTTTCCTCGAGATTTATATCCTTGACACTTTGACAAGAGTGTTAACTTATTTTTTTTAATCTTATTTTAGAAGTCAATGGATTATTCCACTTCTATTATTATATTTTGAAGGTTGCAGAATACTTATCTTTAAAGAAATAATTTTATTTTTTAACATTGATTTTTTCCTTAAAAGAGAGTAGATTACTCCTCTTCATGGAAATTTTCATTTGACATTAGAGGTTGTGGATTATCTTTATCTAATTTAACTTTTTGAATTTGTTTGACTTGTCCATAGAAAAAAAGAATATTGGTGTTCATTTCAATAGAAGTGAGAACAGATTTGCAAGTATTATAGATCTTCACAAGCTCATCAATGCTCTAAGAGTAGAAATTTCACATATTTTCAACGTGAATTACGGAGGTACTATTCCTATACCTATTAAAAAAGTTTAAAGTCTATATCTAAAAGTTTTGTAATTGAAAGAAGCAAGTAGACCAACTTCACAACCAAATCTAAATTTTTTTATTTCTATAAGTATAATAGGGACCAAGATTACTATGCTCAAGAAATTTGATGGAACAAGATCAAAATTTTGAGGATTTTTGCAACAAGTCAAGCTCTATCTAAGGTTGCATCTCTTCCAATAGCCTAATAGATTTATTCAAGTTAGATTTATAGGCACATTTGTATCTAGAAGTGCTCTTTCTTGGTTTGCACCTTTGATGAAAAAGAATTTGTGGCTTCTTTATGATTTGAATTTATTTTTAAAAGTATTTATGGCTACATTTAGAAAGAGTGATCAAAAAAGAGTAGCGAAGAACAAACTCTTATTTTTATGATAAGGATCACCTTCAGCTATCATATATACTATTGAATTCCAAAACCTTGCTTGCAACGTGAACTATAATGATAAAGCCCTTATTAATCAATTTTGATATAAGTTGAAAGACAATGTTAAAGATTTATTATTAATAATGCCAAAGATAAAAAATTTAAAATAATTTGTTACTCAAGCCATTACATGCAATAATAGATTATTGGAAAGATGTCAAGAAAAGAGACTCGGTTTAAGAGGAACATGTTAAGTAATGACAACAACTCCTAATTGGTTGGTTATTGACAACCTTGAAAATTAGACTAATGGTAAGGCAGTTTAGCTAGTAACAATAAGTTGTTAGTAGAATAAATGGTTAAGAATTCAAAGGGTCATAACCTTTGAAATCCGCTGGCTGACGGATCATCTTTTTAGTAGGATAAATAGGTTGAAAGTCGTAAGTCAAGAGCTAGACTGAGAATTATAAGCCGAGAGCCAAACTGAGAGTTGTAAGCCAGGGTAAGCTTGATGCTACCTCTTTATTTTCTTTATTATTTGCTTATGAAGAATTGTGATTGAGAGAAGTATTGTTGAATTGATAATCGTAGAATAGATTATGGGTTGAATTAAGATGGACGTAGTAAGCCTCTGTGTTTTGTAGTTTGATATTTGATTTCAGATAGCAAGAATATAGTCAATTGTGACACTAACAGACCCAATTCATATAACCAGTCTTTTTCCGTATTCGAACCCACCTCTACTAGTTCAATTACTTTCGTCTACTGAAGCTTGAACACAATAAGAACAACATTTTGGCACCGTTGTCGAAGAAATGATAACAATATGAAACGTTAGAAATTGATTGTATGAGAGATGGAATTATATATTGAATGAGAACATGAGAAGAACCAGTTTTAGGGTTACAAATATGTGAGTTATAATTCAAGGCAGTATTGATTTTGTAAAAAAGAATGAAAGATTATGAGTGATAATCACGGGAGAAAGGATTATCAAAGAATAAATCGACAAGTGAAAGAAAGACAAGAGGGATTATACATAAGAAATAGCCTACGGGAATGACAAAAAAGAATTGCAGGTAAAAAAAAAAATCAAAAGAAAAAAATTCAGATTCAAATAGTAAGGAGACTAATAATAACACCAATGGCCGCGGGAGTGCCAGAAGTACCAATTGCAATATAAATGGGAGCAGTAGAAGACTGAACTATAAGTGTGGCACCATTACCTACTTTTAGTGGTTGGCCGGGCTCTGATCCCGATCACCATATATCTCAATTCTTGACAATCTGCGTGGCTAATAATGGTAGAACTGAAGACATTTGATTGAGATGGTTGCCAGCAACTTTAAAAGATACAGCTTTTGAATGGTATATTTGGCAACCAGTGGGTAGATTTTCCAATTGAGAGGCCTTAAGGAATGCCTTCCTAATACATTTTAGACCAATTGGATTTGAAGATCGACTTCGAAAAAGTTTTATGAATAGCAGGGTGTTTGCGAAGAAATTCGTAGAGTCCTATTACGGGTGGATTGTGGATATACTTTGTAAATGGTCAAATAATCAAATTCCAGATACGTTTATATTATCGATATTAATTAACGGTTTGCATCCACCAAAATTAAAAATGTTTGTAAAAGAGACTCAACCAGCTACGGTAGAAGCATTGTTGGCACAAGCAAAGGTATGGGAAGAATGTCATTATGACCAATTATTAATAGTGAGGGGCCACAATGATTCCAAGTTCAAGAAGCCAACAAATACAACCGAGAAATGTGTCGATGGATAATTATCCACAAATGGCTGCCTCCAATGTGAAGAATGTTATGTTGCAACAACCAAATAATGCTACACCACTTCAAGCAATAGCACCAATAACAATGACACCTTATTTTACATTGCCAACCTATCAACAACTGGAGTTTTTTCACAAATGCGACTGTTAAAGATCCAAATGAAGCCTTATTATTAAATTTAACAAAGAAAATGGATGAATTGGCCATGAATTTGACTAAAGATAAAGAGAAATGACATAAGCCTTTTAATACGAGACCTAATGTATGGTGTAATAATTGTAAGGAACAAAGTCATTTTGATACGAAATATCCATCACCTAGACAAACAGGTGTTCAATGTACATTTTGCGGAGGAAAGCACCTTACCCAAAACTATTGGCATTTACAAAGGCAACAACAATTCAGTAATCAGACCATGATCCCATCGACTGAGTGGAAAGTCAATCAAATTCAAATGAGAAATACATATGGATGGAATGGAAATCAATCTAATTGACAAAATCAAACATTCAATAATTTTCAAAGTTTCAATTTTAATCAAGGGTCTACATCAAACCCCCAGAACTATGGGAAGGAGCAGCAGAGGTATCAACAATATGCTCCACCGGTATCATTGAACCAAGTGCCCTCTGTTCAAATGGGACAACCAAGATCATTTTCTAACCCTACATGGAACAAGCATAGTAGGTATTTATTGGTGGAGACACCCAATATGTCGGATGGGGGTACAAGAAGACCACTTCATTGTATCTATGCAGACAGATTGGTCATTATGCCAGTGAATGTCCCAATCCCAACGCCGGTGACAATAATGTGCCAGTATGTGCGAATTATAAGCAGTCAGGACATACTTATCAGCAATATAATGCTCCGTTCAATTTCAATAATTGAGATTAGCAGATCTAAAGCAAAGAAAAAATGGAGGAGATAAATCAAGGTCCTCAAGATTCACTAGTTCATCGAGTAGAAGTAGTCTAAGTTGTCCTTACAAGAAGTTAGTAAAAGGAGAAAGGACCAATTCAACATTTGGATGATCATGAAGCAAAGAGCCAATTGTACCCAATTACAGGGCCATCCAATCCAAGTCTTGATATAGGCCCCTTATTCAATATAAGACCAGAATCGGTTGTGTACTTCAATGAGGTACTAATTATAGAGGCTTTAATTCTGTGTTGAGCTATTCCGTTCTCTACACAACTTTGGAAAACGTCCTTTCTATTGAAAGATCTTCTAAGAGGTGTGAATTCCAAGGAACTAATATCAGCCCAATTGGGAGAACAATCTTATTTGTTGAAAGAACCGATTTTACAAGCTTCGTCAAATTCAGTTCCAATAGCTTTACCAATTTCCATTATAGAGAAAACCAATTTACCTATGTCAGTGTCTAGGACTAGGAAGAAGAAACGTACATTAGAAATTACCACTAATACAAAATCATATGATATTCTAAAAGATTTGGGTACCATACAGCCCACGATCTCTATGAAGCAACTATTGGCAGTAGCACTTGAGTGCCAAACTATCTTGAATTCCTCATTAATTTATGGCAGATCTCAAAATAAAAAAATCCGAGAAATAAGTTTGAATCTTGATCTAGGTGAACCTACGATTGATGTCTCAATTGATGGAGTGTTATTATCGAGAGTGCAAGTAGACGGAGGATCTAGTGTAAATCTTATGAATGCCACTGCAATGGAGGAACTGGATTTGAATCACTTATTGCCTATTACAGTGGTTTTGAGAATGGCTGACTCCAATCGAGTTAAACCTATGGATATTTTACAAAGTATTGATACAGTAATTGCGGGAATTACCTACAAAATTGATTATATTATATTCAATTGTGAAGCTCTATATTGTCATACTTAATTTTATTGGGGCGACCGTGGTTGTATGAAGCTAAAGCTTGAAATGATTGGAGCCATGGTACGTTGACAATTGGCAAAGGTAATGATAAAATTGTGCTTCAAATGTACCCTGTCCAATATCACAGAGAAACTCAAGTGGCCTGTGCAAAATTCACGTCGGATTGTAAAGATGAGTCTATAGAAGAAGAAATTGGTGCACCTATCCCAATTTATGCTAATACAAAATAAGTTGTCGAGCACATTAGAATGAACTACTAATGTAGAGGATCGAGAGAGTACTTAGATCCTCCAGATATTATTGACGATTCTAATCATATGATTGCATATTGGATGAATAGACCGGATGTTAATCATGTTAGTGCTATGGAACTGGAGTTGGAAAGTTCTAATGTGTTGGATTTTATGAAAGATTCTGGAATTGAGTAGAACATCAGTCTAGGGACTCCTGAAATTCCACGATGTCAACCAATTAATTTAGGTATAGGGGAGGCTCTCCAAATCATTCAAATTTATGACGGTATAAAAGGCAAGGAGAAAAAAATTTGGATGGATTACTTTATAATGCATAAAATTACTTTCACATAGTCATATGCAAATTTGAAAGGAATTCCAACTAAAATTTGTGAGCATCGAATTATATTGGAGGAGAACGCTACACATGTATGCCAAAGATAACATCAACTTAATCCAAAATACTCACTTATGGTAAAAGAAGAATTGAATAAACTCTTGGAGGTTGGATTTATCTATCCAATTTCTTTCAATGAATGGGTTTCATCAATTCTTGTGGTACCAAAAAAGAATGGAAAAATTTGCATCTGTTAAGATTTCTGAAAATTAAATGCGACTACCAAGAAGGATGTTTTTTTTTTTTTTTTTTTTTTACCATTCACGGATAGTATATTGGATGCCGTCGCCGGACATGAATGTTATTCATTTCTTGATGGATTCTTCGGTTATAATCAAGTTAAGATTGCAAAAGAAGACCAGTTAAAAACTATTTTTACTACGGATTGGGGGACCTTTGGCTATAAGATTATGTGGTTTGGGCTTTGCTACATATCTGGATAAAATAAAGATTATAGTAGAATTAAAGCAACTAGACACTGTTATGGTTATGCGAACATTTGTCGGCCATATCAGTTATTAACGACGATTTATCTATCTATTCACAGTTATATGCCTTTCCTTGACAAATCTCTTAATGAAACCACCAATGGGATAAGTCCATTTTAGACAAAAGAATGTACAATTGCATTTGAAACATTGAAACAAAAATTAGTTTCAGCACCAATATTGTTGGCACATTGTTGGACAAAACCATTTCAAGTTTATGTGGATGCATCTAATGTCGCGATTGATTTTATGCTTAGCTAGAAAGATGACCGAGGTTTTGATCATCCAATTTATTATGCAAGTCGTCAATTGGTAGTAGTTGAATTAAATTATACAACAATCATAAAAGAAGCATTAGGAATGATTTATTCCGTACAAAAGTTTGGACATTATCTTCTTGGTTATAAATTTTTTTTCCATGTTGATCATGATGCTTTAAAATATATGATTAATAAGCCTTAATTGAGTGGTCATATTGCACGATCGATTCTATTATTGCAGAAATTTGACTTTATTATTCAGGTAAGATTAGGAAAATCAAATTCCAATGCGGACCATTTATCTCAGTTATCCAATATATTGGATAATTCACCTATTAATAATGCACTACTCGATGCAAAATTATTTGCGGTAGATGTAATTACACTGGAGTATAGTGAAATAATTCAATACTTGACATTTCAAACCTTCCCACCCAATTTCAATGAAAAGCTTAAACGACGCTTAATATTAAAATGTGCACCTTATATGATGATTGGTAAAGCTTTATATAAACAAGGCAAGGATGGAGTTTTGCAACACTGTATTTATCAGACTAAAGTGCCTACTATATTGAAAGGTTGCCACTTGGACAGTTATGGTGCACATTTTGTGGGGGACAGCACGGCTCGTAAAGCTTTACAAGCTAGTTATTGGTGGCCAACAATGTTTGCAGATGCCCACCAATTCGTCAGTCATTGTGATCCATGTAAGAGAATGGATCGACCTACTGGAACTTCAGCAATGTCATTGGTATCAATTTTGGCTCAAGCGCCTTTTGAAAAATGGAGAATTGATTTTATGGGACCAATTGTACTAGCCTCTAGAAATAGACAAAGACGGTATATATTGGTAGTAACGGATTACATAACAAAATGGGTTGAAGCAATAGCTACAAATATCGATAGTACAAGTACAGTAGCAACTTTTTTGTATGTAAATATTATTAGACAGCTTGGTTGTCCACGAGAATTGGTTAGTGATCGGAAAACTCATTTTATCAATAATACAATCGAAGCACTCACGGCTAAATACGAGATAAAACATCGGAAGACTAAACCATATCATCCTAGAGCCAATGGACAAACAGAAAAGACTAATGGAATTTTATATAAAATTTTAACAAAAATAGTTTCAAGAGCAGGAACAGATTGGGACACTAAGTTGTTTGCAGCTTTATGGGCATACCATACTGCATATAAAGTTACTACCAATGCTACCTTTTTCCAATTGGTTTATGGCCAGGAATCAATATAACCTATTGAGTTGGAAGTCCAAAGTTTACGAATTGCTATAGATAATAGATTAGGAGATCAAGATTCATTACAGCATCGTTTAGAAGAATTGGAAAAATTGGATGAAACTAGAGCCAATGCATTAATGATAATGGAAACTACTCAAAAACAAAGGAAGACTTATTATGATAGTAAGCTTAGACCAAAGGCTTTTATGCCAAATGATTTGGTACTTCTTTATGATAGTCGATTTAAAAATTTTCCAGGAAAATTTCAAGTTTGATGGCATAGGCCATATCCAATTATTGACGGATTTCCAAATGGTTCAATACAATTGGAAGATTTTATGGATATTAAATTTATGATACAGATCAATGGTAATCGGCTTAAACTTTATTATTCATAAACCTGGGACGGATTTTCTGTTACAAAAGGAAGAATCGACCCAATTGATTGAACCATAGTAAGAAGTAGGAGGGGGGCTCTTGACAAGCATCGTGTTTTCTTTTATAGTTAAAGAAAAGATGGCGAACATGGTGTCTGAGAAAGAAAGAATGAAGATCGATTGGAAGGAACGACAAGAACGGCTGTAGGTAGAGGTTGCGGTGTTGGAGACTAAACTAGCCACATTAGCGAAGGAGGCTAATAATTTAGTACAAACCAATATGATAGTTTCAGCGATAATATCTTCAGAGATACCTTTGAAACTGACAAGAGAATGGTAGAAGATGTTGGAGGAGCGTGACAACCAAATTGCCCGACGTGAAGCTTAGGGACAAGAATTGTGTTTGTTGATTGAAGATCTGAAGGCACGTTTGGATGGAGAACCATCGAACATCGAGGCAGATGATGAAGATGTAAGGAGGAAAAGGTCACCAATTCAAAGGGTGGTAAGCCATCGCCATTGACTGAAGAAGCCAACGCTGCTACATCTTTATAATTTGAGGCTAAATAATATTTACAAGAATGCTGCACAATTAGGAGTGGAGATATGTTAAATAGGTAAATAAACTTTGTGGTAAGTTACTGGTTGGTTATTGACAACCTTGAAAATTAGACTAATGGTTGGTTATTGACAACCTTGAAAATTAGACTAATGGTTAGCTAGTTTAGTTGGTAACAGTAGGTTGTTAGTAGAATAAATAGTTAAGAATTCAAAGGGTCATAACCTTTGGAATTTGTTGGCCGATGGATCATCTTTTTGGTAGGATAAATAGGTTGTGAGTCGTAAGTCGAGAGTCAGACTAAGAGTTGTAAGCTGAGAGCTAGACTGAGAGTCGTAAGCCAAGAGCCAGACTGAGAGTCATAAGCTGAGAGCTAGACTGAGAGTCGTAAGTCGGGGTAAGCTTGGTGCTACATCTTTGTTTTTTTTTATTATTTACTTATGAAGAATTGTGATTGAAAGAAGTATTGTTGAATTGATAATCGTAGAATGGATTATGGATTGAATTAAGATGGAAGTAGTAAGCCTTGATGTTTTGTAGTTTGATACTTGATTTTAAATAGCCAGAATACGGTCAATTGTGACACTAACAAACCCAATTCATATAACCAGTCTTTTCCTATGTTTGAACCAACCTCTATTAGTTCAATTGCTTTGGTCTATTGAAGCTTGAACGCAATGAGAATAACAACTTTGTCAAAAAACAAGGTTTATCTTTAGTTAAGAGATCAAACATGTATATGTAGAAGTTATTGAAGAAAAGAAGTCTAAAAGCTACAAACACTTAGCATCAACAAGGATTGTAGTCTAAGAGAAGTGTGAAGAAAGATGATTCTTTCTTCCAACACTCTTTATTTATAGGTTGTGGTTTGCTCACCAGCAAGGCAAATTCCATTCTTTTGATATTACACCAATTTCTATCTCATCCAACTAAACCCTTGGTGCCACCATAATAACTTACTTTAACTCTTTGCTACCTTTTGACTATTAGCAACATACTATGCTTAATCTCTATGTAGTTGTAACTAAGCAAGTACTTCTTGATCTTCAAGACTTCCACTTTGCTAATATTCAAAAGGCTTTTAATCTTAATCTCTGAATCAAATCATGATGTCTATCCTTCACTTATGCCTTTGTAAGCACATCAGCA
This sequence comes from Physcomitrium patens, assembly GCF_059467195.1. NCBI lineage: Eukaryota > Viridiplantae > Streptophyta > Bryopsida > Funariales > Funariaceae > Physcomitrium > Physcomitrium patens. The sequence continues at coordinate 4,010,407 of NC_143424.1, forward strand.
AGCATGTCATTTGTAACACAATACTTCATATCTATTATTCCATCTTCAATCTTCTCTCGTATGAAATGATGTTGAACATCAATGTGCTTGGTCCTTGAGTGGTGTTTTGGATTCTTGGCAATTGCAAGATATCCTTGATTGTCATACATAATTAGAGTTTCTTTTAATTGTACTAGATTAATATCTTCTAAGAGTTGCTTTATCTAACATGCTTCCATTGCACAATGACTTGCTGCCATGTACTCCGCCTCCATCGTTGATCTTGCAATGATAGGTTGTCTCTTGCAATTCCATGAAATGGCTCCTACTCCAATGAAGAACACATATCATATTGTGGATCTTCTATCATTTGCATCTCCAATCCAATCCTCATCACAATAACCTTGCAAGTCAATGTTCTTACCACCAAGGTACAATTTGAAGTCTTTTGTATCTTTTAAGTACCTCAATATCCTCTTTACTATTTTCCAATGCATTGATTAAGCCTTAAACATGTGTTGGCTTACAACACTCACCGCATATACAAGATCTATGTTTGTGGTGACCATTGCATACATGAGTGAGCCTACTGTTGCCTTGTATGGAATACTTTGCATTTCACCTTGAACTTGTGCAAACTCCTCATCCGTGAGCTTCATCAACTTCAAATTTGCCTCCAAGGATCTTCCAATGGACTTGAACTCCTCCATGTTGAATCATTTCAACACTTCTTCAATGTACTTAGTTTGACTCATTGTAATGGTCTTATTACCACAATCTCTTACAAATTCCACTCCCAAACAATAGTGCAACTCTCCCAAATCACTCATTTCATATTCCTTCTCTAATTTGATCTTCATCCAATCCATCTTTTCGATATTATTAGCTAAGATGATCAAATCATCAACATAAAGGATTACAATCAATAAGAACTCTCTAGATTGCATCACATACAATGAATAATCAGCTTCACTTGTCACAAACTCTTCATTGACAAAGAAGGTGTCAATTCGTTGGTACCATGTCCTTGGTGATTGTTTCAATCTATACAAGGATTTCTTCAATTTGCACACAAGATGTTCTTTGCCTTGTTGTACAAATCCTTGAGGTTAGTCCATGTAGATGTCTTCTTGCAATTCTCCATTCAAAAAGGTCGTCTTCACATCCATTTGGTGTATTTTTAAATCCATTGCTATCTTAATTGCTATAATGGTCCTAATGGTGATGAATTTGGCAATGGGTGCATAAGTCTCATTACAATCAATTCCAACAACTTGTGAGTATCTTTTTGTAACTAATCTTGCCTTGTGCCTCATTACCACACCTATTGCATCTCTTTTAGTCCTAAACACCTACTTACAACCAATACTAGATCGATTTGCTGGAAGAGGTGCCAATTCCCATATACCATTGTGTATAAGAGATTGGTACTCTTCTTCTATAACTTTCTTCCATTTGATTGCAACTTCACACTTCATAGCATTACACAAAGACAATGGATCAGCAAGAAGAGTAACATTTGCATATTCTTCACTTACTTGAGAGAAGATATGATCCTTCTACCATTTCCCACGTTGCTTTCTTTCTCTCAAAGGATATCTCCTTTCACTTGTAGAAGAACATTCACCTTGTTGCACTTCTTGTTCTTTTCCAACCTTCTTCTCTTTTAAACCTTGTCGCTTATCACTCAATAGTTGATATTCTTCATCATTATTATCATTCCAATCTTCAACATCTTCATTTCTTTTATTGTTGGTCCTATCAATTCTAAAAGCCTTCAACCTTTTATAGTTTTTCAGCCTTCTATCATCTTTTCAACCTTCTATAGTTTTTCATCTTCATCATCTTCATTGTCTTCATCTTCTTATTTCTTTCTCGTCTACAAATACACCATATTTGGCACATTGATTCAAATATTGACCTAGACATTCTAAATTCCTGGTTCTTGTACTAAATGTATAAAAATCATCTAGAAATATTTCCATTAAAATTCGTAGATAATCCTGGAATGCTTGCATCATTATCGTTTGAAATATAGCTAGTGCATTATAAAGCCCAAATGGCATAATCTTATAGGCAAAGGTCCCCCAATCCGTAGTAAAAATAGTTTTTAACTGGTCTTCTTTTGCAATCTTAACTTGATTATAACCGAAGAATCCATCAAGAAATGAATAACATTCATGTCCGGCGACGGCATCCAATATACTATCCGTGAATGGTAAAAAAAAAAAAAAAAAAAAAACATCCTTCTTGGTAGTCGCATTTAATTTTCAGAAATCTTAACAGATGCAAATTTTTCCATTCTTTTTTGGTACCACAAGAATTGATGAAACCCATTCATTGAAAGAAATTGGATAGATAAATCCAACCTCCAAGAGTTTATTCAATTCTTCTTTTACCATAAGTGAGTATTTTGGATTAAGTTGATGTTATCTTTGGCATACATGTGTAGCGTTCTCCTCCAATATAATTCGATGCTCACAAATTTTAGTTGGAATTCCTTTCAAATTTGCATATGACTATGTGAAAGTAATTTTATGCATTATAAAGTAATCCATCCAAATTTTTTTCTCCTTGCCTTTTATACCGTCATAAATTTGAATGATTTGGAGAGCCTCCCCTATACCTAAATTAATTGGTTGACATCGTGGAATTTCAGGAGTCCCTAGACTGATGTTCTACTCAATTCCAGAATCTTTCATAAAATCCAACACATTAGAACTTTCCAACTCCAGTTCCATAGCACTAACATGATTAACATCCGGTCTATTCATCCAATATGCAATCATATGATTAGAATCGTCAATAATATCTGGAGGATCTAAGTACTCTCTCGATCCTCTACATTAGTAGTTCATTCTAATGTGCTCGACAACTTATTTTGTATTAGCATAAATTGGGATAGGTGCACCAATTTCTTCTTCTATAGACTCATCTTTACAATCCGACGTGAATTTTGCACAGGCCACTTGAGTTTCTCTGTGATATTGGACAGGGTACATTTGAAGCACAATTTTATCATTACCTTTGCCAATTGTCAACGTACCATGGCTCCAATCATTTCAAGCTTTAGCTTCATACAACCACGGTCGCCCCAATAAAATTAAGTATGACAATATAGAGCTTCACAATTGAATATAATATAATCAATTTTGTAGGTAATTCCCGCAATTACTGTATCAATACTTTGTAAAATATCCATAGGTTTAACTCGATTGGAGTCAGCCATTCTCAAAACCACTGTAATAGGCAATAAGTGATTCAAATCCAGTTCCTCCATTGCAGTGGCATTCATAAGATTTACACTAGATCCTCCGTCTACTTGCACTCTCGATAATAACACTCCATCAATTGAGACATCAATCGTAGGTTCACCTAGATCAAGATTCAAACTTATTTCTCGGATTTTTTTATTTTGAGATCTGCCATAAATTAATGAGGAATTCAAGATAGTTTGGCACTCAAGTGCTACTGCCAATAGTTGCTTCATAGAGATCGTGGGCTGTATGGTACCCAAATCTTTTAGAATATCATATGATTTTGTATTAGTGGTAATTTCTAATGTACGTTTCTTCTTCCTAGTCCTAGACACTGACATAGGTAAATTGGTTTTCTCTATAATGGAAATTGGTAAAGCTATTGGAACTGAATTTGACGAAGCTTGTAAAATCGGTTCTTTCAACAAATAAGATTGTTCTCCCAATTGGGCTGATATTAGTTCCTTGGAATTCACACCTCTTAGAAGATCTTTCAATAGAAAGGACGTTTTCCAAAGTTGTGTAGAGAACGGAATAGCTCAACACAGAATTAAAGCCTCTATAATTAGTACCTCATTGAAGTACACAACCGATTCTGGTCTTATATTGAATAAGGGGCCTATATCAAGACTTGGATTGGATGGCCCTGTAATTGGGTACAATTGGCTCTTTGCTTCATGATCATCCAAATGTTGAATTGGTCCTTTCTCCTTTTACTAACTTCTTGTAAGGACAACTTAGACTACTTCTACTCGATGAACTAGTGAATCTTGAGGACCTTGATTTATCTCCTCCATTTTTTCTTTGCTTTAGATCTGCTAATCTCAATTATTGAAATTGAACGGAGCATTATATTGCTGATAAGTATGTCCTGACTGCTTATAATTCGCACATACTGGCACATTATTGTCACCGGCGTTGGGATTGGGACATTCACTGGCATAATGACCAATCTGTCTGCATAGATACAATGAAGTGGTCTTCTTGTACCCCCATCCGACATATTGGGTGTCTCCACCAATAAATACCTACTATGCTTGTTCCATGTAGGGTTAGAAAATGATCTTGGTTGTCCCATTTGAACAGAGGGCACTTGGTTCAATGATACCGGTGGAGCATATTGTTGATACCTCTGCTGCTCCTTCCCATAGTTCTGGGGGTTTGATGTAGACCCTTGATTAAAATTGAAACTTTGAAAATTATTGAATGTTTGATTTTGTCAATTAGATTGATTTCCATTCCATCCATATGTATTTCTCATTTGAATTTGATTGACTTTCCACTCAGTCGATGGGATCATGGTCTGATTACTGAATTGTTGTTGCCTTTGTAAATGCCAATAGTTTTGGGTAAGGTGCTTTCCTCCGCAAAATGTACATTGAACACCTGTTTGTCTAGGTGATGGATATTTCGTATCAAAATGACTTTGTTCCTTACAATTATTACACCATACATTAGGTCTCGTATTAAAAGGCTTATGTCATTTCTCTTTATCTTTAGTCAAATTCATGGCCAATTCATCCATTTTCTTTGTTAAATTTAATAATAAGGCTTCATTTGGATCTTTAACAGTCGCATTTGTGAAAAAACTCCAGTTGTTGATAGGTTGGCAATGTAAAATAAGGTGTCATTGTTATTGGTGCTATTGCTTGAAGTGGTGTAGCATTATTTGGTTGTTGCAACATAACATTCTTCACATTGGAGGCAGCCATTTGTGGATAATTATCCATCGACACATTTCTCGGTTGTATTTGTTGGCTTCTTGAACTTGGAATCATTGTGGCCCCTCACTATTAATAATTGGTCATAATGACATTCTTCCCATACCTTTGCTTGTGCCAACAATGCTTCTACCGTAGCTGGTTGAGTCTCTTTTACAAACATTTTTAATTTTGGTGGATGCAAACTGTTAATTAATATCGATAATATAAACGTATCTGGAATTTGATTATTTGACCATTTACAAAGTATATCCACAATCCACCCGTAATAGGACTCTACGAATTTCTTCGCAAACACCCTGCTATTCATAAAACTTTTTCGAAGTCGATCTTCAAATCCAATTGGTCTAAAATGTATTAGGAAGGCATTCCTTAAGGCCTCTCAATTGGAAAATCTACCCACTGGTTGCCAAATATACCATTCAAAAGCTGTATCTTTTAAAGTTGCTGGCAACCATCTCAATCAAATGTCTTCAGTTCTACCATTATTAGCCACGCAGATTGTCAAGAATTGAGATATATGGTGATCGGGATCAGAGCCCGGCCAACCACTAAAAGTAGGTAATGGTGCCACACTTATAGTTCAGTCTTCTACTGCTCCCATTTATATTGCAATTGGTACTTCTGGCACTCCCGCGGCCATTGGTGTTATTATTAGTCTCCTTACTATTTGAATCTGAATTTTTTTCCTTTGATTTTTTTTTTTACCTGCAATTCTTTTTTGTCATTCCCGTAGGCTATTTCTTATGTATAATCCCTCTTGTCTTTCTTTCACTTGTCGATTTATTCTTTGATAATCCTTCCTCCCGTGATTACCACTCATAATCTTTCATTTTTTTTTACAAAATCAATACTGCCTTGAATTATAACTCACATATTTGTAACCCTAAAACTGGTTCTTCTCATGTTCTCATTCAATATATAATTCCATCTCTCATACAATCAATTTCTAACGTTTCATATTGTTATCATTTCTTCGACAACGGTGCCAAAATGTTGTTCTTATTGTGTTCAAGCTTCAGTAGACGAAAGTAATTGAATTAGTAGAGGTGGGTTCGAATACGGAAAAAGACTGGTTATATGAATTGGGTCTGTTAGTGTCACAATTGACTATATTCTTGCTATCTGAAATCAAATATCAAACTACAAAACACAGAGGCTTACTACGTCCATCTTAATTCAACCCATAATCTATTCTACGATTATCAATTCAACAATACTTCTCTCAATCACAATTCTTCATAAGCAAATAATAAAGAAAATAAAGAGGTAGCACCAAGCTTACCCCGGCTTACGACTCTCAGTCTGGCTCTCAGCTTATGACTCTCAGTCTGGCTCTCAGCTTATGACTCTCAGTCTGGCTCTCAGCTTATGACTCTCAGTCTGGCTCTTGGCTTACGACTCTCAGTCTGGCTTTCGGCTTATGACTCTCAGTCTGGTTCTTGGCTTACGACGCTCACAGTTTGACTCTCGACTTATGACTCTCAATCTTGTTCTTAGCTTACGACTCTCAGTCTAGCTTTGATCTCTCTTTCCTCAACCTATTTATTCTACCAAAAAGATGATCTGTCCGCCAGCAGATTCCAAAGGTTATGACCCTTTGAATTTTCAACCATTTATTCCACTAACAACCTACTGTTACCAACTAAACTCCCTAACCATCAATCTAATTTTCAAGGTTGTCAATAATCAACTTGTAACTTACCACAAAGTTTATTTAGCTATTCTACACGATGCAATCGAGATGAAGATCTTCAAGAATGACATGTTCTTCCTCGAATAGATGGCAAGTTAGAACGCGTTTGATATTATGACCTTGGAAGAGACTCTCGATGTTTGGTGATTTTACTAGAGGTAAGAACAATTCTTGATAGTGTTCCAAATATTTTATTTGAAGGAAGTTGTGAAGGCTTCAACAATGATAAAATAACTAAGTGGTTTTCTCGCCTTGGAATGGTACACTATCGATGGTTAAGAGGCCCTATCAATCATCTTCAAAGAGAACAAAGCTCAAAATATGTGGCGAATACAATTCATTGCATCATAGATTTTTTCAACATATGATGACCGCTCTTCATAGAACTCGTCCCTAGAAAGGGGAGTAATGTCACGGACATATGCACGTAAGCCATTAATTACATGTATAAATAGGTAGAAGTAAGTTAAAGTAGATAAAAGTAAGTTAATTCTATAATATTTGCTATAGAAGCTTCCTAAAAGCTAATTATGTCAGCCACACATAGCAAAACTTACCTTGTAAGTCAAGGCATGTATCCTATAAAGTCAACACATATTGGAGGTCCTATAGAAAATCGCCACATAGTCCCTAATTAGATAGTATATATAAAGACAAGAATGAAGCCCTCTTCACTCTTGTCAACTCCTTTCATGCTTCTAGTTTAGTTTCAAGGGTCTTTAGTTTTCTTGTCTTTTGACAATAGCCATTCGAGTTTCTTTCTTAATATACATATTGAGTTATTTCTATTTTTTCATCTTTCTTTGAAAGAAGTCTCACTTGTTTATTTGTCTTTATCAAGTTTTTGTCCTTGACAGTATATATGGAGGCAAGAATAAAGCCTTCTTCACTCTTGTCAATGCCTTTCTAGTCCTTAGTCTTGTTCCAAGACTTTCTAGTCTTCTTATTTTTGACAATAGCCATTCTAGTTCAATATTATCTCATCTTTGAATGACTTTCTAGTTCCTTTCAATGATATAGGAGTATATTAAGGATTTTCTTTCCTTGAGATTCATGTTCTTGACATAATCATATATAGACTATTAACTTTGATTAATTAAATAAGATCAATTAGATTTCTCTCATTATATGAATTAAAATTTAATCTCACTTTAATAAATTAAACTCTAAACTATTAATTTTTTTATAAATTTATAGATATATATTATTTTATAAATTTATTTTAGAATAAAAATAATAATTAAAGAAATTTTTATCTTTTATAATAAAACTTTAAAAATAATTCTAAAATTCTACTAAATAAATTAAATATAAAAAAATAAAAAAATAAAAATTATCTTTATTCAAAAAAAATAAAAATTATTTTTTTGTATTTTTAAAGGCAATAATATTAGCTAATTTATTTATTTTATTTTTAAAACGTTATTATAAATTTTTTTATAAAGAATGTAATAATATTTGATTTATTATTGAAAATATAGATACAAACATGAAATAATATATAATTTTTTTAATTTTAAATTACATAAAAAATCATAAATCTAATTTCTTTAATTATTTCAAAAAGATGTATTAGTATTGTTGCAAAGCTTTAGAAAGCTAAGAATTAAAAAAAAAAAAAAATCTATTCCTAATGTTTATTATTTTACATCATAGATATGTATCTCAATTCCAGGATTTTTACTTTTGAAACTGTTTTAAATTTCTTATTTTGATAGTACTAATTTTTTTATTGAAACATATCAAAAACATTTATAAATTAACATTACATTTGATATGAGAAGATTAAATAAATATGTAAAATTACTATAGTTAAAATCCTCTTTATATTTAATTATGATATATCTTACCTAAATTTTATTTCTAAAACTATTTTTATTTTATTAAACTTATGAATTTAATTGTATATACATGTAATTATTTTTTAAAAGTTTTTTATAAAATCCCTGGTCAAATCCAAAGTCTCTAAATCAAATTATAAATACTATCAATAGAATATCATAATTTTTTGAAATAATAATATTTTTTTTTAAATCTTATAAAAAATAAAAACTTAAATAAACTCAAAATAATATTTAATTTAAAATTGGTAAATTAATATAACTAATTTATTGTAATGTTACAACCAATTTAAATCTATTAAAATTTGAAAACATATTGATAATTTCAATTATGTTTTAATCTAAATATAATCCAAAATAATATGTTGTACTTACAATTACAAAGATACTGAAAGATGTTTTTTATTCTTTATAGAAAATATAAATTCCTAAATTTATTAAAAAAGAACTACTACTTCTTTATGTATGGTTTGATTATAATAAATAATATAAAGTATAAGTAATTATTTACAATTATGAATTGATTTTAAAATAACTAAAAATATATAAGTATGATATTAATAAATGCCTTTGAAAGCTATAAAAGTTTTTGAATATATATCAAGATAAATTTTAAGTTTAATTTTTTTTAATAAATTTTAATCAAAACCATTAAAATTAAGTATCAACCATTGATGATGGTAAATATATATATATTGTGATAATAGTTACATATAATAATAAAAGAGTAGATATTTAAAAGCATATACAACATCCACTTGATAATTTTGTAGCTCTCACTATTTTATTTTATTTTTAAGAAAAATATGAAAAATAAATCTATATAGCATTTTTTATCTCACTTAAGAATATAATTATTGTGAAATAATTTACATCCTACATAACCATGGCTAATTTATTTTTTGTGTACTATACTTTCAATTTCCATATAAGACTCAAAACCTCTTGTTTTTTTCTAGCCTTCATTGCATGCTACCTTACATACAAAGTCTAAAATCTACTAATCATCTAAATCTTTATACTGCTATTATTTTAAAACTCACTAGTTTTTCTTGACTTTTGCAACCCCTTGACTTCTACATCTATTGTTTTTTTTTGCACCTTCTTGACTTCCATATTCTATTAACTTTTGTAGATATATCTATTAATATTATAACCTTTTATCTAATCAAGTTTAATTTGTATTTAGCCCATCTCTCTTCTCTAGATTTTTAATTTAATTATCTAGTAATGTAATTTTATATAAAACTTAATGTCAAGATTATTCATCTCTAGTGTACAATATAATATAAAGTAGATCATTTATACTTTTTTATTTACATTCTTATTTTTTTTCTTCATATTATTATAATTTTGTTTATAAATGTTTTATATAATAGAATTAAGTGCCAAAATTTAGCAAATTTTTCTTAAGAACCATTGTTTTCTAAACTATAAGATAAGAAACTTATATTATCTCACAAAGGTTTATAAAATTGATATATATATATATATATATGTATAGAAAATTTTTAATTAGTAAATAGTATTTTTTTACCTCTATAACCATTCTTTTATTCTTTGGTGATATTATTAAAAATTGATATTATACATATTAGATGTTTAAATATTTTATTCAAAGGTAGCTATAAAATAGTTAGTAATGGTCAAGTAACAAAGTTGTCTTTTTTCTAAGATGTGAGATTTAAGTTATAACCAAAGGAACTTTTAACTACTATCATATAAAGCTTAAATCAAGAAATATATTTAAGCTATCTATAATTTTATTAAAATATGATTTTAAAAAATTCAATAAAAAAAATTTGATAGAAAATTAATTACATTGATTTTTAATAAAATTAGAATATATTTATATAATATGCTTTAAAAATATCTTAAAAACTTCAAAATCATAAGTTGATATTACTAATATCATTAAATGGACATTATAATAATCCAAACTTCTAAAGATATTTTAGAATTAAAAAAACATCAAAATAGGATTACTCAATTTTGAAACTTATATCCAAAGCATTGAAGTAGTTAAAAAGTTTCTACATGGTTTTCATATTGATTAGTGTATATAGAAGTAATACTTATGTCATCTTTAATTTTACTCATACATATTTTATAATAAAAAAATTGTTTAAAATTTGTTAGTTTTTATGAATTTAGCAACAGCTATTCTTTTTCTATTATTATAGAAGCATGTTTAATATTTTATCTTCTACTTTAATTATTTAATATACATTTTTATTATCTTTTGTAATTCAATAAGATTTGTATTTTTTAACATAATATGTATATATTTTTTGTTATTTATATTCCAAAATGTAGAAATCTTTTAAACAACTATAATAATATGTTTATAAGAAAAAAATCATTTAATTCAACTTTACATTTGCTCTAATAATTGCAATCTAGAAGTAACTTATTATTTGATTAGCAAAAATTTAATTGTCACATGTCATTAAACAAGCTTTGAATTCAAAGTTTGTGCACTTAGTTTTCAGAAATACTTTTATTTTGAATAAAATTTTAAGAATTTTATACTATCCATATTTAAATTTCAAAATACATAGTTCTAATGAATTAATTACATGAAAATATAATTATGTTAATACCATCATTAAACATGGTTTGTTGTCATGAAAAATATTTAAATAAGACATTGATTGCATGATAACATGCCAAAATAATTATCATAAACATCAAATTAACAAAGTGAATATTCAAAATTCTTAAAGTGTAACAATAAAATCTTATAAGCAAACTCTTCAACCACATTAACAGAATCTTTAGGAAATTTCATTTTAAAAAATTAATAATATATACACATATATATATATATATATATATATATGTATTAAGCGAAATTTCAAGACTTAAAGGCAGTTTTATTCAAAGAAAAATTATCACTTGATGACAATTAGACCATGAACGGGCAAGCACTCTTTACAAACAAACGTAGAATATGCACAACGGTTGTTGACCAGTAAGTTTCTGCATAGATAGTGTGTTTCCCATTGAGTCTGTTGGTGTGAGTTTGTTCGAAAGTTAGAACCTCTCTTCCCCATTAGTTTCTGACGAGGTTGAGCCCTTTCAGTCAAAGCTGTTTGATTCCATCTGTTCATCATCAGCACCAACAAGCAACCACACATTGTCGGTGGAGCGTACATTCTTGTACGGGGTCAGTTTCCCTGCGCCTATCGATAATGGTTAGTATTGTTGTGGAATCCTTGTTGCTAGTCTGCCAGTCTCCAATAGAAAGTTAGATCCTGCAGCCATGGTATCCCACACTCGTAAGTCAGATTCGAAACGGTAGCTCATACAATAGGAAGACAGTGCTCATGCAGGACTACTAGTGTGCAACCGATAGAGAATTTAAGGCAACATCTTGGTCAAGAGATATGAAGAGCACAGATCTAACTCGATTGATAGACCCAAGAAAAAATAAACACTCTGATCAACGTAATGTATGTGAAGCGTCATGGACTTCGTTGGCAAGAATTTAGATGGAACATCGGAAAGGACAAGATGAAATGTTATTAAAGACGCTAACAGAGCAGAAGCATCAAAAAATGACTCTAGGAATAGTAAAGTAAATTATCATCTAACCACAAATGAAGAGAACTAAACTGTGCACTAAGTGAGTGTGGCACCTACGTAAAGTAGGTATGCAATATGCGTGTCCAGCTATTTACAGCCACGTCTCTGCTTTCAACAAAAAGAAAAGCTGGCGGTTTCCATGACTCAGGAATGCCCATGAGTCTTTATTGTATCAAACCTCGCCAGAAGAGCTACCCACAAAAGTCCCAGATCGAGCACATAAGCATGGGAAATCATAATATTGAAGAAACATTTACAAAAAACAAATGAAATTCAGAACGTTGGGCATATGATAGTGAAACAAACGTTTGGACACTTAAACAGAAGAGTTATAATCTCTCTGACAGAGAGGAACTTAACCTCAACAGCTAAGGACAAAATTTAACTAGTATTGAACTTCTTCTCGTCAACACATAGAAAATCCTATATTTCCAGAAATAGTTGCAAAGTTGAGGGTAGTGCATAACAGGATTCCTTCACGAGTCTGAACGTTTAAAGAGTACAAGTTAGTTTTTCTCAAAGGCATCTCCTAAAAAGTAGATGACTTCGTATGTCCCTTTGACACGCTCCTCTTTGGGTGTGAGCTCCCCTCCTTGCCAGTCTTTGTTCCATTGGTCAAGAACTTATCCGTTCGCTGTTTAATCTGTGACTGCTGCAGTAATAGACCTTTTTGAATTTGTGATTTGATTGCCGATTCCTGATGGCAAAGAGAATTCATGTGGTCATGATACAATATGCAAACACAAATCATGGAAGTTGTACAGGCTTCGGTACATTTGAAGGAAAAAATATGGCAATAAATCAACTTCGAACCTAACATGGAGAGACATATTATGATTGACCTAAATAAGAAATTTAATGAATGGAGAATTTTCGGCATTAGAGCACAAGAGAATGCAGGAAAGAGTATATACCATGACATGGCATCCTTCCTCGAACTTCTCCAAGAAGCCACTCACCCAACGGTCAGCATTTTCTACCCATTCATTCAAGTCTGCTACACTGGCCACCGTATTTAACTGCACAAAAAAAATGATGATGTTTGCCTTAATACTACAGAAATATTGAACTTTGCAGTTTCAGCACTCTCTCCCGTTACAGATAGAAATGCTTAAGATAAATTGCTCGAAAGATCAGGCTCTAAGACAAATTTGAATCCAGGGGTGTTAGGAATGGATCTTCACAATTAGTATGTGCAGAGACAACTGTAGAGCAATAGCCTTAAAGACTTTAAATTGTAGTCCTTGAATAGATAATTTGATAGTTTAAATACTCACGCCTTAAATCTCTCAACACACGAAAAGGAGAAACTGAGAGTATACTGGTATACCACTCACCTTTTGACCCACACGTTCCTGCTGCTCCTTCACCTTCTGACGCAATTTGTTAATACCCAACCCTACTTGCAACTGTTTTTCCTGCAAGGTACAGCAAGAATTACAGATATAAGTCTAACCACATGCTCTATCAACCATCTCACTAATTGATTTGAGTATACACAACACTTGGAAGCTTCCAGTGAACAAGTCAGAACGCACCTTTACATAACTAACACCAAGATCTTTACGGGTATATCCACGAGCAAGATTCCGCAAAACATATTCATTGTAATCTTTAACGATTCGCATGATCAAATCCGAGGTTGAAACTCCATCAGTGCGTTTTGTCTCTTTAAACTTTCCAGCCTTTTTAACCTGGTAATAAAGATAGAAGAGAACATACGTTATGGGCTTAGAAAAACTAAAAGAAGAAAAAGAAATTACTACTATTGTTATTGTTATCAGAAAAAACGTCTGAAGAGTCACAGAATGCAGGCTTACGAATTCGTATACATCCTTGCCAGCACCAGTTGCATCCGCATACCTGTCAGTAGACCACAATTATACATCGTCATTCTAGAGAAGAAGATCAGGATACTACGTCATCAGAGCACGACCTTCCAAGTTAGTTGGCTCTTCTCAGTCAGACTTGTGTGCAAAACATTTCATTGCGCAGAGATCCGGAAAAGATGTACAGGATTCATTTTAGGTACATACGGGAGAGCATCGTGAGCAACGAAGTCGATCTTGTGCTTCTCGAGAAACTCCTCTGTGATGACCCAAGGTGCATTTTCAATTACCTCGTCTACCCACCTGTCGTATCAACAAAAATATTCCACATTTTAAACACTTTTGCGTTCAGTGCTTGAGCTGCATTATATCCTCAAAGTACAACTTTTCGAGCTCGATCAGACTAGAATAGTAGTACTTAGTTTATATCCTAATAAAAGAGAAAGAGCTAACAAGGTAACAAAAATTACGAAAATCCATTCGGAGAGATTCAATCTAATTTTCATTACTTTTTCATCATAAATAAATAAACCAAAAAAATATAAAATAAAACAAAAAATAAATAAATACAACGAGCTTCTTAAAATTTCTCGAACTAATCGACTGTAACTGTTTTCTCATCTGCTACAACCATTCACATTATGTCCAATTAGCAATGCTAACTCCATGCAAGCTAGTTCAAATTAAACAAATGATGCTAATGATTGAAACTGACTTGCAATGTCGAAGTGATTCGTAACGCTCGGCTTCATTCATAACAGTTTTTCCTTTGTGCATATGAGTTAGAGCATCGCTACAGCATCCAACCAGAAGGTAGACATTCGGAAACCTGCGCCAAAATAATTGATAAACGTAAGCAAAAGGCACCTCGCCAGAAAATAGCGGGCTCGTAAGGATATCAATGAATTTAAGGACATAATGAATTTTAATAGTCTTCAATCCTCAGTCATTATAAGTGTTCCGACGTTCTATAAAAGAAAAATGATCACAGACATAAATGGTGGAGTTGCTAACGTGCTAAAACGTGTAGAACAAGGTCATCAAATGTGTTCAAGAATAGGTCCATGTAAAAGTGGTGTGAACGTAATAAGAAAAGACTGCCTCATGTACAGAACTCCTGCACTAGAGTCCACTGTGGAGAGCTGAATGTATTCCCAAGTCCCAACAAAAAACTATTTAAGCGGCAAGTAACTTTGTCCTCTCCCTGATGGACGCTACAGAATAGCAATAAATCTCGAGCTGAGAACCAGTGCAAACGTCCCGAAAGCAATTGTAAACAATCCACTCACAGTTATTCAACTGCCGCAGATTTGTTCAAACGCTAGACAGCCTAATCCGAAATATTGAAAGAGAATCTAGTGAAGAATGCAGATGAAAAAGGATAGAATCGAGCTTAGGAACCAAAGTCATGAATGCAGCCAATATGTCACCAAACGTTCTCTGGACGATATAATTGGGAAATCGATTGCGCGGCAGTATGAAAAATCGGAGCATAACTACATAGCTGAGAAAAGAATTCCAACTGACTGCAATTTACTAAACTCTTACGGCCAAGTTTAAGAACGAAAATTTCTTTTAATACAGTGAAAACCAAGAGAACATTACAGCCAATTGCCATCCGATCATCCAAAGAACTCTGTCACTCCGACATAAGCGCTGAAAAAACACCTGAACCACATGGAAAGAATAATAAATCCACGAAGATGCTAAAATTAAAGGGGAAAAAAAAACGTACGACTTCTTCGCCTGCTCGAGAGATCGGGCGTGACCAAAATGAAAGAGGTCGTAAATGCCATCTGCGTAAACTCGAAGAGGCTTGTCGGACGCAGAATCATCCTTGGAGGAAGGAGGGGAAGGCAGAGGTTCATATCGTACAGGGGGAGGGCCAGGAGAGGAAGGGGGCGAACCCTCGGAAGACGATGCATCCGCATCCGCATCCGCATCTGCTTCTGCGAGGGCCTCCTCATAAGCTTCATCGTAATCCTCATAGTACTCCTCCTCGTCGTCACCGTCCTCCCCCTGGATGCCTTTCCGCTCACCCGACTCCGCCCGACCTAGTTCCCTCTTCTCCTCTTCAGGACTTTCCACCGTCGTCTCTCCTACATCTCGATTCTCCCCGTCCTTCAAATCCAGTTCAACATTCGTCCCGGCCGGCTTCTTTTTCGGCTTCCGCGCCATCCGAACAAACTCGTTCCCGAATGAATCTATTACGACGTCTTTCTCTCGCTCGCTCTTCCCGAACTACGGATCCACAGACTAGCAACAATTCACACTTCCAAGACACAGAATATAACTTCCTCCCATTCCGTACAACAACAACAACAGCTAACAATCTTCCTTCACAACAAGATCCTCACAATTTCACAGAACCGTCTACATGCCTAACCGAACCATCACCAAACCAACACCAACTCGTCCTCTGGAGTGGAAAGGGCTCAAGAAATTGAAAGGATTGTGAAACGGACTTTGGCTCCGCCAGGGAGAAGACGAAGTAACATAGGGAAAAGTGAACGCAGCACTCCACTCTGTCCGAGTGCAGCGGCGGAAAAGCCAAAATAATCAAAAGAAAAAGAGTAATGCAAATATACATCAGAATGCAATAGATGTGATAATATCTTCTACTACAGCACCATGGCTAGCATTCATTCATTCATTCATTCACTCGGAGCTTCCTACCCCAGAGCTCACCACGCACTGATTCAACGCAAAACCCCGGAACGTGCTGATAACGTAAGTTCGCCCAACTGGCAAGAGCATCAAAACTCTCTCTCCTGACCGGCTTCGTCCATCGTCCGATGGATGCAACAACACCTACCCGATGCAATTCGACAGTCTTACCCTAAATGCCGGAGTTGCCAGGTGAGAACACGCTCCTCCTCCTCCTCCTCATCGCCGTTCGAGTTTGCTCCTTTTCGAGAGCCGTGGGAATATCGCTCGCTCTCTCTCTCTCTCTCTCTCGCTTTTATTTTCTTATGGCTTGCTGAGATTTTCGTACCCAGAGAACCAGTACCACCGACCGTCACGACGACGACGGAAACTGGGACGAAAATGACGACGACGAGGAATTGCCTTCGAGCCCACTACTCCGTTTGGCAAGTGGATCTTCGTTGCAGTTCGCCCATGCCCCTCGTCTTCATTTGGAACTACTTTCACGTTTTGTAGTGCACGTGTATAACAGTTTTTAGTTTGGAAGGTGCCTCGAAACCATGATTCAGCCAAAAGTTACACCAACGAAGAGGAGATTTCTCAACCATTTCCTGCCAAAGCAAAAATATTAACGCTAGTAATACCCAATCAATCGATCAATCTGTGTTGTAAAAAATCCCATTTGATTGCAGTAATTAACAATATTATGAGGCTACTCCTCTGGAGAAACCCTTTCACTATGGAAGTAACAAATGAGGTCACTACAGCAAGGGGAATACTTTTGGATGGTTGAGAAAAACAAGGATAGCTAGCTGGCCACCACACTATATTTATTTTTTTGGAAGATGTAAACTCTTAGGCTGCTATATTCAAAATTAATTCTCCGGTTTTGTCTTTGTCCACATAGACACATCCTCTCACCCAACTCCAAATCATGCATGTTGAAGGAATCAAGGATGTTTTGGTTCCCCACAACGTTTAACGCCACATATATATATATATATATATATATATATATTCTTTCCACACTTTTTCCTCTTTCAATTTCATCTCATCTGACACCCCTAATTATACCACAAAACTAGGGAATCTAATTTGTTAAAGCCTTAGAAAAAATATAAATAAATAAAAAGCTCACAAGTTCCAAGTATCGCATAGACCAGCCAGATGTAGCCACGTCGGAGTTGCCGTGGAATATTCGCCCCCCAGAAGTTGAACGAATCAGGGGGGAGAAGCACAAAGTGACAGTTGGAGGGGTTGCCATGCAGCAAGCTCACTGGGCCAGAGACCCAGCAAGGCTGGAATTCGGATGAAAAGGGAGGACAGGTGGGGCTGACTAGGATGAGCAGACGGTGACTCACCCCCTCATCCCGCCCTTTCCCGCCTGATCAATGCCACGTCGGTCCGCCGCAAACCGGGGTAAGGAAATCTCTCGGTCCTTCGCACTGGCCAAGCTGCCACGCGCATAGATGGATGAAAGTTGTGTGGTGGATGCGCTGGCGCCCTTGGGATGATGATTCCCCCCTCCTCGGTGTGAAAAGGGTTTGAAGACCATTTCAACCCCCAAGTTAATAGTGAGGAGTTGTCAAAGGGGTGGGGACCCCAAGTTGAGGTTTGTGACTTATTGTGAAGCTCCATGACTTCCATGTGTTGCGGCTTTCTTCATGACACTTGTGCATTAGGCACCAAGATGTATGCCACCCTTCACATGTATAACCGTAAAAACATGATTTTTATTAGGGGAAGGGAAAGAAAGAAGAAAAAATGGATGAGGAAGGCAAGGGAAAGGATAGAGACTTACAATTGACGAAGAAACTTTGTTGGACCACATCATTTCAAGAGCCATCCCATTCTTTCAGCATGGTCTCTTTGTTTTTGTTTTTGTGTTTTTGTGTTTTTATTTTATTTTATTTTATTTTTACAGTGCATAGTTGTGTTTTTGGTACACAATGTGTCGAAAATATTTTAAAATTTGAAAATAATACATATAATTTCGAAGATTAAAAGAGGCTATTAAAAAACTATTAAACTTTGAAAATTATTTTTGATGTAAATCTTCTAAAGTTGTCTACAATTTGTGAGTATATTATCTGTACATGTATAATGAAGCAGAAAAAAATATATAACAAAACAATCAAACATTCAATGTTTTACAGTTCATTAAAAATAAAGTGTAGATTTTTCTTTTAAAAATCCTATTATAGAATTTGTAAAATGCTTCAAAGGCCTTTAACTAAATCATTGACCTGTCATTTTCTTTAAAATAAAATTCAAACAGCAATCACATCAATGCAAAGAAACCCAACAGCCATCACCAAAGAATTAGAAGTATGGACATAAGACCATTAGTGTATATCAATTTTTCTTTTCAATAAATCCTTTGTTCTTCATGTCATGTTAAGAAAATTAATAAAAATAAAACAATCTTATTATAAACCCAATAATTGTTTGTGTTGTGTCCGTAGTATTTTTCAAATACCATTGTTTAAAACTTTTCAAGCATTGTTTAAAACATACACAAAGCCTAACAAGCATGAATATTTATGTGCAAGTTATTGTTGTTGTTATTATAGTAATAATTAGTGTATTTTAAAAGAAATGTAGATACCAAATCATACATGTTACTTTATTACATCCAAGTTTTAATAAAAAATTATAAGTATGGTGCTCTTTTTTATATTTTGTATCCACAAACCAAAAAATGGAGACTTCAAACAAGTATAACCACTACAAAAATTACTATTACTTTAAAATTCTATCAACACTATATAAAAACCTGAAAAATTGTCACAGCAAGGTATT
Organism: Physcomitrium patens; assembly: GCF_059467195.1. NCBI lineage: Eukaryota > Viridiplantae > Streptophyta > Bryopsida > Funariales > Funariaceae > Physcomitrium > Physcomitrium patens. The sequence continues at coordinate 4,029,766 of NC_143424.1, forward strand.
TAGCAATAATTACACCATGACAACTTGAGTTTGTAATAAAAAATAAAATAAACTTGCTTGAAGTCTAGTTTTTTATAAGTTTGTAGAAAGGAGCTGCTTCATTCTATACATGACTATTTTTTTATAGTTATGGTAGTATATATATATAGTAGTATATATATATATATATATATATATATATATATATATTATAAATTTATAAATATATATATTCTACCGTAATATATATTTCTTTGAAAATTTATAAATTTATTTACATATGTGTAATTTCATCATTTCTTGACAGAGATACATTCAAGTGTTATTGTTGTGTGTTTTTTTTTTTTTTTTTTTTTTTTTTAAATCTAATAAATATATAGGTTTTACCATAAATGTCCACTTAACAGCTTCAATAATTATTTCTTTTGTATTCCAATTTAAACAAATATTTCCTATGCTTTATTTTAGTATTTTAGTGTTTTAGAGTCCTAGTATTTTTGTAACATTCTGCAAACTTACCACAAGGCCTACATTTTATTCAATGCTTGAAATGTGACATTTAACTTTACATTCAAACGTGAAATATATATTTTTTACGTGTTTAGAACCTTCAAAATCATCTTTAGGCGAACTAAAGCACTATCAATAGTCGCGATGCAAAGAAATATATGTTAAAACTCAAAATGTACACTTTGTCAACAATTTTTCTTTTAGTAGCAAATTGCAAAATTTTGGACACATGACTGACAATTTACGAAATGCATATTTCACGCAATTATATTTCTACCTCTATTCTGTGATGTTGGTTTTGTAATATACTGCAAATCCTTACAACTACAATACTAATCTTTCCAATCATCTCATACTTCCAATTCTCAACATGTTAAGCCAACTCTTGTTATTTGAAACCAGGCTAAAAGGGCTAAAATAATTATTTTTACCCTCTTATAAATGCACGGAACCTGAGCTTAGCAATGATCCTACAAATTAACTGTTACTCTACAAAGTTGTCTGCATCAACCATACTGAGCAAAAGTTCCAAAACTCTAAACCCCAAACTAGTCAGATATCTCACAACAATATGTTCATGGAGTTAAAAGTTGAATTATATTCTTACAGCTTTGACTTCCCTCTTGAAACTAAAGACGTCTGCAGTGCACTTACAACAATAGGAAAGGGGGATATTGCTGACAGAACACAGGAAACAGACTGAAAATATGGAAAAATAAATAAATAAATAAATAAAAAATCAATCAATCAATCCTCGTTGGTCTGCATGCAAATCATACCTCGTGGACTACATTATTACTCGTTCCGTAGTCTGGCCTGTTCTGAACTGACCAATTTCAATAACAATTTTCAGATGCTGCTCTGCCGTAGAAATTTAATGATCTACCAACCTAACCTGTTCTATGAAGTTTTGAGTTTCAGCCTGGATTTTAACGTGAAGCACACTCACTAGTAAATTACACAATTATTGTGCGGGTCAGCAGCTCCTGGTATATCAGGGAGCCAAAGTTTCTTTACCAGAATCACAATGTCAGATCCTTGGGGTCTTCAATGATAGCTGCAAAGGTTTGCAAAAACACAGCTAGGTCACCGCCATAGATGATTCTGTGGTCTGCGGTAACATTCACCTGTTCCAGCAGCTCGAATGAGTCAGGATGCTACAACAAGGTTTATGTTCTTTAACTAAACCGGGAATATCAACAATAGGAAATAGTGGTGCATCAGCAAAAGAAGCCCTTAATTGTGTGGAGACGAAGATATTAGACAAGAGTTTTCATGGAGGGGAAGAATTACCGTCATCCTATTCTTCACACTGAACAGGCCATCTCCAGTGGCAACAACCGTGGGAGTAGATGCTCCGACTGCCATAATCGCACCCTGTTTGGGAGTGACCCAAGTGTTGTCGGCTCAATTCGAAAATACTCAAGAAGCCTATAAACTTAGGATTTTATGTATATAGAAATAAAATAAAAAGCCAAATATGAAGCAATTTGATGTCAAAAGTGTACTTACTACTCCAGGGGGCAGAATGGCATCAAATCGGTCGACATTGAACATTCCAAGGTTCGACAAAACAAACGTGCCTGCAACGAAGTACATAATCATCAGAAAACAGTACGACAGGCAGGAGCACTGGCTTAGACACCCACGAGAAAGCCGTGGAAGCGCTCATCAAGACACAAAGACAGGAAACTTAAATAAGAAGCTGCTCGAGTAGAATGAAAGGGACAAAGTCTGCACTATAAGGACAAACAAAAATAATGGAAGCATCGCAGACGTTAATAACGAAGTGAATTAAATCACGACCTATGTGGTTACTTCTTATGATGTAACATTTTGCCAAACTTTTCGTAAAAGAATCCACGTTAAACCATGTAGTGCAGAATTCAGACCAGAGCTATATTCAGCTGGCGAAAGTTGCTTTGCGCGAGCCTTGTCGACAAGGTCCTTCCAGGAGCGAGACAATGAATAGATCTCGACCTGCGAATTCAATGCAGTAAAAAGCATGAATACAACATTACATGCTACTTCCACAGACATATCCATAAAACATCGCTCAGACAATGCTGGATCCAGGCATTATGGACATGGTATCATACTAGAAGGTGCTTTCTAAAGCGGGTTTCAACAGCCTTAGAACTTCATCAAGTAAGTGGGGGACATTCAGAAAGAACCTTGTTGGGATTTTTCAGAACTGGCGTGAGCAGACCACCGTCCATGGCAACGGCGACAGCAATGTTGATGTCTTCGTTGTAGGTGAAGCTTTTCCCATCCTTGCAGCTGGCATTCACAACGGGGTGCTTCTCCAAAGCAAGAGCACACGCCTTGGCTAATAGAGCTGTCATCGTCACACCCTTCGACTTGATCTGATATCCAACAAGTCATATATCTAATTAGAGAGGAAGCAAATGCTGCTGCTCCAAAGCCACATGCTTGCAGTGCACTACTGCGAACCCTAACCAGACACCCGTAGAAAAGAACGACTGCTTGCTGTTTACAACATGATTATCATCCCTAAAGAATAAGGTCAACGTGGGTAGAAATCAGAACATCAAACCAACTGGAAAGAGAGCAGAAATCAGTTACCTTCTTGTACAGGGCATCAAGCGCGTCAGTGGTAACAGTGTACCCAACACGGAATACAGGAACGGACAAACTCTCCACCATGTTGCGGGCAACGCCAACCTGCATTGATGTAAATGCAACAGAACCAAAAGGAGCTGGAGAAGATTCTTGAGCAGAAGCAGCCGTGGGAGCAGGAGCTGCCGCAGCCGCACCCGCAGCCGAAGCTTGCACCACAGGTGAGGCGATAGGGGCAGGAGTCTTGCCAGCCGCAGCCTCCACATCCGCAGGTGTGACACGACCACCAGGTCCAGAGCCTGCTACACTGGCAAGATCTACGCTGTACTGCTTTGCAAGCTTCTTCGCATAGGGCGTGGCAATAATTCTGCCCGATCTGGGTGCTGTAGGAGCAACGGGCTCCGTGGGGACCTGGACAGCCACGACAGGGGCAGGGGTAGCAACAGGAGTGGGAGGGGAAAGAACCTTTTCTTCTACAGGTGAGGGTTGAGCGGCTACAGGTGTTGTTGCCTGTGCCTTCGCCTTCGCTTCAGCAATCTCCTCCTCGGTCTCCGCAAGCAGCCCAATTGCGGCTCCCACGGGTGCGGTTTCGCCTTCCGTAATCACAATTTTCGCCAAGAATCCATCGTAGAATGTCTCCACGTCCATATCAGCCTTGTCCGATTCCACGACCACCACGCTTTCACCTGAAAACTACTGCCAGCCAACTCCGATCAACAATGCAACCCCATATACCCACATTCAACTTCACCCAATTCCCAAGTAGGCGATTGATCCACCCAACACCATCGACGAGCGAATCCACCGGCATTGCATCCCAACCAGCATTGCAAAAGACCGAATCAAATAAAAACCACCTACCACCACGCCCAGACCCAACCTTTGCTCAGCTTGTCGCCCTCGTTTTTAACCCACGACACAATCTTGCCCTCCGTCATAGTCGAGCTCAGCGCCGGCATGAAAATCTCTCGGATCTTCGATTCCACCACGAGGTTCCCATTGCGCCGGCACAACAACCCAGGTGCAGCAGCCACGGGCATTGCCAAGCCCCCAACACCACCCAAAAACGTCGACGAGTCTCGCCAACTAAACACCGACGCCGCAGCACCTAAGGGCAGATGCAACGCAGACGCCATTGCGCTCACTTCTCGAATCTCCGCACACAAATCTCGTCCGCAACTGCATTTCCTGCACAGGCTCTCGCAACTGCGGGGGATGGGGATTGCTACCGTGGACGTGAGGGTGAGGCGCACCCAAAGCGAGACATCGTGGACGAGAATCGTGGACGAGAATCGTGGACGACGATAATATTTCGTCTATTTCTAGAGTCAGCTCCGTCAATGGATTTCGTCTTGGGCTGAGCCGGGCTGGGCTGGGTGGTGATTAACCCGGGATTGCGTTCACAGAGCCGGGCCCATTGGTTACCCGTTAACTGCTGGGCTAGAACGAGGATAGGCGGGCCATAGGCTGGCCTTCTAGGAACCTTCCTCCGCATCCACAGCCTGTGCTTTTTCAAGTGGGGCCAGGCTCGAGGATGCGACATCTGAGTTTTCATCCGTTTCTGTCGGATGAAACAAATTTCTCATTCATCGTCTCTCGTATTCTAAACGAAGCATTTGTGCTGAATGCTTTTGATTTGATGTTGCCAATTTAAATTTGTTTGCACTTTGTGAATACATACAACAATAGTAATTTTATTTGGTACGAAAAAAAATACTAAATCACATGAAAATAATTATCTTTGATGTATGTGTGTGTGTATATATATATATATATATATATATATATTGTTTTGGCAATGACAAGGTACATTATTTTGTAATGGTATCCTTTGTACTCACATTTATGAAATTATATTTCTTTAAGAATTTAGTAATTTTTAATTATTATTTAAATATATTTTTTAGAGCTAAGATTAAAAAAATTAAGTAAAAACACACATCAAATTATCTTTGATTTAGTATATGCATTCTCAAAAGTAATATTGTATTCATAAGTTTTACAACTACTGCATTTTTATTATGTAGATATGTTTTTGATCATCAAAAGGTATTTTTTTTAAATAGTTTTTTACATGCAATTATAAATAAATGTAGTAGATATTCAATGAAATCATGGCATTTCTCTTCACATCTTGTATAAGTGCCAAATTTGTTGTTTAATCAATGCATTTGTTTAGGATGTTTAGAAGAATAAATTGATTATATTCATTACAGCATATATTTTTTCTCTAATTTTTCTCACATTCATAACACACCCAGTTATTCATTTGATCGTTTTTAAAATAATATTGTTTTATGTGCATTGCAAAAGATATATATATATATATATATATATATATATATATTTTAATAATCATCAGCATCAGGTTTGATAGAGTTATTCTTGTAACAGGGCAGTTATGGTTATATTAAAGTTTGTAGTGGCATACAATCCTTCATAAAAATGAGACATTTCAAGTTAACATTTTATTTCTAAAATATTAATTTTTAAGCTTAGCTTGGTATTCTTTCAAATGAACTAAAAGTTGAGCATAAAATTTAACATGTGAAAGATAAGATTTAAAAGCTTTATGCAAAATATTAAACAAACATATGCAGACAAATACATGATAAAATATATGATATATAAGGTCAAATTACATGGTTATATGTATGACATTTTATATTAGTATTTTCCTGAGAAAAATCCAAAATATTACATCTAAATAAATAAATAAATGAAAAAAAAGGCCCTTGACATAAAACCAAGTAAACTTTGCCCTTTACATTCTTAAATGGAACAAAAGCTTAAACTCATCTGATTTTTACATACAGATTACAACAGATTTTTTGATACAAAATAGTTTTAGTTTTCACTTATATTATCACAGAGAAGAGCTCTTATGTTTCAAGAAGTTAATGATTCTTAATTATTTTGTTACAACAGGTGCTTCAAATTTCTTCAGCATAATTTTTGCAGTATTATAATTTTAATCATTTGTAACATAGTTGTTTTCTCAAATGGACTTTAATCATTATTAATTTTAATGATGCATTGATATATACATATTAAATAATTTTTAATAAAGTGTATAATTCCTATTAGACATAAAGTAGACTAGGCGATTGACACCGCTTTGCTGATTGACAAGTTGTAGCCACCATTTGTTGGTCTTTATATCATTTAGCCACCGTAGCCTACCAAGCCGTCATAGGGCTTAATAAAATGAGTGTCCACATGTCAATTGGACATTGTTGAGTAGGCTAGTTATTTGTATGTTTATACTAGAAAGTCCATGTGAGTAGACCATGGATTTGTACAATATAAGGAGTAGAAGTAGAGGTTCATTTTAAGCATTTGTTCCCTTAAATCCTTGATAATAAGGTAGAGAACTCTTTTGTATTTGCTTCATAAAACTTCTATCTTAGCAATACACTTCTCTTTTATTTTCTCACATGGTATCGAAGCCTTGGTGCTCTAGATTTATCCTTTGACATGTTTGAGTGAATTAATTGAGGTTGTTTTATAAGACTTGATCTTTCGATCATCTTTGAAGAGGTCTTATTTTTTGCATTAGCTTGAGAGGAGTTGAATCTCTAGTGAGCTTAAAATTAAAGCTACTAATGTTTTTGATAGCTCATAATTGAAGCAATAAGGGATTAATTTTAAACGAAAAAGAACATTTTCAAATTTCAATGCTACAAGCAATGGGTGTTGCAGCTTGTAGCTGCTGATCTAATCAGACCAACAGTAGGATCTACCATCAACAACAATAGGATCTACCATCAACAATAAGACCCGACAACAAAAGAGGGACCTGACAGCACCAACAACAAGATTTGGCAATAGTAGCGGGACTCAATAGTGGAAGAGGGGCTAGTATAGTCCAAAGAATTCTAGCAAGATTAGAGAGCTGCAAATTTGATTTTTTAAAAGTTTTTGGATATAGTTTCACATAGAAAGCTGTAGAATCATAATTTTTGGAATTTTAAGTTTTTATTTTTAAAAAATACTAGTGATACAATTTTACACATTTTAAACACATTTTAGGTATTTTTGGAAATTCTTTAAGATTTTTTTATTAATACTTAAAAAGTCTATAAGTAGGTGTGAAATCTTATTTAGATGTCATTTCTATTCATATTCTTTTTCTTCTTTCATTTTTTCAATTTCTTCTATTTAGATCATATTTTTTATAAGATTGAAATAAAATACTATATTATAAATAAATTTGATATAGACAATTCACACTTATAGAAGGAAAAAATCTAATTTGTCCTCATTGACAAGGATTTATGAAAGGTTGTTTATGAAAAATATAAGAAACCTACTAGATCACCTATAGATCCAAAAGAGTTAGAAAAATGGAAGGATATAGATTAGAGGGCATTATTTGCAATTTGCCTATATCTTATAGGTATAAAGTTTCTGACCACAAGTAAGGGAGAAAGTGCATAAGTTGACAAGATTTAGAAGCAATATACGAGGTAAAAAATACTTTGAGCCTATTATATTTGATTTGTAAGTTTTAGACCATGTAAATGAGTGAAGGTAACAACATTGTCATGCATATAAGCAAGCTATGGAAGATGGTTGAGCAACTTTCTTCTATTGGTGAAAAGATTTTTAATACATACTTTGTAATGGCATTGTTGGGGAGTCTCTCAAAATCATACCGTAAATTGGTGGTGATACAAGGAACAAGACCTCCAATGGAATTAACATTACAAATAGTCACAATTCAACTATTACAGTAAGAGTCTCATGACAAGAATGTGGAATCAATCTCTGAGGTGACATTAGCTGTGGAAAGAAAATCCAAGTCACATTCTCATACTCATACTCATATATGGTCTTCACATGATCACAAGAAGGTTGTCAAATGTAGATATTGTAGTAAGAAAGTTCACTATGAGAGAGAGTGTTGGACCAAGAAGAAGGACATGAAGTCAAGAAAGTTAAAAAAAGACTTTTTAAAAAGAGTAAGCTAATATAATAGACATGAAAGATCAAAAGAATGATGAATGTCTCTTTGTAGATGTGTTATCTGTCACTATGAGTGATAAAGAATGGTACATCAATTATGATGTTTTTCAACACATGACAAGAAATTTAAGTTGATTTTCAAGTTACAAAAATCTACCAAAAGATCCTAAAATTTATTTATGAATTGATACTAGACTTGCCATCAAAGAGAAGGATAAGATTTTTTTCTAATTTCCAAACAACATTTGCAAGGATGTATATGATATCTTGCATGTTGAAGGATTGGCCAAGAATTTGCTTTCTGTTAGCAAAATGATAGATCAAGGTTGTAAAGTCAATTTTAATGTTGATACATATCTCATGAAACAAGAAAATACAACCATCAAAGATATTAGACATGGTAGCTTATACAAGCTATTTGGATCTTTAGATGAAGATAAAAAGACTCTTTTGTTATTGAAACAAAACAAACTTCAAATAAGGCTAATCTCTGGCATGAATAATATGGTCATTTTGGCATTTTGGGCTTAAAAAACTATAAGTAGATGATATAGTCATTGATTTGCACATAGGCAAGGACACAAAGTTAGAATTTTGCAAGGAATGTTTTTATGGAAAATAATATCGTGATGCATTTCTAACAAAAGGTAGTACTCATGCAACAAAATTCTTAGAATTGATACATTTCAATATAAATGGTCCTATGAAGACAATATTTCATAGAAAAACAAAATAATTTGTTATTTTTATTGATGATTTTTTAAGAATTTTTTTTGTATATTTCATGAAACAAAAGTCTAAAGTCTTGGATGACTTTAGGATTTTTAAGGCTCTAGTTGACAAACAAACAAGCTTACAAATTCAAAAATTATGTAGTGACAATAGTGGATAGTATATATCTAAGGCCTTTAAATAGTTTTGTGAGCAACATGGCATTGAAGGTAATTTTTTATACCTTATATGCTTCAAAAAAATAAAGTTGCAAAATTTAAGAATTGGAAATTATTTGAGAGTGCAAGGTGCATGTTATAGCATAAATAACTTTGGAATGTATGATTGGCAGAAGCCATTAGTACTATAACATATATTCTTAATCAAAATCCTATTATAGTTGTGGAAGAAAAAATACTAGAAGAAGTTTGATCAAGTATAAAACCTTCAATACAATACCTTTATATCTTTGGACGTAATGCTTGTCTGCATATTCCAAATGAAAAATGTACAAAAATTAATCCTAAAAGTAAGAAATGTATATTTCTAAGCTATATTTAGGGTACTAAGTGCTATTGTTTGTATGATGTTGAAAATGGCTCCACAATTAAGAATTGTGATGTTATATTTATTAAGTGTAAAGACTCTAAGCAAATAGAAGGAAATTTAGAGATTTTTATTGATAAACTTCAAAAAATAAGGATTAAAATTGAGCATATGGAATCTTCATCAAATTAAAAAATTAACACTAAAGATACAATGAGAGATTTGAACATTAAAAAAGATTATCAATCTTCATCTTTTGTTTTAGATATTTGAACACAAGCTTGAGCACTTGGATAACAATATGCAGCTTTAAATCTATCTTCAATCCCACTGCTACTTCAACTTTCATATATAATGACACATGCAAGAGCTCAACTTTTGGCACAATAACATGTAACTGATGAATCAGTATTGGCTTGGATTCCTTCCGAGTCATTCATATCTTAAGTGTGTATGGTACATGCTTTTTATACAAGTACTAAAGAATCAGCTACTATCACTGAAACTATAGAAAGGGATGATACTTTGAAGTAGAAAGAATCAATGGATTTTAGGTATCAAAGTCTCATTAATAATGAGACTTGGACTTTGACTCTGTTGCTACAAAACAAAAAATCAATTGGTTGCAAATGGATTTTTAAAATCAAATATAATACAAATAGTTCAGTGGAGCACTATAAAGCAAGACTTGATGCAAAAGGTTAGGTACAAAAATAAAGTACTGATTACAATGAGACTTTTGCTCCACTAACAAAAATGACCTCAATTTGTACACTTCTTACACTAGCTGCAATTGAAGTTTTGGAAGTTTATCAAATGCAAGTTAAGACAACATTCTTGAATAGAGATCTTAAAGAAGAGATATATATGGACCAATCAGAAGGCTATATATCAGAGGATGAAGAACAATTAGTGTATAGACTTTCTAAAACCCTCTATAGGCTCAAACAATCTCCTAGGGCATGGTACAAGAAGATAAATGATTATTTTACTCCACAAAGTTTTTAAAAAAACCATGCTGATGCTAATTTTTTTGTATTCTAGATAATTAATGGATTCTTCATTATTATTATATTTTATATAAATAATTTGATGCTTCTATCTAATAACAAGGAATTTTTCTTAGAAATAAAGAAAAAACTTAGTTGAAAGGTTTGAAATGAAGGATTTGGAAGAAATCTATTATATTTTAGATGTACAAATTATGAAGAATCAAAAGATTTGTAAAATCTATTTCAATTAAGAAAAGTACGTGGAAAATTTCCTTGAAAGGTTTGGCATAAAAGATCATGAATCTTTGGCTACACCTTTCGATTCTAACAATAAATTGTTAAAAAATATGAGTCTACAGATTCTTGAGGAGATTGAAGCAATGAAGGTGATTCTATACTAAAATGCAATGGGCGATTTAGTCTATGCAATGATAAGTACTTAGGCCAATATTTCATATCTAATGGAAGTTGTTAGCCAATACATAGTAAATCCTTGCCCACAACATTGGATAGCGGAAAATACATTTTGCAATATCTTCAAGGCACATCAAATCATATGCTATAATATGGTAGAAGCTCTTCAAGTTTATAAGTAATTGATTACTAAGATGCAAATTATGCATGAGATATTGATACACAATGTTCAATCACTAATTATACATTCTTGTTAGCTAGTAGTGTAATTAGTTGGAATAACAAGAAACAACCAATACTTGTATTATCTACCACTAAAGTAGAGTATATGATAGCTACTCATGCTACAAAGGAGGTAATTTGACTTTAAAGATTTTTTTTAAAGACATTGGATTTTTACAAGATGGTCCTTTAACTATTTTTAGTGATAATTGAAGTTATAATTTTCTTTCAAGAAATCCTACATTCCATACTCGTATTAAGCATGTTAGAATTTAGCATCACTTTGTTTGTGACAAGATTGAAAGTGGCAACATTAACTTAGTTTTTTACAAGATTCAAGACATGGTTGCAAATGTTTTGACTAAAGGTCTAACTCGTGAAAAACATTGTAAATTCAAGGAGATGATGGGCATTAACAAATTGAGTTAGTCAAATATATCATTAAGTGGGAGTGTTGATAGAGTGTATAACTCCTATTAGACATAAAGTAGATTGGGGAATTGACACCGCTTAACCAATTAACAAGTTATAATTGCCATTTCTTGGTCGTAATATCATTTAGCCATTATAGCCTATCAAGACGTCATATAGCCTAATAAGATGATTGTCCACATGTTAATTGAATAATGTTGACTAGGCTAGTTGTTTGTGTATTTATACTAGAAAGTCCATATGGTTAGGCCATGGATTTATTCACTATATAAAGACTTATTTACTATATAAAGAATAGAACTAGAGGTTCATTTTAAGCATTTGTTCTCTTGAATCTTTGATAGTAAGGTAGAGAACTCTTCTGTATTTGCTTCATAAAACTTCTATCTTAGTAATACACTTCCTCTTTATTTTCTCACAATAATTACAATTTATTTTTCTATTAATATCTAAATACAATTTCTTTATCTTTTAAAATTTCACTCAAAACTTTAAAATTTCGAAATCTATAAACATATCCTATAAATAGTGATATTGGATTTATGCTGGAAAAAATATTAAAATGTAAAGCTAAATCTAATATTGTTTTTATATATGAATAAACAAATGTTGTATATTTAAAATTTCTTGCAGCTAATTTACATGTCTTGAATATAAAAATATTCATACATACTGAATAAAACGTATCGTGATAATTAGGTGGACAATTCAGAATTAAAAAAATATTTTTCTTTAGTAAATGATGATGATAATCTTTTATTAAAGAAACAGAAGGCTAAATTATGTATTGCATAAAATTCCTCATCACTACAACTAAGTTTTCAAAACTTAACATTTATCTATGGTAGATTTTTCAAAAAAAATCAATAATATACGTATTTAAAATAACATCATTTTATATTTGCAAAATCATGGACATGTAAGTTATGATTTTCTATGTAAAAGAAAAACACGAAATATCACAGTCAAACATTTTGAACACACATTTTTTTTGTCATTCTGTTCAATTAGAGGTCTTTATATCAGCTAACGTGAAAATAGAAAGAAAAAATAAAATTATATATGTATATATATAAAATTGGAGGCTAATGCAGTTTTTTGTAATTATAAAAATAGAACTTGATTCCAAGTGCATAACTCATCAATGGCATTTGAATAATTTTTTAACATTTATTATTTATTTATTTATTTTGTACAAATACACGTTATAACTGACATAGCCACAATAAGGGGATTTTTTTATATTTTTACTTTAAAAAAATATATGCTAGCAGGTCTTGCCACACCAGCTGAATTTGTTTTTTAAAATAATTGAATGTAATCCAAAAAAGGAAATGACTCGTGTTATTCTACAGTTGGTGGGTAAAAATATTGAAAAAAGTAAAAGAAATACATAACCAAATAAATGATAAAACAAGAGAAACAACAATTTATGGTTTGTATTGGACATTGTTTCACTTGTTTTTATTATCATAATCATGGTGAAAAACATTATTGCTAATTTAGCAAATTGATTTTTGTAAAATGCTCTTCTTGAAGCAAAGTTTTATTGCAAAGAGAAATGTAGGTTTATGCCTTAATCTTTTTACTATTTAAAATATGTAATAAATATATTTTCTATATTTTATGAGAGTTACTCTAATACTTACAAATACAAGTTAAACTTAGATTTTGTCAATTTTTAAAAACATAAATATAGTATTCTCCTTATTAATTGATTCCCTAAGAACTAATAACCTTCAATAAATCAATCAAAGTTTTTAGGAACTAACTCTATTCTATGATGCATAGTTAATAACCATTGATTTCTAATAATTAATTAATTTTCATTGAATTCTATTAATTAACAAAGGTTATGTAGCCATATGTAATTGGATAAGTCAATGCCACCATGGTAGAAGTAAAGAAGGAGTAATCTAGAGCCTCAGCAAGAATGACTTCCACCCACTTTCAATGTGCTACCATTGATGATTAATTTCAATTATACTTATGAAGTGATTTACTTGTTTATTTATTTATTTATTTATTTATTTATATTTTTTTAATACATTATATTAGATTTAGAATTGAAGCAAAGATTTTTTGTTTGTATTTAAATGGTTGTGTTGAAGTAGATGTAAGTATAATAATCAATCATAATAAAATAAATATAACACTTGAAGCTGTTATGCCAATATTATCCTTTTATTAAATTTTGGATATAATTTTATGTTCATATCATGCATTAATGAAGATATTCATCATAATTTTTTTTATTCATATCCATATAATGTTTTTAAAAAATAATTATTTTATATTGTGGTATTATTATTTTGTGGTATACTTGTAAAACATATCTGAATAAAGGTCATGCCTCTTATATAAGATTTTTTCATTTTATTTTAATCGAAGGTATTATATAATAGTTGTATAAATTACTGAAAATTGGTTCAAATTTTATATTCAGCTAAACAAAAAAAACACATATTATGTGTTGAATTGAACACAATGTGATATAGTATCCACACCATTTATTTATTTTTAGATAACTGTGTTAAATATAATTTAAATCTTTATCCATCTACAAAACTTAAAATATATATACATGAATTACTACAAAACCTTTCAAATACTATGAAACTTAAATTATCATTATTTTTTCAATTTTATTCTACTTAAATCTGCACATCACTTACTAACACCAATATTATTTGATTCAATCTTAAACATCTTCAAAATAACCCATCCTTACATCTCATCTCCTATTATATCCTTAGCTACACTAAAACACTATCCTTTATCTTTTGTAAGAAATATAATATTTCGATCACTTGTAAATGCATTTCAAAACAAATGATATAGCATTAATTATGCTTGTCCTACATCTACACATCTCAAACAAGCAATACATTGGGCAAATCATGTAACAAAAGAAGATCCTTTAACCATAATCATTCTAATTAATTAAGATGTAAATTGGTATTATGATGTTGCCTCATACCACAAAATTCCAAGACACACATGTTATAGTATATTCCTTACTTAACACATTAAAATACTATGAACTTTTAATCTCATCAAAAAATAATTGAGCCTAGAATAAACCTTTGAGCAATTCAAGTGTTGTGAATATATTATCAAAATAACACATTAGACAATCTCTCAACATGTTACAAATTTTTTTGTAACCTGAATCTCATGTGATATGTTAACATGTTCCATACAAAATGCACCCCCTACACCACCTCAAAACAAATTAGTGAAGGAATTTGGGAAGGAAAAATTGCTATACAAAGAATCTACAACTCAATAAAAGATCTAGAAATCTTAAAACGCCTTCTTGGGTTACAAAACATTCTAAGAGCAAAACTAATGGGCACTTCATACATTGATCCAAATTAGTAAAAGAGATTAGTATGATGAATTGGTACAAATATTCATAAAGAGCTTAAACTCCATAAACTTCACGAAGCTTTAAATCAAACATCCAAAATCACACAACAATCACCCAGACCAAACATTATACTCTGCAATAGTTACTCTGCTACAACAAAGATTAATGTAAAAAATTGCAAAAATCTTCTTAAATACCAATAAATAAATAGGTGACAAAAACATACACAATATCATCGTTAATCAATTTCAGAAAAATCCACAAACTACTGAAGGACAAATAAAATAAGCAATAAAACTCCAAACAAATTAATAAATGGATAATGCCATACAACAACTCTTCTTTGGCAAAAAAAATATATTTGAACATGAATTGTTTAATACATAATATCAACAAAATTAACACTTGGAAACATTTCCCTCTCAATTGCATGCATGCATTATGAGTTCAACAACATAACAAAGTTGTCAGTGTAGTATGTAAATTACTAGCTTCATTTCTACTATCAAGATGCTATACACTAATGAATGCTGCAAATTAATAATTATCCCTCAGACAATGCAGTTCCAAAATGGTTATTATCATGCACATATACTCAAAGGTGAGAAAAAAAAACTTTTAAATATTACAAATTCATTAGAAGTTTCCAAAAAACTGTCTTGAATATTAATTGGTAAATAAAATCATTTGATCAGTTTTTACAAAGTTTTTTAAAAAGTTCCCAACAATTTGTTTCAAAAGTTCCTAACAATTTTTAATTTTATATTTTTTTACATAATAAAATTTAAAATAAATCAATAATACAAATGATAAGTTCCATGGTTTTAAAAATTATTCTAATATTTTCAATTTTATTTTTATTCAATTTATGTTTCAAAAATTACATGCTTGTGAGTAGTTTGTAAAGACATCCAGGGTAAGTTTTGAGACTCTCTAAATTCAAAAATTGAGACGTTTCAGAAGAATAAGCAACCAGAACCTCAAGTATTGTAAAATAAAATGAAAATAAACAAACAAACAAAAATTGTATCTTCAAGTTTCAAATAATTGAAAATAATCAGATTTCACTAGAAAAATAAAACAAAATCTATAACACGAACATGTCAATCAGGATTCAACATAAACAAATACAACTTATTTAGAAATAATTGATGAATAAAGCTTTCAGCAACAGGCTTAAGTTTTCTATTGACAAATGTACATAGATAAACAACTAAATAAATATTTATGGATGGCTTTTTAGTCAGCAAGACCACGGATTCCTAGAGAGTAGCAATGTTACCCACCAACCTCATTTACAAAGGCAACTCAAAACCCTAAACAAATCTTCTAAAATATAAATATATGTCTCTTATATATAAAAAAAAACAGAGGATAAATCAAAAAAATAAACTAAATGAGACAAAAACCATCTCTAATTGGTTGTATATCTATTTTTATTTGTTTATTTATTTATTTTATCAAGAAGTGAAGGAAAATTGAAGCAATTACTCAACTTTTGATCAATGAAAAATCAAAATCTGCATACTATTGTCGCAGATTGCAAAGAGTAGCATTGTAAGATCACTAGGTATGAAGCTTGAAAGCTTCTAACGAATAACACCAAAGTAAGTTAAACCATATCATGTTCTTGAACCAACATGTAGACCTTGTCAAAAGCCACCATTGCACAAACCCAATCATTCTTGATGTAGAAAGATTCTAAGTCCATTCCAAACCTGCCAATGATTTATAAACTTTACAAAGATGAAGTTAGTGGTTTAGTATAATAGAGGTGGTGATTTAATGTGTTTTTATGGATGGTTTTGGGCAAATCTGTGGGTTGGTTCAGGGGCTCAAAGTGCAAAGCCCTTTGAAATTTTATATTAATTAAACCACTATAGCTTTTGTAATTTATTTCTTTTGGAGCACATCATAACCCTATTTCTCCACCAAAAAATATACCTTTTCCAAAAATAACACCCTCATATTAGCTGAAAAACCTACAATGGCTGGTTTAAGATATTCTGACGTTAAATAAACTAACAAATATTCGCTGTTGACCACCTTTTTCCTTGCCAATGGCACAAGTTTCCACTAGTATAATATAACTGACCCCCAAACCTTGGATTGAAAAACGCAAGGTAAACTTGGCGGATTCACATTCGTATTGTGTTGGACCCACATAGGCTGAGCTGGCAGATCCGACCTGTCAAGGCCCTTGACCTTCACCACAGCCACTCGTTGGAAAGTCAACAGCCGTCTGACGGCTGACAGACGAATGATCTCATTCGTCAACTTCCACCTATTTCATCCTCTACGTTGGGGAGCACGAGCATAATTGTCGCCGTATGCACACATTCACAAGTTCAGTTCTTGGTCGGAATCGTCCTGCGAGGTTTACGGTTCTCGGAAATTAGTTGAGGAGGTGACAGCAGCGCATGCGTCCGTGGTATCATCCAATATAATGCCACGTTTCGGTTAGTAGATGGATGAAGTTTGTTCATCCAGTATCTTTGTTCAGGCACTACTCCCTTCGTCTACTGGAACGGATCGTCCCCAGTAGGTCTGAAATTGAAATCACACGCCTCGATTAGTGTTTGTTGCGGGATTAGCAATGCGAGTTGCTCCATCCCCTAATCCTGGTACTGCCCGCTGTCACAGGACGCGCTTGAAATCAGTTTTGGCGCATCCGGTTGATCGCAATCTCGTGGAGGAGGAACGGTTTTACCAGGGGAATGAGGAATCTCGGCGAGGTATGGGTTTGGATTGGGAATTGATCATGCGGTGGCCAAGCATCCGATTCATGATGGCGTTTCACTTACCGCATTGAGAGAGGAAAACCGCAGAGAGGTTGAAAAGTTGGAAGCTGGGAGAAAGGGGGAAAAGTGAAAAAACGCAAGCTGGGAAACACGAAGTGAGCTACCGCAACGGGAAGGCGACGACGAGCGTCAATCGCAGTCGCGGGGTCCCACCTCCGGAAGGGAAGAAGAAATGGTTTTATCGAAAAATGGTAGCCTCCCTGGTCTAGCACATTTGCTCTCCTCAAAGTACTGTCAGACTTCATCACGCGTTCACCATCTCAGTATGGTGGTATTTCCTGCGGTTAATCGTCACCGTCACGTTCGTTGCAAGCTCAACAACTGCATGCTATTGTTGCCAGGTCCTTGGCGTAGATTTCGTGGGTGCGGGATTGTAATTTTACTCATGGCTCGACATCCTCGAACTCGATTCTGGTGTGTGCTCTTTGAAGTCGTATGTTCCGTGTGCTTGAAGACGGTTGTGAGGTGTAGCTGAGTGGAGGCGAGGTCCACCAGAAATTCGGTTTTATGGTATCCGGACTCCGCTTTGGTGGCTCGTTGTGACAGCTAGCTCTCAGGTGGGAGAGCCAGGGCGTCTGTCTGCAAGAATTTGTGGCTGCACATGTGATGGTGCAGAAGGTAGCTTTGTTCCAGTCCTTGCTTACTCTGACATGCTGATTTCACCAACTGTACCACCGATCGGGAGGTGCACCTTCACTCACAGCTAAGCTGGGTGTCCAGGGATCTTCAATTGTAGCCTCATCCACAATAAATTGTACATACCTAGTTGGATAGTACAGAGCTACACGAGTTGGGCAAAGTTGGTACCCTTGGGGTGTCTACGTCGCTTTGGAGGCTTTCAATACCACTTTGTTGTTCGGTTGCATTACGACTGCTGGAAGTGAATGCAGTCAGTGGGGGTGTCAGGCGTGTGAGATGATCACCGAGGAGGAGAGGCAGAGGCCAGGATTTAGTGGGGTGGTTTCGGGGTTCTTTTGCGCAGATGCTTTAAAGCGCTGCAAGTGATGAACACGTGAGGGGTTTGCTGATTGCGAGATTCTTCCTACGAGGACCAATGTGGGGGAGTTCGATGTAGAGGAAGGAGCAGGGCAAGCTTTCGCGACAGTTTGAGCGAGAAGAGTAGCATACTTGATAACTTGTAATGGAGCAGCGACTCGATTCTGTTGCTCTGGACATGGACATTGCGCCGTGGGGTGGGCAGGTATGGAGACTTCTCGCTTGCTCGCTCGCGTCCTCTGGCTCAGTTTAGACTGCGTGTGCGCGTTCAGTTGAGATCAAGGAAAGAGTAGAGCATGAATTCGTGCCAGAGTGTGCTGATGGGGGAGAGAAAGGTGGATTACTCTCTCGCGTGACCTTTCCCATCAGTAGGATTTTGAAATTGTCTTATATGGGGATGAAGAATGTGCAACTGAGGAGTAATGGTATGGTATAGCTTCTCCCATATTCCGAGCAGTAAGTTATCAGTATCGGTTGTTGGGTTTAGATCACTACGCGCAGACGCCATGCGAAAATTGTGGCACTCGTTTCTTAACTTGTGTCTGAATTTCCGACCCCTACAAATTAGCAATGCTTGACTGGAGCTCAGTTACGCAGTAAGCAATGAACTCATCATTTTCGTGTCGTTCTGTTTCGTTTGCAGGAGTACTTGGTACCTACCTCATTCGGTCCCATTTCAGTCACTGTTTGTGGAGATCTGGACAAGTGCGCTCTCGTCACTTACCCTGACGTGGGACTAAATTGTAAGCCGCAGGCTTCTTATTCTGGTCATCTGGGAAATGTTAAGGCTTTGCAGCGTCTTAGATGATTTCTGATCGTTAAACATTCCAGCGAGGTCGTAGCTTCTGATTTTAGAAAATCGGTGTAACTCAAATTCTGACACGGATTCTGAATGCAGACTTGTCTTGCTTCGAGGGTCTTTTCTCTACTCCTGAAGCTTCTTCGGTGCTCTTCCACAATTTTTGCATATATCATATTGACCCACCGGGTCACGAGGTGTGAATTCTGCACCGTCGCTACTTTAAGGAGTATCTGTGGTTTCCAAGTTTCGAAAGGCAACCTTAGTTGTACGCGTATCACCAAGTTACGCTTCTTTGTAGCTTTTCCAAATCCTGGAACGAAGACTCCGAACTTCATGCTGTGTCTTCTCTTTCAGGTTGGGGCACCTGAAATTTCTCCTGATCAGGGCTTTCTATCCGTTGATGATTTAGCCGACCAAGTTGCCGAAGTTGTAGATTATTTTGGGATCAACGAGGTGATCGGCTTAGGAGCCACTGCTGGAGCTTATGTCCTTAGCCTGTTTGCGGTAAATCTTTCAAAACAAACAAAAGAAACTCTCATGGCTGCTTTTCTGAGCTTTCTCACCTGTAATCGTTCAGAACGAGAACCACGTTCTGTGCAGGAGTCTCAGATTAGAATGGCCCTCACAAAAGTCTTTCATGTTGTGCAGTGCAAGTATCCAGACCGTGCATTAGGTCTCATCTTGGTGTCACCCGTTGCCCAATGTGCATCTTGGACGGAATGGTTGCAGAATCAGGTAACCTCAAACATGTGCCATCGTTTCAATGAAACCATGATATTTCTGTCTAAGCCTGCTCTTACTCTCTTTTTATCCCCTGATGAAACAGGCACTGACGTTTGGGGTCTGGTTCTTACAGGCCATGATTAATCTTCTTTACTTCTGCGGCATGACTCATTTTGTTAGGGAGAGCCTTATTAAACGGTACTTTGGTTCAGAAGTACGGGATGCAGCAGCTTCAGTAGGAGGGGCAGACATGTTGAAAACCCTGTGTCAAGTAAGCAACTTACCCTCGTTGTTCGGACAAGTGTTTGCATGAAGCTAATCACTCTTAAGCTCGTGTTGGTCAGTTGCCAAGAGTGCTCATTAAATGCAGTTAGATCCCCTGAACTTTACGTCCATGTCTACAGTATATGGACAACGGCCGAAGTGAAAACGTGATGCGCTACCTGCAAGCAATCCATCGAAGGCGAGATTTGACCGAGGATCTGAAAGTTCTGAGGTGCCGGACGCTGATACTAGTTGGGGAAGAGTCTCCTTTCCACCACGAAACACTGCACATGAGCAATGCCATGAACAGACGTTACAATGCGTTGATTGAGGTGAGATTAACACACAAGTTTTCTCTTATTCCTGTGAGCATCTTCGCATTCCTGCACTGCAACGAGGTACTGATCCCGTCTCGCGTGTGTGATTTCCAGGTAGAAGGGTGTGGTTCCTTAGTCACGGAGGAGAGGCCACAATCCATGCTAGTGCCCATTGAGCTTTTTCTCACGGGCTATGCTTTCTATCAACGCCCATCGAGGTCTGTTTCTTCCAGCCCGAGCAGCCCTCTGAGCTCCCTCTGTGTGGCAGCCGAGCTCCTGTCACCGGAGAGTCTGGGAGTGAAGCTGAAGCCCATCAAGACTCGCGTTTGTGCACCAATGCAATAGCAGGACCAGCACATTTTGATACATGGAGACAGTGAGCCTGGTGTTGTACATCAATGTAGAGTGCATCGGAGCCGAGCTGAGCCGTGCAGTTCCGGTGGTGAAGAGAGCTCGGCATGAGTGAACCCTTGACACAGTAGCAAGGTGCGGCAAGCATGTTCCGATTTCGCATTATCATTCGAGCCATGACATGCTTCATACACAGCGTCCACTATGGGCGGCGATGCTCGGTGGATTCCACCGCGTTGTTTCAATAATGAGAATCTGTACACTAGCAGTGGAGCTTGGGGATCTCTGTGAGACCCCTCTTTTGGGTTGAAGTGTGTGACGTTCCTTCAAGCCTGATTCAATACAAGAGGGGACACCATGGACACGACCGTTTTGATGTGGTCACAGGAACATTGCTCTTGTGCATGGTTTCTTGAGGTTTACCAAGTTTTCAGCTCCTTTCATGTTTCTACACATTCAAGTCTGGATTTGCTGCTGGTTGGGATTCTTCGGAGCACTTGGCTGGGGTACTTAGTGTGATACATTTTACTTGTTTTTTTTTGTAGTTTTGAAATACTAGGAGCAAATCGCGATTTTGCAGAACTGGCAAAACAGTATGGACCTCCGGAATTACGATTTCGCGGGTCAGGCAACCTCTACGAACCCACCTACATCGCGATTTTGCAAAACTGAAAAAATAATATAAACTTTTGGGGATATAGCTCTCGACACAGGCAAACCTGGAGCTACTTGGCAAACGAATTCGCAGCACACGCAAGCCTCTACAAGCACACCTCTACAAACCCATTTCTACAAACATCACCTACATCACCTAGGTGATATAGTTCTCCACACAGGGAAACCTGCAGCTACTTGGCAAACGGAATCCCAGCATACCTCTACAAACCTCTACGAACACACCTCTACAAATCCATTTCTACAAACATCACCTACATCACCTTCATCACCTATATTTCTACGAACCCACCTACATCGCAATCTTGCAAAACTGAAAAGACAATGTAAACTTCCCGAGAAAAAACTTTCAACATAGGCATGCTAAGAGCCACTTGGTAAGCAAACCAGGCAAGCCAATTCGCAAAACTGACAAACGAATATGAAACTCCAGAATGCCAATTTTGTAGCAAAGGAAAACCTCTATGGACGTACTTGCACAGAGATTTTGCAGTAATGGCAACAATTTGAAACACCGGAGTTGCGATCTTGCAGCTGAGACAAACCTCTGTGGAAGTACATGCATTGCAATTTTGTATATCAAATGCTCGATGTCCCACTTTATTTCTCTAATGCAAATTGATGCAAATTATTTCTCTACAACACTTCACAGTATGATTGGCTTAGAGAGACGATTGAACACGTAGCGGCATCATTTGCTTAGAGAGATGGATGGCTTCGTTGGTTCTGAGAAGCTGTTGGATCATGTCAACAGCAAGCCTTACCCAACCAAGACCGTAGTCTTCACTATGGAGCTTGGGACAGTGGGATTGACGCCGGTGTTGCAGAAGCAACCTTAAGCTGGACCTGGAGGCGCGTGGAGCTGAGGTGCATCTACAGGAACATGAGGCGCGGGTGCAGCGGCCGCGGCAGGTCCGCCTCCTCCACCGAAGAGGTCGTCGATCTCCACGGGTGTGAAGGTCAAATTGGGGTGTAGAGGTAGAGGTGGTGGAAGTGGCTTGGACTCCATTGTATCAGACAAACTCTGCAGCACTGGACGCCTGTGGAACTTTCAAAGCAAAATCAATTCAAGTGCGATCTAAAACCAGTCCCTCTTCATAAACCTGGACACATGAACAACGCACAAGTCACGCAGAGTTGCGTCGGACAACTACTCGGACAACTCTGCACGTTTCATCTTTATATATCCAGCGATGAAGGATCAGCATACAGGCCAGGAATATATATCTCATTCAATTGGCCAACGTTGGCTGAAAATAATATAATCCTTTTTCCGTCCCTAACATTCCATTGAGCCAGTTTAGCAGTATCAGCTTTTTCCATCCACCTTACGTGTGGTCGCACAGTGGTTATGATGAGAGCCATAGAAGCTCGTCATTATTATCACCACATTCTTCATTAAGGGTGGGTTGAGGTTAGTAAAATAATGGGTCTATTTGGCATGTACCTAAATATAACTTACTGTTAAACTTAATATTTATGATATTCTCTAATGCAATTTCCTCAAAAATACTAAATCAAATTTATAGATTACCATCTTATGCTCATTTTTAACACATTTTGGTTAATGAAACCATGAAACTTAAAGTGGAGCAATTACAAAATAACCAAAAACAAGAGCAAAACTTGGCACAGAAAACCAAGTCAAAGGTGGCAAACACAGGCCAGGTCAAGATATTTTTTCACCAAATCAGAACTGTGGGCAATCCAGAACTATATGAGTTGACAAAGTAACATTTAATGGCTATCCAAACAGTGCAGGAGTTAACTGTTACATTTAGAGGCATCTAAAACATACCTGAAAAGGTCATTGCCACACATCAGCATGGAATCATATTCAAAAGTTAAAGATTACAAGAATACATTTAAACAATGTAGTCCTTCAAGTTGTGTATTTCTTTTACAAAGAAACAACCATCCCAATTCTCCATTTCCATAAGACACCTACAATCTTCTTAGGCAACAAGTATTATTTTTTAGGCACTTGAGTTTTCAATAACGTAGTGACCTTTTTACCAGCATGACAAAGTTTATGCATACTGATCTAAACAAAGTCTGCCACCCATTACATCAGCAGTAGAAGGTTTCAATGATCATGGAAGTTGATCATGTGTGGACCAATGACTAAATCAACTTCAATGTGCAACATTTGGGTCTGTCTCCAGGTGAAGCATTCAAACCCTGCAGTTTCTCCACTCAAGGAATTAGGCCAAAGTAGGCCAAAGTAATATTAATGGGCCAAAGTAGGACAAAGTAATACTAAAGGGCCAAAGTAGGACAACATAATACTAATGGACCAATGTAGGACAAAGTAATACTAAAGGACCAAAATAGGACAACATAATATTAATGGGCCAAGTAGACCTTACAGGCCTATTTTGGCCTAATAGACCTATTAGATTAATATTTTAGTTTTGATTGTTTTGAACAATGCATTGTAAGTTTGATTCAAAATCCTAATAGATAAAAATAAAAGTACAACTTTTCCAATCATCTTATTGATAATTAATGATACATTTCAAACACTACTTCAAAACTTAGTTAATGTACTTTGTTTGTCCATTAGTTTGAAAATAAAAGATCAAAGATAGCTTTATGTCTATGTTTGAAATCTTAAAAAAGATTCTCTAAAATTTTGATATAAATTGAGTCTTCATATATAATATAATATCATTGGATAATTTATGATAGCAGTAGATGTTGTCAAAGAAATACTTAGTTATTTCTTCACTTGTGATATATTTTGTATATGGTACAAAATGTGCCATCTTTGTAAAACAATCTACTATTATGAATATAAAATCATACAAATCTGAGACTTAAATATCCATGATGAAATCCATAGAAACAAAAGACCATAGTTGTTTTGGAATAGGTATTGGCTAAAGAAGTCCATAAAGTCAGTGATGAAGAATTTTTGATCTTAAATATATGTCACATGATTCTACATAGTCTTTAATTGCCTTTCACATTTGAAGCCACCAAAAATCTCTAGATATAAGCTCTAAAGTCTTATTATATCCAAAATATTTGGGTGTTGAAAAGTCGTGATGAACTTAAAGAATACATAATCGTGCTTTGTCTTATAGAATATATAATTATTCTTCAAAATAGAATAAATTATTCTTAAACTTGAACTTAAAAGTATCATGAGATTTAGAAGAATTATTCTTAATATCATGAATAAGAAGATTAAATGACATACTTGATTGAACTTACTAGAAAAAAGTTGAATCAATAGTCAATACTGATTTCATTCCTTGAAGATGAAAATGCTTTGATTTCAAGAAAATCATTCTTTGTTGATTAAAAGCCACATTTTTTTTTGATACAAACTAAGAATACCTAGAAAGGACATTTAACAAACCTTATTATTTTTTGAATTAATAAGTAATCTTGATAAAGATATGCTCCAACAAGCTTTGCAACAATTTAAAACATGTGTCGATATGAAGTACTCATGGTTCTTATGATTCATAAATATAATGACTTGACTAGAAGCTCTTTGTAGATAATGATGCTAATCTTCAAATATATCTATAATTACAAAAAGTTTTTTTTTATGGATCTTGTAGTTAATCTTGATTACTAGAAAAAATAGAAAGCTATAAGATAGAGCTTATCATCTACTCTTATTAGTGATAGAATTGCATCTATAGCAAAATTTGATGCCTTTATTTCTATGAAGAATATCTTAGAGAAGTTGATACAATATAAGATTAGTGTAAAAATAATTGATGTCTTCAAGGCTTTGAAAGATGCTTCAATTTCTTTATTCCATTGAAATTTGTCTTTACAAATCAAATGTGTAAAAAGAGCCACAACTAAAAAATATTATTGATGAAGATTTAATAATTATTAAAAAAATTATTTATTTTTAAAATATCTTTAATTATTTTGGAAATCTTCCAATGTTTAATAGTTTGAGTCTTCTTAGGATCCATCATAAGGTCTTTATTGGAAATAATGTACTATAAGAAGTGAATCTTAGTAGTATAGAATAAATTTTTTATTTTTTATTTTATTTTATTTTATTTTATCTTGACATGTAATTTTACATCTTTAATTTTTTTTAATACACAAAAAATATGAAGTTCATATTTTTTTATCTTTTAAGAATAGATTAAAATATCATCTAAATAGTAGATGATAAAAGCATCAAAAAATCTACAAAAAATGTCATTTATAAGATATTAAAAAGTAGCTAATATATTCATGAATCTAAAAGGTATGACATTATATTCAAAATGTCCATACCTAGTTCAAAATATAGTTTTTTATTCATTTTTAAAAAATTACTTACTAAGTTATATGTTTATTATAGATTTATTTTGATTTAAATCTTTGCTTGATTGAATTGATGAAGAAGTCTTGAAATCAAAAGTAAAGGATATCTATTCTTAATAGTGATTTTGTTGAGTCCTCAATAGTCCATACACATCTACAAAGATCTGTCTTTTTTCTTCACAAATAAAATAAGAGTCTTTAATAGAGATTTAGAATGGCATATGAAGTTCTTAGCAAAAAAATTATCAATATTCTCTATAACTGCAGCCAACTTGTTTTGTTATAGGCTAAAGATTGGTTCAAATGGTGGTTGAGCTCTTTCTTGAAGGTTGATAGAATAATCATAGAACTAATGTTCTAAAAGAATATATATATTTTTTTTTTCAAAAATATCTTCATAATCTTAATATTGACTTGGAATGCTATTTGAATCTTTTTTCTACCTATAATAGATGTGGCCTATATAGCAAAAGTTGAACCTTCTTTTGCAGCATGCATGAAAGCTTTTGTATCTATCAAAAATAGTTTAAATATATTAGTCTTCTAGATTTTTACTTGCTTAGTAGAATCTTGAGCTAAATTGTAGAAAAAATCAAGATTATGAGAAATCAAGTCTATTTAAAGGTTATATATTTTTAGCCATAATAATCTTAAAATAATTAAATTAAATTAAATTAAATTAATATTAAATATTATTAAACTATTATGACTATTAATTACTATATCTAAAAGAAAATTTTCATGTATAATATTTTTAAAAGATAATAAATGACCATCTATTATTTTTATATGCACAAGTTTGATTTTCTTAATAAAGGATATTTCTTATTTTTTGAAAAAATCTTCATCTATAAAACAAGTTCAACCTTCCAAATCTAATAAAACTAAGGCTTTGTGATTTTTTTATCCTAAAAAAACTTCTATTATGAAACAAAGTGAGGGCTCTTAAGAAAAAATATGATTATAAGGGACCATATATAAGACAAGGATTCAAGACCAAGAAACGGAATTAGCTTGACATTAGAACAACAATTAGATACAAGACAAGAAGATCTTAGCTAAATCACAAGAAGTGAGTTGTCAAAATTGAGGATCCCCTAAGCAAGCTTAAGATCCTTCTTTGACAACTTTCTAAATCATCTAAAGCCTCTTAGAACCTTCTAGGACCTTTTATGATCTTCTAGAATTTTTTAAGAACCTACTAGTATCTTCTGAAACCTTTTGGAACCTCTTAGAACCTTTTAGAACCTTCTAGAATTATTTGGAACCATTTGAAATCTTCTAGAACCTTATAGAACCTTCTAAAAACTTCTAGAACCTTCTAAAATCTTCTTCAATTGTATGTCTATGACATCACCTATGAGTATAAATTTTCACTCATCAATCCAAGTTACGAAATGGCCTCAATTAAGAGTTGCTTGTAATTGGTGGTGTGAAGTGAAGTAAGCAAATAATAAGAACAAAAGAAGAACAATCACAAAGCAATTGAAATAAATGACATGAAGTAATTACAACACCCAAAACTAAGTCACAATCTGTTCGCTATGTTTTTATCTAGTAAAATAAAAGTAAAAAATAAAAAGTATTTTTTAGATAGATAATTTTATTATCTTTCCAATGACATAAGAAACATATAAATCCGAATTACTATGAATAAGTTATGAAGTTTTAAAGATATGAAATAAATAATTAAAAAATGAAGTAAAAATATTTTACCTCAAAAATAACTTGTTTATAGACCAAGGGTTTGAGCCTTACCAAGGCTCACATGTAGTGTATAAGGGTGTCTAAGAGAGGCCATGAGGCCTGAGTCTTATCCTCCTAACTACCTTTAAGGTGCTATAACCCATATGAGACTTATGCACTCCCCTTCCTACAAAGACTATCCTAGCTGATGGTCCTCCTATTTTCTACTAGAAGGACCAATATTTTTTTAATTTTGACCTTACCATGGTATTCAAAAACATCTAGTTAGCCTAGGAAAGTTTTGTGGCCCTCAAATCTTGTTCCATTTCTTCATTAAGGCTCCCAAAGTGATAAAACTCATTTTTACTAAGATCTTAAAAATTATCTAAAAATTCTTAAAAAAATCTAAAAAAAATCTAAATAAATTATAAAAAATTCTATAATATTTCTATAATACTAAAATAAATTGAAAGATACATTTTTCTACCTTGATGATTTTTGATAATAATAAAAATCAATTTCAATCCATTATAAATCCTATTTTTTATATCAATAATTAAAATGACATGAAGTTTTTTTTTCATGCTTCTTCTAACTACTAATATTTATAGTTTTTATAAGTAGTACATATGGATAGAAGACCAATATAAATATTGGTCTTAATAAAAAATCCTTAATATTCAACAATACAATAAAAATACTAAATCAAGAAGAATAATTGCCTCCAAGACTTATTAAGACTTTATTTCCACCATTAAAATTTTAATTTTCTATTTCTCTAAGTATTTCTACACTATTCACTATATATTATGATTTAAAGCATTTTAAATATATATTTTTATTCTAAAATAATAAAAGAGTCAATTTGATGACTCACACAGGGTGACCATTTGGAATAACTTATAAAGGAGAAGAACCTAAAATTTACCTTCCAAAATGCTATCGAATAAAAAGAAGAATTATCTATAAAAGTATTTTAATAACTATTCAACACCAGAATGAGTGCTTTACTTCTAATCTAAAAGAACTTAAGTAGTTTATTTTCTATGGATCTAAATAAGGAAGACAAAGAAAATTAAATCTAATCTAAGTCTTAATCATTATATATAAAAAAAGAAATCAGAGCTAAGAAATATAAAAGTGATCTTTTCAAATTCTTCTTTAATATAAGAAGATTTTATTATCAACCTTCTAAGGTCTATATATCCATTGGCTGTTAAGGTTGGTCTTTTCCTGTATTAACACTAGCTCATTAGGATAGCCCATTTTTTTTTACCGGATTCAAACTTGAAACACTAACTTAACAACCTCTCACTTGACCAACCCCTCTATGCCTTTTGGATGTTTATAAAGATAATATATATATATATATATATATATATATTCATGAAAGTCTCATCAAGTACTTGTCTCTTTTAATTAGAATATTTCTAATTTTTTGATGAAGGAACTAAATTGAAAAGAAGACAAAACAAATGAATATGATTATTGCTTATCTTAAATTCTAATGATTTAGCTTCTAAATTCTATCCAATTTTGATAATTTTCTACTTAAGGGATTGAATAAGGATGAATTTGAGGATGAACCATTTGACTTTGTGTATGATAAAAATCACATTTTACATTCTTTACATCTATTTTCAAATATTTTACTTGGAAAAACTTCCCCATTAAGTGTTTGTAGCCAAACTGAGTTATTTGAAAAGACTACTTTAACTAAATAGGGGCCTAATTATATGGCATTAAATTTTCTTAGAAAATCTAATCTCTTAATATCTTGTAAGAGAACTAACATGACATGCTTAAAGATTTTAATTTTATGTCTCTTATCAAAGGTAATTTTTTTCTTTCTTTGGATAGCTTTTATATGTTAAGCATTCCATCTTCTAATCTCATCTAGACCTTTTAATCGCTCTAATCTATCAATTAAAGATTTTTTAGTTCACAATCTTTCTTTTAAGGTGATTTCAAGGGAAGGAATTTCAAATTCAATTGATAAAATAGCTTCTATTTCATAAACCAAGGAAAATGGAGTTTCTTAGATTGTTACTTTAAACGTTGTTTTATAAGCCCACAAGGTTGCAGAGAGCTTTGTATTCCAATCTTTTTTAGATGTTGTGACAATTTTTCTAAGGATATTGACCAAGGTTTGATTTACTCTTTTTGTATGCCTATTTGTTTGAGGGTGATAAGGAGTAGTTTTTTTATGGTCAATTTTAAATCAAAAGGTCAAATCTTATATCACTTTATTTAAGAAATCCTTGCTTCTATCATTAATTAGGATTTTTGGACATCCAAACCTGGTGATGATTTGTTCATAGAAAAATTTGGCAACCTGTTTGGCATTGTTGGCTTTAACTACCTTTGCTTCAATCCACTTGATCAAGTATTCGATTGCTACTACTATATGTTTTATACCACTAGCAAAATTGAGATGAATCTCTCTAGTATAATTAATTCTCCATTTTTCAAAAGGAACTAAAGATAGGGATATATGGAGAGGCATATTCATTTTTAGGTCATTTTTAGTATACCATTGACATACATCACATGTTTTAGTATATTTATAAGTATCTTGGAATAATATAGGCCAATAATAACCTACTCTAAGAATTTTTTGGCCTGTTAAGGTTCCAAAAAAGTAACCCCTACATGCACTATTGTGACATGTTGATAGAATGGTAGCATAATCTTGTATAACTTCCTGATACCACCCTATGTGTCCCAACGTCCTTTGTACCTCTTTTACCATAGAAGGAGGTTTTAATTCTACAATAACTTTGATCTTTTCTGGATCGGATTCTCTACCCTTTTTCAATACCACATATCCTAGTAGAACTCCCTTTTGAACTGCTAGGAATATTTTGTCAAGGTTTACTATAATCCTGGCCTTTTGACAACATTGAAGACTAGCCTGAATACATTCCAAATATTTTGTCTTAGAAGATTGGATGCTAAAGTCATCAATGAACATTGTCATTGACTTGTGCAAAAGGTCAGAGAAGGCATAAGATATGGCTTTTAGAAATGCCGCTGGAGCATTACAAAGTCCAAAAGGCATCACTACATAAATAAAAGTATCCCATGGCATAGTAAAGCAGTTTTATGATGATCTTCTTAAGCTATGGATATTTGATTATATCCCAAATATCCATCCATAAATGTATGAAGTTTATGACTTGTGACTTCTTCTAAAATGGTATTAATAAAAGGGAGAGAAAAATGATCTTTTTAAGTGCACTTGTTAAGTTTCCTGTAGTCTATGTATACTCAAAGTTTTTCATTCTTCTTTTTGACTAAAACCATAGGTGAAATCCAATCCATAATCTCCACATGTTGAATAAATTCTCTTTAGAGGAGTTTTTCTAATTCTACCTTGACAATTAATTATAAATTGGAATTCATTCTTCTTTCTTTTTATCTCACAGCATTAGAATTGGAGAGGAGATGAATTCTATGTTGAGCTACTTTTGGAAGTATGCCCTTAAGATCTTTATAAGACCATGTAAATACATCCCTACATGCCATAATTAATAACTTGTAACTTATCAATTCATCTTCTATCAATTGAATCCTTATTTTGATGAGTTTTGGATCTTCATTCTTTAAAGATATATCTATTAATTTGCAATCAAGATTGTGCACATGACCTTGTTTTGTAGGGCATTTGTATCAATCATTTGGAATTTGTAGATAGATAAATATTTCATTTTCAACCGTAAGATCACTTGAAGTTTACTTAAATTATAAAAATAGAGTAAGATTGCCTTCTTCTATTAAGTCATCTAACTTGTGAACTTGAGTGCTATCAAAGTTTATCCCAAAGACATCTTTAATTTTTATATTATCAACTAGGATTGTTAAATCTCTTTCTAAATCATCATATTGATAAGTGATAAAACTCTCTATAAAATTTATATTCACAACTTCATCCGTACTTGAACTTAGACAATCTTTCAACCATTGTGTGAATTTTCCATCATCTTCTCAGTCATATAGTCTAGGGCCCATACATCTTAGTGGAGTTGGTTGAACTATACTTGAATGAACTGCCTCCTTTGCTACCAAATGAGCGAACCTAACTTTCTTTTTAAATCTTTTTTGTAGTTGAGGTCTTAAAATCTCATCTTCTGAAGAATGAGATAAAGTTTTGGCTAAAGAAAATTTTTGAGATTGAATAAGGATTTTAGTCAAGTTTTTTCATAGCCCATAGATGATATGGGGCTTTTCACCTTTTCAATTAATTTTTACTTTAGCTACCGTTAAGTAAGGTCTTTCTAAAAGCAATGGATATGAATTTTTGCTAAGATGCATATGAATCACATGAAATATGAAGGAGTATTCTTCACCTCATATCATCATCTTACAACCACTTATTTGTCCAATATATATGTCTTAGCTTTGATTAGCCATATTTATTACAAATAAAGAAGTTCTAGTAATACTAAGTCCTAATTTTTCCATAGTTCTTAGTGGCATAATGTTTAAACCACTACTTCCATTGACAATGGTGTAAGGTATGATTTTATCTACTATAGACACTTCTAACTTAATTGCCTTCACTTCTTGTGCCTCTTGAATAGTTCTAACATTGGCTTGGATTTTTGTTTTAAATCTTTGACATCTTTGAATAAAAAGGCATATTTTAAAGCTCTTTCTTATTATTGCAAAAACCTCCAATAATTGAGCAATTATTATATTTGCCTTGGTTTTTTTTAAATCTTCCCATAAATCATATGATCCAACTTGATTCTCACTTTTAGATTGAAGTAGAGAATTAAATTCAAAGTCAAAAATTCTAGAACCTTTCCACTCTTTCTTCGAAGAAATTTCCTTTGTCTCGATATTTTCTTTTGAATTTCTTAGAAATCTACTTGGCTTACGTTTAAGGACTTGAAGTAATTCTTTAAAATCTTTGATATCAGCTATTGCCTCCTTTGAAGCTTTATTCAAATTTGAGAAGTGAAGATAATCTTCTAAATTATTTTTACTATCAATTGAACTGTGAGGAAGAGGATTAATATACCTAAACCTTGTCATAACAACCAAAGCCGGCATATTAAGAAGCCATTTATCCTTATTAGGTGCTTCTCCATGAGAGATGTAATGTATATGAGAAGACAATGGTTGAGCTTTAAGAATTTGAGAACCTTGTTCTTCACTTGATATTTCCAAATACCTTACATCTTGATAATTTTTTCTCTTGTTTTGTTGGCTATATTGAAGTTGATCTATATTTAATGAAATAAATCCTCTCTATGTATTTAGACGTGAGGGAGGGTGCTGGAATTCAATAATTATTATCATAATTATAAAACAGATTAGAAGGTCGTAAGGTATTGTTTGAATTTGGATTTCTTGCCTTCTTCAATTGATCTTGGGCTTATTTTTGATAATTTTCTTATAGAGAACTTTAAAGGAATGACCTTGTCAGGTTGTCTACACATGTTTGTAGGATGTTTTCTCCTACAATTTCCACATACTATCTTATTTTCTATCCAACAACTACCTAGTAAATGTCTTTTTCTCCAAAAGTGATACACCTCATGTTTTTGTCATTGTAGGTTCTTAAATCCTTGACTAGAATTTTTTTGAGGTTGGAATTGGAAATTGAAATTTGCCATATTATGATTTTTACAAGGTGGAGTATACAATTATGGCCTTCTTTGGTTTTGTAGGTAATTTTACTGGTTTAAATAAAATTGACTTGTATGCCCTGATTGGCCACATTGAGTGCATCAAAGCCCTAAGGTGTATCTATTGGATTCTATAGAAAGTTGGGTTTGATTTTAATTTTAATTCTTAATTAAAAGACACATCTATTCTTGCATAGCTTTTATTTATTATATAAGTTCATTTTGAAATCCTAGTTGGCTTTAAAGAACTTCATTCTTAAAGTTTTCTTTGTATCTATTCTTATCTTTTGGATATATCAACTCAGGAAGGACAGAAAGTAGTCTAATCTCTAAGGGTACTAGATAGTGGTTTATGGAATGAAATTGAGATTCTACACTCTGATACAAATATCTTTGAAAATTTCTTATATTTTGTGCATGTATAAGAATAAAACTAGGGATTATATGGTCTTCTTTCATCTACATTCACTCTTGTTGCTTGTTAATGTCTTCTACTATCCAAGCTATTTTTTTGGCTTCTTCTAAATTATTTGATCTTCCTTTGAAGATCTTTCAAATTATTTCCTTACTATTAAATCCTTGAATAAAGAAATAGATGAGGCTATCATCTAGGAGAAGAATTTACACAAATCTAATTACTACAAGTTCAAATCGCCAAATATATTCAATGATTTCTTCCCTCTTTCCTTATCTCAAAGAAGGAAGGATTGTGAGGGCATTATTTTGTCCTACTTTGGGCTTGAATTTTTCTAAAAATGCTTTTATGAGCATATTCCTATTCTTAAAGATTTAGAGAAGGTGGCTTTTATACCATTCATAAGCTCCATCCTTTGGGGTATCTGAAAACCATACAAGATAATAACCTAGATGGGTTATTAAACATGTCATAAAAAGTTTCATGAATCTCTCTACATATGCTAATGGATCATCGTCTCTTGTCTTTTTAAATATAGAGAAGTTGTGGGACATAGGAGCTACTTATAAATCCTTAGGGATTATTATTGGCAAGCTTCTTAGTTGAACCAAGGGATTGATGGGTATAGGAGTTGGTTTAGATTTTCTTTCACATTCCATTAGAAGAGAAGAAAGTATTGACCCTTCTTTCTCTTGATTTACCTCTACAACTAAATTAGGAGAGTTAGGATCCAATCCTTTCTCTTCTACTTCCTTGCCTAGACTTGATTCAATTGGATTTGAAACAAAAATATCTTCTAATGTTGGAGGTGAGGATTGCTTGTCCAACTATTGAATCTCTACTTGTTTGAGCTTTGGTTTGTTTTTTTAGCCAACAGATCTAAGGTTTTTTATAGGTAAAGATAGGTTGGATTGCTCAGATCTGGTGGAACAATGTATCTACATGACTATAGACATATCGTTCAACTTAGTGCTGTCTGGGTAGAGAGAGTTTGCCTCAAGAAAGTAATGGATTTTTGATTGCCACTAAATACTCAATCAATTCTAAGATATAAAATACCAAGTTTATATACATAATATTTTTTCTTTTTGTAAAATTACATCAAAACACAAGCCCAAGTACCAAGAAAACACCCAAATGTATGATAAAGATTTTAAAACCTTATATATCCTTATGAGAGATATTTCCTAAACTTCAACAGCTCATATTCTATGATCGGACCGTCCAAACAATCCTAAATTTTGAATGAAGTACTAATATACTTTCAAAAACTTCTACAAAAAAAATTCAACTAAAAATTCGTTACGGATCTTAAGATATTGCCAAAACCCTAATAGTAGCTTTAAACCCTAGCTTACATACACCCATGTGCTAATTTCTTCATATCTCACAAAATAAGTACTCAAATGCCATAAAACTTTGATATATAGCTTTTTAACTTAATAACTCACACTTATGGAAATTTTGAGTTAAAACTTCACCTAGGAACTCAAGATATAGCTCCAACCATTACTATCAACAAAATGACTTACTTACTGCCTTTGAATAACATGTGTTGTCTTCAAATGTCTATAACTCATTCATCTAGACTTGAAATTCGTCAAAAAATATATGTAAAGTGTAGCAAAGAAAGTGTCCTTTCCAACTCCAATTGCCGAGCTTTCATTGCTCTCTGTATGCATATGTTATGCTTCAAAGAGTGACAGTAGGTACAAATTAGACACCTTAACTTTGAACACCTATATCTCCTTCACAGAAACTCGAAATCATACAAACTACTCACTCAAATTATGCTCAAAATCCTGAACTTGCTGATCCTAGCCTCCAAAGCTCAAATGAATTCTAAAGAGAAACCCTCATCTCTAATAAGGTCTCGGGCATCCTCCTTGAAGTCCATTAGGCATGGCCTTCGACCAATAGGAATGAAGTTTTCCATTCCTTGCCTTCATCTAACCATGCCTTGCTTTCATCCCTTCCAATAAGCCTCCTATTAGTTAAGATTTTCTTCTTTAGGCCCCAACCTTCTCTTAAACTTTATACTAAATATCTAAATCCTACATAATATAAACACTATAATCAAAATAGATAAATCTCTAAATAAATTTCTTTATATCAATTCTCTTTAAATTTATTTACTAACCATTCTAATCTACATCAAGACTTACAAACATATTATATGTCTTAATTAATTTTTACATATTATAAGCAATTACAGTATGACATCCATTCTTTCAAAACCTACACATCCTTCGGTATATGCCACGTGTTACTCCTCTTCATCCTCTTGAAATTTCTTTAAATTACTCATAGGCTCTTCTTCTTCATCTTCTTGGTCCAAATATTGAGGTAAGAATTCTTGAAGGTCTGCTATTTGAAACAACCCATTTCTTTTCTTGAAAGTCTTCACCCTCTTCCTTGCTATTGGAATCCTTATGATAGCTCCATCTAATTCACGTAAAGTATATGTGGCATAATCATGGACTGTAACCACCACATATAATCCAAACCATTTTTTTGTAAATTTCTTTATAATACTATGTTGATGCTCAAGGCTGCTATCATAAACTAAAACCCAGTCTCCAATCTCTATAGACGTAGGTCTCAACCTATGAGTCTTATCAAATCTTTCTTTATTTTTCAATCTTAATTTTTTTAACCTCTCAGCTGCAATATGTAGGTCTTCAAGTAATCTACCCAATTATTAGATTCGAAGCTCCAATAATCTTTTTTTATTTATATCATCTTTTTAAGATAAAAACATCCATGTATGATAGGTTTCTTCAGTTGGCATCATAGGTTTTTGTCCTAACATTAACTCTATGGGCATATAACTAGTGACAGTACTATGAGTAGTTCTATCATCCCATAAAGCAAATAGAAGCAGTTTAGGCCATTAAATTGATTTATCCTTACATGCTTTAACCAATGCATAAATGATAGGAGGATGACCCCTCTCACTCTTTCCATTGGCTTTAGGATTATAAAAAGTAGTCAGCTTCAATTGAATTCCATACTTATTGAAAAATTCTCTTGCTTCAACGGCATCCAATTCTCCTCTATCAGCTCTCATCCTCCCAATGCTACCATATCTGCTAAAGATGTCTTCCAATATAAATCTGCATATTGTCTTTGTAGTCTTGGTTCTCAAAGCCCTCCCTTCAACATAATTTGACAACTTTCTTTTGCCAAAACCAAATATTTCATACCCCAAAGTTCTAAAGGCATAGCTACCAAATCAATCACCCATTAAAAATGTATTGAAGGTAGATAAGTAGGATATAATCCATCTTTGTACCTAACTTTAGATTGTAGTTGACATTCTGTGCAGGAACTCACAAAGTCTTATACATCCTTGTATAAACTCTTCCACTAATATCTTTCCTTGATCTTGGTATATGTAGGCCAAACTCCTCTGTGCCCTACTCAAAGTGTATCATGATATTCTCTTAAAATCTTAAACTTAGTTTCAAGATCTCATACTATCTTCAATGGGATTTTATCACCTCGTTTTGGCCTCTTCCATAGGAATCCATCTCTAAGCAAATAATCATAAGATTGATGTCTAATATCTTTGAAGGTTTTATCCATCTATCCTTCTTGTTTCTTCATTGTACTTAAATAAATTCCAATATCCTTCAATCTGCCTTCATACAAATCTTTATAGAATTTTTGAACCTTATCACCAAAATCCATTCGACCAGTAGCAAATAAATTTCCATAACTCTTCTCTTCTTGATCTTCACCTCCTTCGTGTGCCATCATTTTCTCTTCAAAGGTATATCTAGCTCTAAACAACATATCTGCCACAAAGTTTTTTTTGCCAATAACATGTACTAAAACAGGATTCAATGTTCTTATGTAGGCTATCCATCTTAACATGGCAATGTCTGGAGTGGTACAGTTAATTATCATTTCTTTGAGAGAAGTCTCACTTGTTTATTTGTCTTTATCATGTTCTTATTCTTGACAGATTGACAAGAGTACACCTACAATATTAGAGCTTTGTCTAATCTTGATTAAGAGTGGATTACCCCTTTCTCTTGATAAGATATAAGCATATTAGAAGTTACAGATTACCCTCTTTTAAACTAATATTGTCTTTAGTATTTTTTTTGTTCTTAAGTCCTCTCTTTTATTTGTCTTGAGCAATATTAGACATCTTTTCTTTTTTAAGTATTATCATGGCAGAACTTGTTGAAATGAAGAGTGCAATAGCATAAATGCAAGAGCCATTGAGGGACTTAATGCTTGCGATGCATCAACTCAATTTATGACCACAAGAAGCAATAAGATTGGCAAGAAGTGAAGATATAGAAATAATTGGAGCTACTTCAACATTTGTACCAAATCATGTTCCTTCTCCTATGGTAGAATATCCTTCCAGTGTTAGAAAACCAAGAATTGCCCTACCCGAGAAGTTTGATGGCACCAAATCAAAGTTTAGAGGATTTATCAATCAAGTACAACTTCTGATTGAACTTCAACCCCAAAGCTATCCAACTCTAGGATCGCAAGTTAGATTCATTGGTACACTTCTTTCAAGTTCAGAATTATTACGGTTTTTATTTTTTTTTTAAACGACGAGATCCAATATTAGATAATCTAGAGGCTTTTTTGGCAGAGTTTTGATCCATGTATAGAGAACATGATGCAATTCGTATTGCAACCAATAAGATCCATATTTTACGACAAGGCAATCGATTAGTAACGTTGTATGCTTCACAGTTTTGACAACTTGTAACTGATATTAAGTGTGATGATGCTGCACTTATTAGCCAATTTCTCTACGGATTACAATATGAGGTAAAAAAATTAATGCTCAAATTACTTGATCTTCAAACATTAAGTCATGCAATTGACTTTGCTATGAAGTGCGATAATCGCTTGTTTGAATTTTGATCTCAGAGCCGTACAAGTAGACCTCAATATTACTATAATTCAATAGCAACACCAACATCTCTTCAATACATACATTTGGAAATAGAGGATATGCAAATTGATGCAGTACATTTCAAACCTCTTACTTAGCAAGAAAAGACTGGTCATCGTTAGAAAGGATTGGGCTTATATTGTGGTGTGAGCTAAATTCCTCCACCTTTAATTGCGTTTAGTAGTCAAGTGGATTAACTTCACTCACACGCAATTTTTATAAATCCTAAGTTCATTCATAAACCCTAAGTTCATCTATAAATCCTAAGTTCATCCATAAATCCTAAGTTCATCCAGAAACCCTAAGTTCATCCAAAAACCTTAAGTTCATCTAGAAACCCTAAGTTCATCCAAAAACCCTAAGTTCATCCATAAACCCTAAGTTCATTCATCCTAAATTTCCCTTCATCAATCATCCATCCCTTAAATCTCATTCATCCTATAACATTCATTCATTCAAAGTTTGTTCATCCAATTTTCATCTAAAGATTCATTCATCCAACCATAATTCAACTTATCATCCAACTGACAATTCGTGCAATTGACCTAATTCATCCAAGATTCATCCTAAAAATTAAAGAAAATTGGAAGTCGCCACCTTCCAAGTCATGGTAGCGACCTCCTTGCACGAATTCCACTACAATGGTTGCATCACTAACTTGTTTATAACAAGCTTTGCTATTTTAGAAAGTAGACTTACAAGCGCTTGTCCTCCAACAAAATTCTATACAAAAAAACAATTAAGCTAAGAGAAATCTTGCCTCAAAGTTGCCTGACTTTCTCGGCCTAGTCAGAGCACCCCTGGCCACAAAAACCCTTGCCCTTGCTCCATTCCAGTTGTGCAACACATATGTTTTAGCATTCTAGAAACTAGAATTGAAGCTGCATCACCTCCAACAATTTTTTCTTGAAAATGTTGAGTGAATTCCAAGATATGACCTTCCAAAGTAGCTTGAGTTGGCGGAGTGCTACATCTTCACCACGGCCGACTCCTCTTCACTCCAACCACCATAACTTCCTTGGCCTTTACTCAATCTAAGCGTGCAAATAGTCCTTGCAAAGCTGACAACAAGAACCATCTCCTACAAAAGTTTCAGCTCCAAATTCAATACTGTCCGCCAACACTCGCCTTCCAAAGTCGGACCTCCAGATCTGGCCGGCAGCTGACCTCCTTGTCACTAAAATCACCACAACTTTCTTGTTTTCTTTCCAAACAAAGCGTGCCTACTGTCCCGAGGAAGCCAACGACAAGATCTAGCTATTGGTAAAGTTTGACGTTCTATTTCCAGATAACTAATACACTACAGCTGCGCAATTGCAGCTCTATAGAAACAAGGGTACGTGGGGATGCAATTTGGCATGGCTTCGCCCCAGAAAAAAAAAAAAAAAAAAAAGAGAGAGAGCGAGTGTGGCCACCCCCACCCTCTTATTCTAGTAGGAAGAGACCAACGGGTGGCGGCCACATCTCCACCATCCGAATCCACCAACCCTAATCAAGATCAAGGGCCCACATTAACTCTAAGTCCTAAACCCGATTTTAGTACTGGACATGCCCAAAATCTCCAATTCGAAGCATTTTTTGACAAAACTAACTCCACCAATGTGTTTAAAACATATTTAAACATCAAGTTTGACTATTCATACACCCAAATCTAAGTTCTAGATCATTAAGAACCAACAAATTGACAAACCCCTCACAATAAATTTACTTCTAATTATTTTCTTCTCCTTTTTCTTCTTCTTCTCCTTGTCCCTCTTCATCTTCTTCCTTCTTTCTTCTTGGCCTTTTTGTTTTTTTTTGTTTTTTTTTTTTTTCTATTGGCTCTTTTTTTTTATCTTTCTTCCACTCCCTTCTCCCTTGATTTTTCTTTCCACTACTAATCATCAATAAGCCACTAACATTAATGTCTATAACTAACTTATTATAACAAAACATAATCAAAATTCTCATTTTTTTTAGATTTTTTTAGTTTAACCAACAATGTGAACCAACTTTTGGGCTCACATAATTGGCTACCATGAGGGGACGAATCCAGCTTGTACTTGCCAATTTTTGTCCTTTAAAGTATTTTCACCATGCCAGTTCATACTATCGCCTTGTCATAAGATAGAAAGGTGGAGCTCTTGCCCAAAATTGTGCTCCCTCATGTCTTATATTCTTTACACCTGCTACCTGATGTTCGTGTGGGAAACAATTGACCATTCAAGGTCTCCAATTGCACGGAGTTGTTTAAAAACACCTTCTTGACAAGATAAGGACCCAACCATACGGCATCAAACTTGCTTGGAAAGTCGATCTTCCGAGCATCTTGTAACAATACTAGCATACCAGGTTGCAAGACCCGAGTCTTGTTCCGTTTATCAAACACGACCTTGCGCCGCCTCTGGATGGCCTCAATGTGTTGAGCCCCTCGTCTTCTGCTCTCATCCAACGCCTCGAGCTCGTACAACCTTGTCTTTAAAGATTTTCTCTCAGTCAATCTGGAATCTACTGCAATCCGAAGGGATGGAACCTCAAACTCAATTGGTAAAACTGCTTCCAGTCCATAGACTAGAGAGAATGGCGTAGCCTGCGTGGTGACCTTAAATATTGTTCTATATGCCCATAAGGCGGCTGGCAGTTTCACATCCCAATCACGCTTGGAGTCTCTAACAGTTTTCCTCAATATAGTACCAAGTGTTTGGTTGACTCGCTCTGTCTGACCATTGGTTTGAGGGTGATAGGGTGTAGTCTTTCGGTGATCAATCTGGAATCGCTCAGTCATGGATTCAATCACCTCGTTGAGGAAATGAGTACCTCGATCACTCACAAGGATCTTCGGGACTCCAAATCTAGTAATCACATTCTCAAAGAGAAAGATTGTAACATTCTTGGCATCATTTGTCTTCACAGCCTTCGCTTCAGCCCACTTAGTGAGATATTCAGTGGCCACTACAATATATGCCATTCCTTGAGATGAATGAGGATGAATCTCTCCCACATAATCGATGCCCCACTTCTCGAATGGCACCAATGGTAGGGAAATGTGAAGCAGCAACTGCATGTGAAGGTCATTCCTAGCAAATCTCTGACATGCATCACAACGCCTCACATAGGTATGAGCGTCCTTGAAGAGTGTTGGCCAGTAATAACCATTCCTAAGAATTTTCTGACCAGTCAATTGGCCAGAAAAATGTCCGCCACATGCACTGTCATGACAAGCCGACAAAATGGAAGGAACCTCATCTTCTATCACACAACGTCTTAACACTCCATCCAATCCACGTCGATACAACCGATTCCCTAACACCACAAAATGACGACTATTGATCCGAATCTTCCGCCTCTCGTCCTTGGATAAATCCACTGGCAATTGTTGAGTAGTCAAGAACTCAATAATCCTAGAATACCATACTGGTCTAGCTGTCACCAAGAAAAGACTCTCGTCTATCAATCTATCATCAATCGAGTGGGTCTCCATTCCTCCAGGCAATCTCGACATGTGATCTGCTTGTTTGTGTATGGATCCAGGTTTGTACTCTACAATGTAATCAAACTCTTGTAGCAACAAGATCCACCTAGCTAGCCGACTGCTCAACTCAGGTTTGTTAACCAAATACTTGATGGCCATGTGATCTACATAAAAAACCATTTTGTTGCTCAACAGATAATGTCTAAACTTCTTAGCTGAGAACACCATGGCTAGACATTCCCTCTCAGTGGTGGAATAATTTTTCTCTGCAAGATTTAATTGCCTATTAGTGTAGGCGATTGGATGATCCTTGCCTTTGCTTGGGCCTTCTACAAGTTGG
The DNA here is from genome assembly GCF_059467195.1 of Physcomitrium patens. Taxonomy (NCBI): domain Eukaryota; kingdom Viridiplantae; phylum Streptophyta; class Bryopsida; order Funariales; family Funariaceae; genus Physcomitrium; species Physcomitrium patens. Next base: position 4,072,167 of record NC_143424.1, read on the forward strand.
CACAGAATGCTGTCAACCGCCACCGCACTTGCATCACAATAGATGTGGAAAGGCAAGTCCCACCTCGGGGGCCTCAATATTGGATAAGAAGACAATTCCTTCTTTAGAACCTCGAAAGCAACATTACAAGCCTGAGTCCATATAAATTTGGTGCCTTTCTTCTGAAGGCTAGTGATGGGAAGGATAATAGTGGCGTAATCTTCAATCAACTCCCTATACCAACCGGTGTATCCCAATACACGTTGCACTTCCTTCACACTGGTAGGAGGTGATAAATTCTGAATTACCTTCACCTTTTCTGGCTCGGGCTCACGACCCCTCTTACTAACCATATATCCCAACAAAATGCCTCTAGTCAAGGCAAGATAGGTTTTTTCTGGATTCAGGGCCATTCGAGCTTTCTTGCACCTCTCTAAGTTTTCTTTCACCAAATGAATGTGAGAATCTGCATCTGATTGGGTGCTGAAATCATCAATGAACACGGTCATTGATTTGTATAACAAGTCTGAGAAGATAGACATCACCAGACGTTGGAAAGTAGCAAGGGCGTTACATAATCCAAATGGCATCACATGCCACACAAACGTCCCCCAAGGTGTTGTAAATACAGTCTTGTATCGATCTTCAGGTGCAATACACACTTGGTTGTATCCAGAATATCCATCCATAAATGTGTATAAATCGTGACCTGCCACTTCTTCCAAGATGCTAGTGATAAATGGCAAGGGAAAGTGGTCTTTTTAGGTGCAAAAATTCAACTTCCTATAATCCACACACACCCTAAGTTTACCATTCTTCTTCTTTACAAGCACCATGGGAGAGACCCAATCTGTGATCTCAACAGGTTTAATAAAACCTGCTTGGAGTAATTTCTCCAGTTCCTCTTTCACAATCAATTGAAGCTGAGGATTCATTCTCCTCTCCTTTTGCCTGATCGGCACTGCACCGATTATCAAGGGAATTCGATGTTCTACAATCTCAGGAGGAATCCCCTTTAACTCCTTATAAGACCATGCAAAGACCTCCCGATACTCTCTTATCAACTCACAATAGGCCTTGATCTCTTCATCCTCTAGTTGGCTTCTCATCTTCATTTGTCTTGGTTCTTCTCCTTCAAACTCCACTGTCACAAACTTCCAGTCTTCTTTAGCAACGTGAGATTGCTCATTGTTATCTCGATACCAATCCGAAGGCACATTGGGATAACTGAAAACGTCTTCTCCAACCATAATTCTCGAAGAACCAGTCTTAAATTTCAATGATCCTCCCAAATGCTCACTTTTCTCTAAAACCTCTACTCCTTCAACATCCTCTATTCCAATCAAATGGACATCTACCTCAATTAAAGGTGTCAAACCATCGTCCAACTCCATTCCAATGAAATTCAATCCTGCCGTCAATTCTGATGAAGAATCAGGGTTGTCCTGGAGCCACTTGGCATACTCTCCATTGTCTGACCAATGGTAGAGATTTGGACCAAGACACTTCAAGGTTTGAACCTCAACTTCAAACGTCATCCCATCCACGGATTTTAATGGTGTGCCTTCTCCAATAGATATGGTGTCAACCACATCGAGTCCTATCAAAGGCTTGATTCTAACTTTAGTGGGGTTTTCATGTGGACCGTAAACTATGGAGGGCTTATCACCACCCCACATGATGGTGGCATTGGCCATCCTCAACCACAGATGACCTAAAAGAAGTGGAAAAGATTCTTTGGAAGTGTGCATCCTGATAACATGGAAGGTCACTAAGTAATCCTCCCCTCCTGTAGAGATTTTACAGTTCATGATCTGGCCTAAAGGCCTAGCAAGACTCTGATCTACCATGTTTAATACAAATGGTGAAGGTCCGGTTAAATTCAGCCCCAACTTCTTCATGGTATGAAGTGGCATGATGTTAAGCCCACTACCTCCATCAATGAGCACATTCGGAACCACCTTGTCCACGATAGTGACCTCGATCTCCACTGCCTTCACATCCACTGGCTTAATAGATGCTTGTACCCTAGCCACTGTCCTCTTCTGAGTCTTCTTCTTCCTCTTCGCCCTAGGCAATCCTTCTTTGAAACTCTTCCTCATCAAAGGAGATATCTCCAATAGTTGAGCAATTGAGATGTCAGCCTTTATCCTCCGCAAGTCCCTCCAGAGATCATACTTCTGGTAAGAGGTTGGCGTCGTACGACCCAACCCTCCAAACTCCTCCTCTAGAATATCTGGACCCTCCCATTCACCCGATTCTAATCCTTTACCTGGATCAGAGCCTTCAGATGACCTTTCAGCACCTACCGCGGCGCCTACCTCCCTTGAAATTCTTGCCGCCTCCTTTGCAACCGCCTCAAGAGCTACTAAATCCAACAACTCTTCAGACTCATTACTATCTGAGTCTTCTTCATCGATTGATGATTGCCTATGAGCTTGCCCTCGGGTAATCACAGCCAAAGTAGCATTCTCATGGCCACCGCCTCCATTTTTCTTCAATTCGTGAGTCACTAAATTAGAAGGTGCTTCATGTTCTTCAATCACCACTGTGGTCTTTGCTAGAGATGGCGCAGGACCCTTCAATAAGACCTCTTCTGCTACTCTAACATCTTGGTTAGAAGATGGACCTTGTTTCTGGTTTGCATAGTTTCGATAGCTGCCTTGTTGATTTTGGGCAACTGAGATATAACCTTGGCGTGTTTGTAACCCTTCCGGAGGTTGATGGTTTTGTCTGAAATCCTCATAGTTGTAGTAGAGATTAGGAGGTTTTAGGCCCCTCTAATCATCACCATGAGGTCGTCTCTGATCACTCATGTTATTCCGCGCGTTCTCATAAGGATTTGTTATTGGTGGTGGTAGTTGAATTACCTTATCAGGTTGTCTACATTCATGGGTAGGTTGATTGCCACCACAATTGCCACACGGCCGTGGTTGGCCATCATCCCAGCACTGACTCGGCTCATGCCATCTCCTGCAAAGCTTATGGTACTCCTTCCGAGGCTTGCCACTTCTACCATATCCTTGAGGACCACCTTGATAACCTCCTTGCCACTGCTGAGGTCCTCTATCTCTTCCATAGCCCTGTGTTGGCTGGTATGGTTGAGGATTTGGATTACCTTGAGGCCTTACTCGGCACTGAAGAGATGAATGCCCATTTTGGCCACAAGTAGTGCACCAAACCCCCGAGTTATGATTACCAGACTCTATCCGAGGAGGTGGGGTGTTTGAATTTTGATTCTTTACCATGAATGCCATCTGCTCAGTCAAGGCTTGGATCTGCTTCATCATGGAGTCTTGAAAACCTTCTTTTCCGGCCTGTATTTTCTTCTCCAAGTCCTCCACTCTCCTCTCCAATTGTGGCTCTGGTAACGCCAATAAGGGTACCGGAGCTCTGGTGGTCGTGGGCATGACATTGTAATATTGGGCACCATTGTCGACTATCGGAGGTGTACTTGACGTACTTGGTCCTACCGCTTGGCTTACGGAATTAATTGGAATAAACCCCGGGATAGACTCATCTTTCTTCTTCCAATGCCTTTCATAACTTCTCTCGATTAAATCTACAACGCGCGCCGCTATTTTGGCTTCCTCCAAAGTTGCTGGGTTTCTCTCTAATATTCCCTTGATTGTAGATCGATTAGCAAATCCTTCAATGAAGAGTTGCTTTAACGTATCGCCATTCAACAATCCTCCTACATAACGCATGCAGACCAAGTCAAACCTCTTGATGTAGTTAGCCATTTCCTCGTCTCTTTGCTGTCGTACCGCTCCCAGTGCTCTCAAGGCTGTACTTTGTCCAACCTCCGGCCTAAAGTGGTTTAAGAAGGCTACTTGCAACTGGGACCACGCGGTAAAATGTCCCTCATCATGGTCCCGGTACCAATTGTAAGCCTCACCGTGTAAGGTTCCGGGGAACCAAACCAGGTAATACCCCTCGTTCCCAATGAGGGATGTTATCAAAATCTCTATGTACCTCTCCATGTGTAGGGTTGGATCCTCGTCCTTGGTACCATAGAACTTGGGGAGATTCCCTGGAACTGTGGCCGCTAATAGCCCTGCTGGCATAGCCACGGGCAAACCTCGTGGCCTAACTAAGGGATCCAAAGCTGGAAGCCGCTCCGTCGCCATCTTGTGAACAAATCCTTCGACCGCAGGCACAAAGTCCAAGGTCCTATCCTGTTCTCCTACTTTCCTAAGGTTCACGTCTCCAAACACTCCGTCTTCAGGGTCTACGTGTTCTATCTCTAACTCCTCCACTTCCAACTCCTCCAATAGCTCGCTGCCCCCGACGTCTCCTAAAGCCTTTTCTAAATTCCTTCTAATGTCTCCTGCAAGAAATTCTTCATTGTTTCTACTATTAATGAGTGTATTCCGAGAAGGGGCTGCTTCTTTGTTATCCACGACCTTGCCCCCACGTCTTCCAATACGTTCAAGTCCTTGGTTCAAAGTAGGTTTTTGAGTTCTAGTTTTCGGAAACATCTAAACGTCCTCACTGACCTTCTCTCATTACCTACCAACACATTTTATTTTTTATTTTTTGAAATTTTTAAATTGATAATTAATAATCTAGCCTACCTTCAGGTGGGTAGGGAATGCAAACCACCAAGATAGTATTTACGGGCGATGACATGGAATTCACCAAGGCAAACCAGCCCGCTAGTCCAATCTTGGCATACGATACAACCTATGTTGTGGGGCTTATCCGGTCAGTAAACGAGACACTGTGATTCTGCCTTCGCGGCCAGAACCCCCCTCGTTCTCAATTCAACTCACTGCCAAGGCATTACCCACTAACAAAGCAACGACAATGACGAATTACAATCCTAAGTTAACATAGATCATTCAATGTATGATGGCTTACCTCATGCAATTCCAACTTCCTGCACAATTAGTATACCACCGGCCTCTCGATCACATGCTAAGGTTTTTAGCACAAACTACCTTAGATATCCCCAGGACCCACATACCTTCTGCTGTGCTCCTTCCAATCACGACCCCATCATCTTGCTCCTATTATCTCCTTCCTCCATGTAATCAATCATCTCAACTCAAAAAAAAAAAAAAAAAAAAAAAAAAAAATTGTTAGACAACGTCTCTAAGATCGGCTTCCGACAAACGCACCATTTATGTGAGCTAAATTCCTCCACCCTTAATTGCGTTTAGTAGTCAAGTGGATTAACTTCACTCACACGCAATTTTTATAAACCCTAAGTTCATTCATAAACCCTAAGTTCATCCATAAATCCTAAGTTCATCCATAAATCCTAAGTTCATCCAGAAACCCTAAGTTCATCCAGAAATCCTAAGTTCATCCAAAAACCCTAAGTTCATCCAAAAACCCTAATTTCATCCAAAAACCCTAAGTTCATCCATAAACCCTAAGTTCATTCATCCTAAATTTCCCTTCATCAATCATCCATCCCTTAAATCTCATTCATCCTATAACATTCATTCATTCAAAGTTTGTTCATCCAATTTTCATCTAAAGATTCATTCATCCAACCATAAGTCAACTTATCATCGAACTGACAATTCGTGTAATTGACCTAATTCATCTAAGATTCATCCTAAAAATTAAAGAAAATTGGAAGTCGCCACCTTCCAAGTCATGGTAGCGACCTCCTTGCACGAATTCCACTACAATGGTTGCATCACTAACTTGTTTATAACAAGCTTTGCTATTTTAGAAAGTAGACTTACAAGCGCTTGTCCTCTAATAAAATTCAATGCAAAACAACAATTAAGCTAAGAGAAATCTTGCCTCAAAGTTGCCTGACTTTCTCGGCCTCGTCAGAGCACCCCTGGCCACAAAAACCCTTGCCCTTGCTCCATTCCAGTTGTGCAACACATATGTTTTAGCATTCTAGAAACTAGAATTGAAGCCGCATCACCTCCAACAATTTTTTCTTGAAAATGTTGAGTGAATTCCAAGATATGACCTTCCAAAGTAGCTTGAGTTGGCGGAGTGCTACATCTTCACCACGGCCGACTCCTCTTCACTCCAACCACCATAACTTCCTTGGCCTTTACTCAATCTAAGCGTGCAAATAGTCCTTGCAAAGCTGACAACAAGAACCATCTCCTACAAAAGTTTCAGCTCCAAATTCAATACTGTCCGCCAACACTCGCCTTCCAAAGTCGGACCTCCAGATCTGGCCGGCAGCTGACCTCCTTGTCACTAAAATCACCACAACTTTCTTGTTTTCTTTCCAAACAAAGCGTGCCTACTGTCCCGAGGAAGCCAACGACAAGATCTAGCTATTGGTAAAGTTTGACGTTCTATTTCCAGATAACTAATACACTACAGCTGCGCAATTGCAGCTCTATAGAAACAAGGGTACGTGGGGATGCAATTTGGCATGGCTTCGCCCCAGAAAAAAAAAAAAAAAAAAAAAGAGAGAGAGCGAGTGTGGCCACCCCCACCCTCTTATTCTAGTAGGAAGAGACCAACGGGTGGCGGCCACATCTCCACCATCCGAATCCACCAACCCTAATCAAGATCAAGGGCCCACATTAACCCTAAGTCCTAAACCCGATTTTAGTGCTGGACATGCCCAAAATCCCCAATTCAAAGCATTTTTTGACAAAACTAACTCCACCAATGTGTTTAAAACATATTTAAACATCAAGTTTGACTATTCATACACCCAAATCTAAGTTCTAGATCATTAAGAACCAACAAATTGACAAACCCATCACAATAAATTTACTTCTAATTATTTTCTTCTCCTTTTTCTTCTTCTTCTCCTTGTCCCTCTTCATCTTCTTCCTTCTTTCTTCTTGGCCTTTTTGTTTTTTTTTTTTTTTTTGTTTTTTTTTTTTCTTTTGGCTCTTTTTTTTATCTTTCTTCCACTCCCTTCTCCCTTGATTTTTCTTTCCACTACTAATCATCAATAAGCCACTAACATTAATGTCTATAACTAACTTATTATAACAAAACATAATCAAAATTTTCATTTTTTTTAGATTTTTTTAGTTTAACCAACAATGTGAACCAACTTTTGGGCTCACATGTGGAGAACCTAAGCACACTGCTCAACATTGCCCAAAAAAGCGACGCAACCATAAAATGAAGAGTACAATGATCAAAGGAGATAGTATGTTGAAAAACAAATTTTTTCAGCTAAAATAGGGACTGTGTTGTTGGAACCTTGTACAATGCCTAATGAAGGTCCTATCCTCTCCTCAGAACCCTCTCCATGTTTTATGATAAATGTTATTTTAGAACCTTAACATCTCAAAGCCTTTGCCTTGCTAGATTCAGGAGTCTCAGCATGTTTCTTAGATGAAAAATTTGCTAAAAGACATAGCATATTTTTAGTAAAGAAAACTAAACTTGTTTATGTAGAAGTCATAGATAGTCATCCATTGTCTTGAAGAGATATTACTCATAAAATCCTTCCTATAGAAATAGCAACTTACGGTCATAGTAGCTTTGTAATATTTAATATCATTAAATCTCCTTCTAATCCAATCATTTTAGGTTTATCATGGCTAAAAAAATATAATCCTAAAATAGATTGGACTTCTCGTAGTCTTGATTTTTTTAAAAGTATAACTAAGAGTGTAGTTAATCAAATAGAAAGTCATAAGTCTAGTATAATTAAACCTATATTTGTAGGTGTAAGAGCTTTCTTGCATGCTGCAAAAGAAAGATCGCCTTGTGTCATTTATGCCACACCTGTTTCTATTGGTGGAAAGACTTCAAGTAGCATTCCAATCCAATATCAAGATTTTCAAGATGTGTTTGAAAAAAAGAATGCGGATACTCTTCTAGAACATCGTTCCTATGACTACTCAATTGACCTTCAAGAAGGAGCACAACCGCCATTTGGACCAATCTATAATTTATCTCAAAATGAGTTAGCTGAACTCAAAGAGTATATTGAAGAAAATTTTGCCAAGAACTTCATACGCCATTCCAAATCTCCAGTAGGAGCTCTAATTTTATTTGTGAAGAAAATAGATGGATCATTGCAGATGTGTGTTGATTATCGAGGACTCAACAAAATCAATATCAAAAACAGGTACCTACTACCTTTGATATGTGGACTTCTTAATTAATTGAATCAAGCTAAGATCTATACAAAAATAGATCTATGGGGAGCATACAATTTGGTACGCATGAAAAAAAGAGATGAATGGAAGATTGCATTTCGATCAAGGTATGGACATTTCGAATACAATGTCATGCCTTTTGGACTTATAAATGTACGAGCAACATTCCAACATCTAATGAATGATGTCTTTGAAGAGTTTTTAGATGATTTTATTGTTTGTTACCTAGACGATATTTTAATCTATTCTAGGAAATCAGAAGAACATAAACTTCATGTTCGCCAAGTATAACAAAAACTAAGAGATGCAAGACTCTATGCCCAGATAGAAAAGTGAGTATTTCACACTACTCAAGTTGACTTCTTAGGATACATCATTTCAATTGAATTACTTTTGAACTAATTTTGAATTATTTTTGAATTACTTTTGAACTAGATGAATCCATGTCATTGTTACAAATAGTTTTTGTTGTGATTGACAATACTTAAAAAATTCTAATAAAATTACATTGTTGGAGATTTTTTTTTATAAAATGATATTATATGAAATGTACTAGAGCTGGTTTTATGTGACTTCAAACACAATACTATCCAATTTTTCATCTTTGACCACATGCTTTATCCATCCTATGAACAAAGTTGTAATTAATTTTTTTTCATCTTTGACCACATTCTTTATCCATCCTATGAATAAAGTTGTTTCATTTATAACAAAGTTGTAATTATTTTTTTTTAAATATTGAGATCTTTGCAAAGAATTGTAATTATTTGCTAAAATCTAGTACTACCAAAATTAAATAAAACATAGTCTTTTAATACAAATCTCTTTGTCTTGGTAGATCATATTCAAATTTTTTTTAAAAATTGATTTTTCTTTAATCATATTCTATTCAAGAAGTTTCAATTAAAAAAGCTCCTTCCTTCTATTTGGAACAATCATTACTTAACAATTAGGTATATATTGCTATTTTGTATGTTATATATAATAGTAATTATACATTTTAAAAATTACACAATTTTTTTTTGTATAATTTTTTGTGTAATATTCTATAATGCAAAGTACGATAAAAAATTCTAAAATGAAATTCAATGAAATACATATAAAATTTTGAAATTTTTGAAATATTTAGAAATATTTTCACTTTGCAATGCAAAGCTTGGTAACATGACTTAAAAAGAATAAAGAACATGGTTTTCGAAATCTTTGAAATTTTGTGAAGTTTCTTTTCCAATTTAAATTATAACTTACCTTCATTTTTTACTCTCACTCACAAGTTCTTTGATAAAAGTTCAAACACAATGCATAAATACTTGTGGTATAAAAAATAAAAATTTTTGAAAAATGCCTATTGCAAGTGCACAGTTCAACTTCAAGAGAGCACAAAAAAAATTATAATTATGCCTTCTTGTCTATCAAGGACTAAACTTCATCTTCAATTGTATTACTTGCATGCAACAAAGAATATATTATTAAACCCGTCAACATTCAATTAAACTTTAATATGACATATATTATTAATGATATTTAATTAATTACTTTTGTAATAGTCACACTATATTGCTATCATATGGTAACATGATTACATGGTGAAAAATTTTAAAAATTGATGTTATTATAGAAAATCAAAGTAGAAAGATATAGTAGAAAAATAATGATAAATTATAGAGAGATAGTAAAAAAATTAGTCTTAATGCTATCTTTTGTAGAAAGAAAATTTATTTTTTCAAAGGCATAAATAAGCCAAATCAAAGTAAATAAGATAAAAAATTGATTTAGGCATATTTAAGAGAGATTTAAAAATATAATAAAGCAAAAATTACATCAAATTATCAAAATTTGATATCCAAAGAAGACCAATTGTTAACTTGAGTCGAAATCAAACCTGAGGCACTAAACCATGTGCCTATGGTGACTCTAAGATTCTTTTATAAATCAAAGAGTGATATTTGAGAAAAGACTTGAAATAGATTTTTGATCATTAATTTCATGTCATTTAGAAAGTTTGAGAGATTTTCAAAATAAGTGACGTTTTCAATAGATTTTGATTTTGAAAAACAAAAATATTTTTATAAATTTGAAGATTTCTTAAGTTTTGTGGCATATGTTAAAGTGAAATTTGGACAAGCAGTTGTTATGGTTGTTGTCAATTTATGTGCATAATTTGAAGTCAATCAAATAATTACTTCAAAGCATATGAGGATTTTTGTAGATTATGGTCTCTAAAATTTGAGATTTAGGATTAGTGAGTGATTCAAAGTTTTAGCAATATCTACTAATTAGATTGAAATAAAATTTAGAAAGCTCATTTAAGACTTAAATATTTACACACAAATCACTTTTTAGAGTAATTGAATGATTCAGCAAGGAGAAATTGGTGTTGAAAAATTAGTATTTGAATTGAAAAAAGAACGTTGTCAATAACCAAGAGGTTTTGGAAGCTTTTCTTATAATTGATAAATCCAATTCTCTTCAAACTTTCTATGATTTTTAATTACTTGTTGGTTAAAATTGAAATAAAATTTTAATGAAGATCTATGATTCAATTAATATTTATTGGGATTTCAAATAGTTATAGTAATTGATTGAAATTTACTTGAAATTTTCTTAGAGATTTTTAAGATTTCATCAGGATTTCATTAGGATTTGATCTAGGATTTAATTAAGATTCATTAAAATTTCAATTAAGATTTTAATTAAAATTTGATCTTAAGTTTTGTTAAGATTTATTAGAATTTTAATTAGAATCAAATTAAGATTAATTAGAATTTATTTAGGATTTATTTATATTTTCTATTTTTAATATTTTTTTAGGATTTTTGAATATTTTTTTAGACTTTCTATTTTAATAACCTTAGAAAATTTCTTTGAGGTTATTTTTATTTTTCAAAGATTATTGTTATTTCTTTAAGATTTTATTTTTATATTTATTTTTAGTATTTTTTAACTATATTTCTTTGAGATAAAATTATGATTTCTTTGTATTTTTTTTATAACTTCTTTTAAATTTAATTTTAATTGATTAAGTTCTAGTTGACATTATTAAGGATTACTTGAAGTTTATTAAAGAGTCTTATAGAATTGATAGAATTACTATTGCATTTCTACTTACCTTCTATAACTAAGTACTTGGTGCATTCTCAAGCAAGAATATACATAATATAACATTGCAGTCCTTGACTATCATGACATACTTGCTTTATCTCCAAGATCTTATTTATGAATTAATAATCTACAATTCCAAAATTCTTCCTCTTCCAAATGCAATATCCAATAGCAATATTTTGTGACAAGAATCTTTGATATCAATACTTTAATACCTAATTTTTGCACCACCTATACCTTGAGTCAAAATCTAAAATATAAATTCCTACAAATAACTCTCTAATTGATGTAATTATACTAAAAATAAATTATATATAGAAATATGGTCATCAATGTTAAATAAGGATTTGAAAGAATTTGAGACTTCAAACATCCAAACCACAAGAAAAAGAAGAAGGGAGGAGAGAGATTTAAGATCCATTCTTAAAGAAAGACTTGAACTTTTGAATTAAGCCTAAACAATTGAAAGACCATCAACTCACTAGGATGCATGTCTTTTTTGTAGTTCCAATTTAAAATGCCTTGTGAACTATGTGAACATCTTGTAATTGCCCTATGATTAATCTTAAAATGCCTTGTAGTTTTAGAACTTATAAATCAAATATTGATATGGAAATCTATTAAATATAATGGTTATGCTTGAAACTTATGAATTTTATCTTAATGCTTATATTTAATTAGCTAGTGATTAAGATTGGACATAACAATAACATATAGGCACACAATATCTTGAAATACCTCTCTAACTCTGCACTTTTCATATAAGTCAATGAATACAAATAATTACAAGACTTGATTCTTACTTTGCATATATTGAAGAAGAATCATATACTCTAAGATCTAAGGGAGTTAAAAAACTGCTTGATTTTTAATAAATACATCTAATCATAGAAATCAAGGAACAAAAAGAATCAAATATGGCTATAACTTATTATGAACAATGCAATCCAGATTTCTACTATTGGAGTGAAAATGAATAGGATGACATTCATAAGATAATGCATGGTGGTTTTTCTTCTACACCTATGATTATTTTTTAGTAAAAAACTATTTATTTATTCTAAAATCTTATAAGTAGAGAAAAAATAGAAACAATACAATTGGAGAAAAAACAAAAATAAAAGAAATTGTGTGCATTAATTTAACAATAGAATAACCGACATTAAGTAATAATCATTGTTTATACTAATCCAACAATAAAATATTCGAAACTCAATAATAGTAATTTTTCACACTAATTCAACAACTAAATACTCACAAACTTTGCTATCAATACATCAATAGAACTTTGCCATCAACATCACTTCAATTTGCTTCATTCAATACAATTCAATCATTAAAAAAAAGATTAGATTAATATATAATAAAGCTTAGGAATATAAGTAGAATGGCTTTGCCATCAATATAAAAGATGGTAAAAAATTGCCTTCTGAAATGCCTTATAGAACTTCTCAATCAACTATATAATCCAAAGATAAATTATAAAATAGGTTATAAAATCCACAAAACATGAACATTTTTTATGAAAGCAAAGACTAATATATACAGTGAATGACAGCCACTATTTGTTTCTTTGAGCAATTTTAATATATAGATTAAATGAACTTATATCATTGTCACAAAAAGTATGATTCAAATGTACAATGACCGTCTTCTATACAAAGTACTTGAGGATTTTGCATTCCACATAGAATATATACTATATATTATAAAATAACTTCAAATAGCTCTCAATCATTGTCTTTATGTAGAAATTTTGCAAAAACCATATAATTCACATCTCCAACATATCTAATCTTCTTTTTTTTTTCTATCCAAAAAAATCAAAATATGTATATGAAGTAGACCTCTCTTTTGAAATTCAATAGTATAAGCATGTGCAATAACATGACCAAAGACAACTTCTTCCTTTATATCTTCCATAATTATATATTTTTTGAGTTCCAATATACAAGCAATCAAATCTAGCCAGTCACTTGCTCATTGTCTTTGAAACATGGCATTTTCAATTTTGGACCATTTTTGATTTATTGTTGTTGTTATAAAAATATTAGGATGCTAATAAAACCTTATAATTTTTATAGAATCTTGAAGTATTTCTATCATATATTTTATACATTTAATATGTGATGATGGAAGTAAGATCTTATATTTTAAATTATTTAATTTATATTGTCATTCTTCATAACATCCTGCTTATATATTCAATAACATCTGCTAATTCTTGTTACAAATCAATACATAGATTTTTTTTTATTGTAATCTAGATATTACAAATATAATTACTTAGTTGCTACTCATTTGTCAACTATAAATTCTTATAATAGCTTTCTTTTACGTAAAATTGTAGAATATTATATAGGTCTTAAAAAAATTGATAAGCAAAGTAATCCATTTGTGTAAGGTTATTGGATCTCCAATCATTTCATCTAGTATCTTTTCTTTCTTCAACAATATCTATTACTATATTTTATGTCCTTCGCTCAAGATACCATCAAAAGATTTCATGTAGAAAAAAAAAAGAATATAATGAAGGAAAAAATAAGCAAGATGAGCCTTATAAATCTTTTCTAATATCCCATTATTACATAGGCAAATAATAATATTATAAAATACATTATATTTCAATTCATCTTTACACAATATAATAGTAATTTCTTCAAAAGTGGTAGGAAGATTATATTAGAGTTTATTTCTCTCATTTATGAAGTGCAAAGAAACAACAAGATCTACTTCCACTACTCCTTTATTTTGCATCTTAGATAGTATTTCATATGCTTTTCTATATAATCTAATAAACGGATTATTCTCCTTCAAATTTTTTTTAATTTTCTACATAATTTCGTCTAATAAACTAAAATTACATCTCATTTTTTTATCTTGTGCAAATGATATGTTGTGGATATTGAATTATATATAAATTAGATTAATACCTTATTTTGGTATTAATGCTCCTATTAAATGGCATAATTCTCTATTTATTCTAAAATTATATGGAGTATTTTTTTAAAGCACAAATTAATCAATTTTTGCATCTAAGGATGCAAATGTATGTGCAACATTATATTGACAAATATTTTCTTGAAACTCCCTTGTTCTTGCATCTAGATCTTCTAATAAGCATCTCAAAAATAAAGGCAGAGAAGGTAGAAATAATAAAGAATTTTTTCTTTGATCATAATATTATTCAAATAATAACAACTTCTTTAGCAATTGAGCTAAATATTCATCAAACCAATGCAATACATTACAATGAGGATATAAAATATTCATCCTCTTTAGATTATGTATGGCTTCAGGACTTGTAAATATTTCAATTTCTCTTTGTATTCTCTCACATTTCTTATGCAATTGCTGAGCAATTATTCCCCAATTTATTATTAAAGCTGGACCACTCACAATAGCACACATTCTACCAAACAATTGAAGTAAGCTTATAAGTGTCAAAATTGTATCTCTATAAAATTCAAAGAAAATCTTGTTACATAAATATTTTTAAAAAATTACATAGTAGCTATAAAATAAGAAGAAATGTGTATATCTTAATTAGTCAAATTACAATGCCACAATACTTGAATAAAAATATTCTACATCTATGCATCTATATTGATTAAACATGTTTTTATAACAACTTGCTATAGTAAAAAAATAAAAAAAAATTAAAATATTACATTTTATAAATCAAAATAAATAAAAAAAAATTATAAATATTTAATTTTTTATTTAATAAATAATATTTACTAAAAGATATATTAATATATATATATATATATATATATATATATACATAGATTAATATATGTACATACATATGAAATCAAACATAAAAAAATTCATATAAAATCAAGAAATAAAATTCTTATAATTAAATTTTTGTATAGCAATTCTTATTGCAGTTGGTAATACTTCTAAAATTTCAATAAAACTTTGTTGCTCAAGAATTTTGATAAAAATGAAGATATAATATAAAATTTAATAAAATAAATATAATAAAAAACTATAAAATTATAAATATAACTATAAAATAAAAAATATTAATATAAAACTTTAAAAATGATAAAATAAATTTATTTCTTATAAAATTCTTATATAAACTTATGTTTAACAATTATATCCTAGTTTTTTTTTTAAAAGAAATAACGATGATTGTCAGAGGATATGAAATATAAAATTGTAAATATTGTAAGCATTATCTTTTATGGAAAATACTACTGATACAAATATTGTTTACAATGGTCAACTACAAATACTATCTATAATGATCAAAATAGATATATGAAGATAATATGTAGGCATATTGTAATTTCTTTATTTTTGCATGTAAATTCATGCAAAATGAACACAATGGATCAAAACTCAATAATGATTTTGCTTAGTAGATTCTTGCAAAATAAAAATAAAAACAACATTACACACATCATCATTTGGAAGATCAATCCAACAAATGCATAGTTTGTGAGAAAAAGACTTGCTACCACCATAACACTTAGGATGATGATATGCTTCACGAGATCAATTAAATCCTAATTGAACTGTAATTCAATAGATGTATTCACAAATTCTTTAACTAAAGCTCAAACATAATGCAAAATATTTTTTAAACATGAATAATTAATTACCAAAATAGTGGAGCATACAACATTCAAACCATTTCATCTTAATACACTCACTCTGAAATTTCTAGATATACTCCCACTTTGGAATGTAGAGCATAATAAAATTTCTATGTATTTCAAAAAAAATCCATATTAATTATTGAGGACCTTAAGAATCTATGAATGTAGCATTTCTACATATCTAATCCAATGGTTTTGGTCATAAGTTGATATAACTAATTGTTTCTAAATCAAGTGATTTCAAAATATCACAATTTTTATTGTAGCATGTAGACACACTTTGTATAATCATCATATAATGCCTTGACAATCTCAAAATTGCAGTATAAGAACAAAGTCCAACTTTAATTACCTTGATTTTGAATCTTGAAAATAATTAAAGCATTTGACAGAAAGCACTTCCAAAAATCAAAGAGTTTTTTTTGTAGCTACTTACATTGTTTGTACCTCATGTGCCCTCCCACAAAAAAAACAAGTACTCTCACTCACAAATTCTTTGACAAAAGTTCAAACACATTGCACAGATGCTTGTTATATGCCCATGGTTTTAAAAGATATGTAATGCAAGTACAGAGTTCTTGAAGTATTCAACTTTTGCATTAATATTGCATTAATATTCTTTGGAGTACGAATGTATTTGAATCCAAAATTATAATGCAAATACATATTTACTAATGTAATTACATATTTAAATATATTCAAATAATATACATTAAGTATATTATTATAATTATATAATTATAACTATTATATTATTATTTATTATTTATTATTTATTATTATTACTAATTACTATTAAAAATTAATAATAATATATATAATTAAAATTTGATATTTTTTATATTAAATTATTATTATATAAAAATATGAATTATATTATGTTTATTGTATTAAATATTAAAAATATATGATTTTATAATAATCATATTAATAGTAATTTTATAATATAATAAATTATGACATATTAGTATGTAAACATGTAATGTATATATAATAATTAATTATTATAATATAGATGTATTATTATAAAATATATATAATTTAATATAATAATAATTATAGAATATATATAATTTAATATAATAATAATTATAAAAAATAATATAATTATTTAGTAATATTATATAATAATATATATTAAGTATATTCAATTAGTATCAATTAAGTATTAATATAAATACATATTTATTCTAGTAATATTCATATTGCATTAATATTATTAATATGTATTAGTATTAAGCATGTATTAGTTGGAGCATTAAAGTTGTGAAATATTAGACAAATATTTGGAATTCAATGAATGGAAATTCAATGAGTGCATATCAAAACTTGATCCTTGCAGCATCGTCCTGAAATAACAAGCCTTATATATGTTTGTAGTATCATCTCTTATAAAATGTTTGTATTATCATGTCATCTACAACAATAATAAGGTTGCACCACCTAATAGTGTCACGAATATACATATGTACTTTAATAAATACCTATATGATTAAATAGAAATACGTAAAAGTAAATAAAAGTAAGTTAACTTCATAATACCTTCTAAAGAAACTTTTTAGAAGCTTTATAGCTGCTGCTTTGACTTTACATGTGTTTGTAACTGATTGGTAGGTTAGAAACTTTGACAATAAGTTAACCACGTGTTGATAGCTTGCGGAACAAGGTAATTATGTGGTGTACATATAGAAAACTTACCTTGCAAGTTAAGATATGTGTCTTGCAAAGTCAACATATGTTCGAGGTCCTTTAGGACATGATCATGTAATTCCTAATTAAGAGTATATATGGAGGTAAGAATGAAGCCTTCTTCACTCTTATTAAAGCTTTTTTAGTCTACAGTCTTATTTTAAGATTTTCTAATATTCTTATTTTTAGTAATAGCCATTCTAGTTTAATATTATATCATCTTTGAGTGACTTTCTAGTTCTTTTTAGTAAGTCAAGAGTATATTGAAGATTTTTGTTTTTGAGATTCATGTCCTTAATAAATAGTTATATATCCAATGTATTTAATTTAATATGTGACAAAGAAAACTTCCATAAATCATAGAGATTATTATTAAGATATTATTAAGCTAGTTTTTATATTTGCATGTAATGAATGAAAGCCATTATTTGTCTCCTTAAGCAATCTTAATATATAAATTAAGATTAATTAAAAGATTTTAAAGATAAATCCATATCATTATCATAGATAATTTGTGTTGTGGTTGACAACACTTGAAAAATTCCAATAAAATTATGTTTTTAAAGAATTTTGTTTATAAAATGATATCAAATGAAATGTACTAGAATTCATTTTTGATGAGCTTAAATACAACACTATCCAATTTTTCACCATTGTCCACATTCTTCATCTATCTTGCATCCTTTAAAAAAAAACTATAATTAATTTGAAAAAGAAAATATTGAGATCTTTGCATAGAATTGTAAATAACTATCAAAATTAAATAAAACAAGGCCTTTCAATACAAATCTCTTTGTCTCGGTAGATCCTATTCAACTTTTCTTTAAAATTTGATTTTTTTTTTCTATCATACTCCATTTAAGAAGTTGCAATTAAAAAAATCCATCATTTTTATTTGAAACAATCATTACTTAATGGCAGGGCATATATTCCTATTTTGAATGTTATTATTTATAATAGTAATTATACATTTAAAAAATTATACAAAATTTTTTTTGTGTAATTTTTTATATAATACTCTACAATACAAAGTACAATAAAAGTTTTAAAATGCAATGCAATGCAAATACACACAAATTTTTGAAATTTTTAAATTATCTAAAAATACTCTCACTTTACAATACAAAGGTTGGTAATATGATTTAAAGAAATGGAGAGCATGGTTTTTGAAATCTTTGAAGTTTTGTCAAATTTTTCTTTTAATTCAAATCATAACTTACCTTCATTCTCTACTCTTAGTGACAAATTCTTTAATAGAAGCTCAAACACAATGTACAAACATCCATGGTTTAAAAAATATTAACTTTTGGCAGATACCTATTACGAGTGTAGAGTACAATTTCAAGAAAGCACAAAAAAATTGCAATTATGCTTTCTTTTTTATTAAGAACCAAACTTCACTTTTAATCATATTACGTGCATGCAATAAACAATGCATTTTTAAACCCATCCTTGTTCAATTAAACTCTAATATGACACATTTTGTTAATCATGTTTAGTTAATTACTTTTATAACAGTCATTTCATATTGTAGTCCTTAACCATCATGGCATGCATGTTTTATTTCTAAGATCTTATTCATGAATTGATAACCTAAAATTCTAAAATTATTTTATTCCAAAATGTAACATCCAATAATAACATTCTCTAGTGAGAATCACCAATATCAATATTCTAATCCTTAAATTCTACACCATCCATGCCCTCAGCCAAAATCTATAATATCAATCCCAAAAAATTGATGTAATTGCACCAAAATTAAATTGCATATAGAAATGTGATCATTAGCATCAAACAAAGATTTGAAGGACTTTAAGATCTCAAACACCCAAACCATAAAAGAGAAAAAAAATAAAAATAAAAATAAAAATAAATTAAGATTTAGTATTAAAAAAAAGACTTAACCCTTTGAATTAATACCAAATAGCTAAAAGAGCACCAACTCACTAGGATATATATCCTTCTAGCTGCTTTGATTTAAAATCCCATGTGAATTCTATGAATCTCTTATAATTGCCCTATAATCAACCGTAAAATATCTTGTGGACTTAGAACTTATAAATCAAATATTGACATGGAAATTTACTAGCTATAATGGTTAATGAACTTTATCTTGACACTTATATCTGATCAGCTAGTGATCAAGATTAGCACATAAAGATAACATGGAAATTTACTAGCTATAATGGTTAATGAACTTTATCTTGACACTTATATCTGATCAGCTAGTGATCAAGATTAGCACATAAAGATAACATATAGGTACATAATGCTTTGAAATGCCTTTCTAATTCTGTACTTTTTATATAAGTCAATTAATATAAAAAGTTACATGACTTGATTTTCATTCTATCTACATTAACGAGGAACCATATGCTTTGAGACTTCAAGGAGTTAGTACCTTGTAAACTATTTGATTTCCAATAAATACATATGAACATAAAAATCTATAAAACATTACAAAAATGAAGGGTATGAAATAATCAAATGAATGGTGCAGTCCAGATTTCTACCATAGAAGCAAAAATGAGCAGGATGGCATTAACATGATAATACACAATAGTTTCTCTTCCACATCTATGATTATCTATTAGTGAGAAGCTACCCATTTATTTTAAAATCTTCCAACAAGAAAAAAAAACAATATCAATGCACACCAAAAAGAGCAATTGTTTGCACTAATCCAACAATGGAACATCCAATATTCCTTTATAAACTTTATCATCAATGCATCAACAGAACTTTGTTATCAATATCACGTTACTTTGCTTTATTCACCGCAACTCAATCACTAAAACAGAGACTTGATCAATACATAACAAAGCTAAGGAATGTGAATAGTATAGCTTTGCTATGAATGCAAAAGAAGGTATAAAAACACACTTTAGAACTCCTTGATCAACTTTGCTTCATTTATTGCAACTCAATCACTAAAGCAAAGACTTGATCAGTATATAACAAAGCTAAGGAATGTGAATAGTATGGCTTTGCCTTGAATGCAAAAGAAGGTAGGAAAACACCCTATAGAACTCCTTGATCAACTGTAAAACATAAGGATGAACTGTAAAAGGTGTAAAACATGAATTTTTTTTATGAAAATGAAGATCCATCCATGCAGTGAATGAAAGCGATCATAATATATAGATTACAGCCAATCAAAAGATTTTAAAAGTTAAGGCCTCTCACCCACCTTGTCTCTAAGGATAAAGGGACTTCTACGTGGAAATGGGGATGGAGCACGGCCTACTTTGATTCAGCCAGCCTTTCGCCTTTTACTTTCACCGTCCACTACCACGAGAATTTGTGTGCACTATGAACGGAAATCAGAGATGTCAGATTTGGACGAATGCATGGACGAAGCCCTAATTGCCACTCGCAGAGTGCACACGTGCCCCAGATTGCTTCGGGGGGTCTGCCTTCCTCTGCACTCGATTCTGCTCCACCCCAATTTCAAGCGCCTGGAAATCTCCTCCGCCCTCGCGCACCGCAGCGCAACGCCGCTCCTTTGATGGTGTGTTCCTCACTTTCGAAGCTTTGTGTGTTGTGTAGTTTGAGGCACAATTTCTTTCGTTTGAGTTCGTTTTGTGGGGAAGTCTGTCCGTGGGCGCGATGTTGCGTGTGATCGGTTGCAGATCTGGTTTACGCTGCTTTGCTCTGTAAGACTGTGTGGGATTCGGTTTCCTAGATCGAGCGATATGTCAGAATTGGGGTGAAGGGGATATCAGGTTTGTAGGGTTTCAGAGTGTGTGTGTGTGTGTGCGCGCGTGTGTCTGTTCCTCTTGGTTAGCGACCTGGTGTAGGTGCACGACAGATGTGGTAATTCGTGAAGCTTAGTTTAGCTTGAGAGAAGTTTTTAATGACCGTCTTGTCGTCGTTTCAGAGTACTGCGTTTTGGTGGCCGTTATCGGGTGAAGGCTGTCCACTTTCGATTGTAAGGTATTTCTTCATTTTGGAAAGCGGAGGCAGTAGTTTTCTCCTAGCCTGCCCGAATTTCGACATGCGTTGGTGTTGTGATATGGCGCCATGCATTTTTGTGCCCCAATTACCGCAGGGAACGTGTTTAACTCGGACTTGAGGGACCCTGATACGTTAGTTTCTCCATTTTGCTTGGTATCAAACAATTTCAGGTGAAAATTAGGAGTTTCACTATGGTTTTAGTACCAACATGGATATTGAACTATTATCTATTACTCCATGATATCGGGTTCAGCACTTATATGCTCCAGGTTTTAATTGATTGCTAATTTTTTTGTTTGTTCTGCCCATTTAGAGCTCTGCATACTTAATTTGGACTCTAGGAGTTCGTCTCCTGTGTGGTGTATTTGGGCGTCTATTAGAATTAGAGAACCGTTTTGCACCTGGCGCCTGTTTTATGTATCAGTGTGGTTTGATGGCACCAGTATCCGTCGATATCGAAGCTACTGGTCGGTAGAATAGCTGAGAAGTCTACGCTACTTCAGTCGTGCGGAATGCATGCTTGGACGATGCACGTCTAGGTTGGTGTTTTGTATGCCCCAAAGCTTACAGTTAGATGAATTAGATTCTAACCTGTCGGTTCCTGTATTTGTGGGGTTTTGCAGAATAATAGAGAGCGAGAGCACGAGAAGTTGAGACTTCAGCGACATTTTTCTTGTCGGGTGGTCAGGTAGCCGTAGAATACTTGGTTTGGTAGATAACTAAGGGATGCCTCGATCATTATCCCGGTCGAGGTCCCCGCCTCGCAAAGAGCGGCACCGAACTTCTGCACGATCACCCTCGCCTACGAAATACCGTCACAGCACAAAACGGAGGAGGGAATCACATAGAAGCCGATCACCGGTGCATCATGTTCACAGCAGGTGTGTTACAGTGAGAAAACAGTGGGTCTGCATGTTATTATTGTTGGGCTAGAAACCTACCACGAGAGAGTCCGAGTAGTTTGTCAGACAGTGATGAGTATCATGTACGCATAAAATTGATGAGATGAGAAGCGAAAAGGTATGAGAATGAAGGGGGGGGGGGAACAGACGAGCTCAGAAGGGATGATAATCATTATATTCTTGGAAGGAGGGGATATGATGCTGTTGCTGCTTGGAGAAAAGCTGGAAGGCTTTGGGAAGGTCGTCATTTCCGGAACTGTCCAATCGTTTCTGATGTATCGCCGCCCTCTTCCTCTGGTATCCGTACTGTAGATGTGCCTACTAATTGTGTATTGTACTCTAGCTCGGCGCTTTGCTACATTCGAGTCAATTATTCCCTGAGTTAGTGATATTACTTAACAGTAATGGCGTAGAGTATATGTACAAGTTGAACCGGGGTGTAGAGGTCAGATTCCTGAAGGCTCATACAGTATGGTTCTCCCACTCGTGTAGACGTATCACTGACAATATGTCATTGTGACGTGCCCATAATAGGGCCTGATTTAGATGCGGGAATTTAGTTTCCTGGAAATCGAGTAAATATACCGTCTCAAGAGCCTGACGAAGCTAAATTCATCTTACAGGTACAGGAGTCGGACACCAACTCCTAGGCGTTCAAAGCGGCGTAGTCGTTCAAGATCACCAATTAGATCCCGAAGTTCAAGTCTTCTCTCCCTTGAACGAAGAAGAGCCTTCGACAAGGTTCGAGAAGACGAAGAGCTTGAGAAGAAAAGGTAATGCCTCGCTAAGAATGGCGTTCTGACCCTCATGGGAAAGATATGTCCAATAAAAAAGAAACTGGAAGCCTTAAGGATATACCTCTCATTGTTATCTGCTATGATTCTAATCAAATTGCTGATGTTAACAGGGGAAGTAACATGGAAGAGGAATCAGCCAAGTAATTTTGCCAAAATAACGGCAGTTTTTCATGGTTAGCATTGATAGAATGGATGGGTTAGCTTTCCATCGCAGTCAAAGTTTGTAGTGGAAGTGACGCCATGTGGTGAGACATTTCTCCTGGTCCATGGCAGTGCGATTATGTCTGAATCGAATCACTTAGTATCATGTCTCGCACATTTCACGTCGTCCCTCACAGTGAATGTGTATAGGTCCTTATTGTCCACGGGTGATCAGTGGAGGATATGTTTCAGCTGCCTCTTCAAATTGAGCTTGTTTGTCATCTCTGGATGTACAATGTGTCACGGTTCGTATGTCGCAGTATATTCGGACCTGACCTCGTGCAACACACCTCAGGTTATGCATCAGTTTTGTGTTGTTTCTATCTGCTTTTACATTGACTGCGTGCTTTGAAAGAATCATTATCATGAATGTTAGGTTATCCCCCCTGTATGTTCCACTCAAGCATGGGGATGGGTTTATCCATTACGGGCGTATCATTGTCGCTAACTATGCACTATTTATTTACAGGCGGCAGCAAGAGGCTGAAGCAAAGGTTATTGAGGAAGAAACCGCAAAAATAATAGAACAATCTATTAGAAAGAAAGTTCACGAGGCTCTACACTCGGAAGAGTTTAAGAAGGAGATTGAGTCGAGAATACAGGAGGGCAGGAAAAAAATTATTGATGACATTGCCGCTCAGCTTGAGAGAGAAAAGGAGGAAGCACTTGCAGAAGCCAGGAGGAATGAGGTATACTTATAAGCCTTTTTCTCGACAGCTGTTATTCTATCTTTTTGTACATTCCTCTCGATTGCATATGATATTTTGGCCATGTTGTTCGCCTCCCAATGTCTCTAGAAACATTATTACATCAGTGATAAATGGTGCATGCAAACGAAGGTGTTTTAGCTTCGGTAATACTTTATTAAGACTTACTTTTGTTCGAGGTGGCTTCTTACTTGTTTCCTTTTCTGAAATCCAGGAGGAAAAAATGAGGGAGAAAGAGCAGCTAGAACAGATGCTCGAAGAGAATCGACGAAAAATCGAAGAAGCTCAAAGGCGAGCAGCTGAGGAGCAGGCCAGAAAAGAGGAAGAACGTTATCGTGAGTTGGAGACTCTACAACGGCAAAAGGAGGAAGCGTTGCGAAGGAGAAAGTTGGAAGAGGAGCAAGGACGGCAAGAACAAATGAAAATCTTGGGCAAAAAGAACACTCGCCCCAAGTTGTCGTTTGCGCTTGGGTTCAAGTGACTAGCAACTTTGTATTGTATTGCATCAGGATAGTCTCTTATTTCGTAGCATGTTCTTTTCTTTTCTTTAATTTTGTTTCTTTTCCCCCTTCAGAGCATTCTACCGTTGTTAAGTGAAGCGATGAGTTGGTAGCTCTTAGGTTTAGGAAGTTGTGTGCATCTCGCAGCCAGGTAGTGGGTTGGATAGAAAAAAATGAATGTTTTCAAGAGAACTCAATGTAAATCGTATTCTTGACTTCCTACAAACCTCATCTTTTTATTTGTTGTTGACTTTGTCAGGAGTTCTGTTACTATTTACTTGCGTCTTACCTTATCAAGACTTCTTTAGTTCTTTTCTTTAAGTATATTTAGGTGTGTGTGTGCGTGTGTGTGTGGTGCCTTAAATGCATCGTATTCGGCTTTGTATGCAAAGTTTGGAACTTCAAGGGCTGGAGAGAATGTAGATGACTTTAGAATGTAGATGACTTAGATACCTCCTTTTCACACTTAAAAATTTCATAAAAGTTTAAATCCAAAACCAATCCATGGATAACCTTGGCAATGTTTGCCATCAAATCCAAGATTCTCTTGGATCACGTTCCTCTTGTTTATTGCAGTTTTTGAATATATTCTTCGATCTATTCTCATCACAGATGCCTCTCAAGTGGACTTGTATGAAACATGCAACAAATGCAATGGATCATTGTATTTGAAATTGATACTTCATTGCCATATGCAGCAGGGATCTTAAGGTCCTTGGCCTATCTGAAGTGCTGATACATTATAGGTATCCTAATGTGGTTTGTATTGCATGTCTGCCTATAGCTGATTATTGGAAGCAGTTCTGGCAGGATAGAGAGTGAAGTGATTTGATTCAAAATTTGAGTTGTTCAGTCGTGTTCTGCATTAAGTAAAAGTTGACCAAAATATATGTTATTCAATCAACAACTCTTACATTGATCAGTTGGATGTGCAAAATATATAGCAGAACTTGTTGTCAATGCTTTCAATGTGAAGGATTTAAACTCATGTATACCTTTTCGGTTGAATAATGTTTTGAAAGATGGAAAATGATAAAATCTGATTACTTGATTACAAAAATGTGTTCATACATGTGAAGCACAGTGAAGGTTGAAGCACCATGGTTGGTTAAAACAACTTTAGATTTAACCAAGACAAAAAAGTTCATGTACAAAGAACTATCATAAAAATAAAAATGAATACTGCAATAAAATTTTAGACAATATTTTGTTCAATTACATGTGTGTGTTTGTTATAATTTTATTCTTAAAACGAAGAAGTTTACTAGAAAAAACAGGTCAAAGAAAACCTTGTTTAAGAAGAGAAATGCATCACATCACAAAATATTTAATCACAAATCTTTTATACAGGTAGAGTATTTGGAAAAAATTCACAAATTAGTATAACTTTTATAACTTTTAAGTAACTTTTAATTAAGTCATGATTTTTGTATTTAATTGATAAAAAATTATTTCTGATTACCTCCGTTTCAATTTGACGTTAATGTTACCAAACTACTAATTCACATACCTTGGTGCCTCCGACAAAAGTTATCTCACAATTCTTTCAAAATGATAAAGAGGGGTATCGGGAGAATCGAACTCCCGACCTCTTGCACCCTAAGCAAGAATCATACCACTAGACCAGATACCCAAATGGATGTGTTGTGGCCACAGAACAAAATTTTTATATAAAATAATTCTATCAATAACTAAATTCTGAACTGGACTTGCTCAGAGCCCCTCTAAAGATGGCGGCACGTCGGTATGTCTTTTCTATTCCCGCATGTGGACAATATCCCTTGTGCAATCAAGCGGTGAGACCTTAACTGCCCTAAATGAGGGTTTAGGGTTTATCTGAACTCTGAGGAATTGTGGGGAAAACACACCCCATCTGTAAAAATAGGTCACATGTTTCCAGTATTACACGTTCCCAACATTTGATTAAAGAGTACAAGGGATTGTTCGGTGGAGCGGTGTAGTGGTGATTACTCTGTCTGCTGCGCTGTCTCAAAACCTGACGCGAGGCTTCCAGCACTATGCTTCAAGCATGACTTTGCAACATACCAAGGGAATCCAATATCGGTGACTCGGATGATCGAGTTGGAATTCCTTCGTTCATATGCTTGTTTATCATCCGAAGCCTTCTGGTTGATGGTCTTCGGTATTTTAGTAAGTTTGTGAGGTTCGCAGGAAGATGCTTCCGTGGCAAATTCTGGGGCATGGGTACTTGGATTCCCTTGATTGTCAAAGGTTTACGTACTTTTGGGCAGGTTGCTGAATAATCTACCGAGAGTTTGCATCATCAGAGTAGGATTATTTGCCGTGACAGAGGGACAGTGGAAGGTAGGATCGAAGCTCGTGAGAGGGAAGTGAGTTTGTGAAACTCGAGAACATTGCTTTCCGCTAAAGCCCACATCGATACTTCCAACGAATTAGGTCAAGTACTTTCAATTCTAAGCCCGTCAATCAAACTTGAACATTAATTCGGTTTATTTTGTACGAATTGATTGCCGATGAGTGCAGCCGATCATCTCGCTGCCATGACCTCCGCATCATACATGGGGAGTGCCCCCAGTGAAGATGGTGTCAAGCCGCCCATCCATGAAAGCAGCGCAATCTTATTGCTTCTGGGGTCGTTTCTTGCTGCCATGTGTGAGTTCTGTGCAACGCCCTCCTTATTTCTTGATGTATATGGACCCTTGGATCCTTAAGCGTGATGAATTGCTTTGGTGTGGCTATGGTTTGACAATGTGGTGTGAATGTAGAAAACAGCTCCTCTTCTACTAGTACCTCTGTTTTTAACAGACTCCCAAGGCAGAAGATGGATTGGAGCGAAGATTGGCCTCTGTATCTTTGGATTTGGATTTACAACCATCCTTGGTGTCCTCACAACAACCAACTGGCGTGTAGTGGCTCCTTATGTTGGCATGTCTCTTGAGGCCTTGCAGTCCGCCTTTAATGGTTCGTAAACCCTAAAGCATGTTTTTTCACTTCCTTAGTTTAATCGTGCCAAATCTAATTCGTGTTTGGTTCATTTTCCTTAGAGTGAATACTTGTGTGAATGCCTTCGAGTCACGACGTTACTAAAGTTTTTGAATCAGCTGTCCTACTTTTTTTGTTTTCTCTATTTGTTTATTGTTAAGTTGATATTTTTTGAAAATCTACATAACGCATTGTGAGTTGCAGCTTGGTATCAGAACTGAATTTTCATCGAATAACTGCGTGGTATTGTGGACAGTGGCAAAAGAGCTACCGGGAGATTTGGCGGAGTGGCTAGATTCAGGCAAAGGATTTTATCTTCTCATCAAGACTTTCGTTGCATTTGCTGTTGTAGCGCTGTTATGCGGTAGTGCGTTCCCTATGTTGCAGAGAAGGTTTAACTCTTTGAAAGTAAGGATCAAAGGGACAGATGCCAGTTTGGAGCCTCGAAGTGTAAATGTAAATTCCCAACTATTGGATTCTTCTTTTACCCAGTCGAAATGCAGAGGTTAGGTACTATCCAATATCGTTGATGCGATAGAAGTTGTCCCTCTTAAGATTCAATTCTTTGTCTACTTTGTAAAAGTGTGCGAGGTAAGGTCTTCATTTAAAATCTCGCTTAGAATACCAAGTGTTATCGGACAGTTGCTCAATCTTGATGTCATCGCTGTTGTTTTAATTTTGGATTCAACGTGCTTTTAAGACTAAAGTTTTTCCAAACGTTGGGACAGAGGGAGGAAATAGCTGCTTCACGCTCAAGGCAGCAACTCGAGCTACAAGAAAAGGCACGTGAGAAGGACGAATTGCTGCGGCAGCGACGGGTGGCACGAATCGCCCAAGAAGAGCAAAGATTACGAAGTAAAGCACACCCTATCAATTCTAGCATGCATTATCTTATTTCTATGCTAAGCGTTCGATACTCTTGGACTATCGCTGTGTACGCTGTAGCACACTACATCATTGCGTTCTTAGTTTATATTTATGCTACATTATTTGTTCAAGCCATTACACCGTTTCTAACTTGTTTCACATAATGATGGATTCGAAAAGCAGTTACATTTCAGGTTCTGTTAGTATCTCGATATTGTCCTTTTCACCGTTGGCTGGTATGCAGATTCCGTGAAAATTTGCTTTGATCACATTTGTCTGTTGGGGCAGGCTTTGGGAAAAACTTCGGCACAGGTGTTGGACGGTTTGCAAGATGATCGGTGACATCGGGCAATCTGCACAACTGTGCACTGAACTTCATTGTCTTTCATTTCCAGGTGAAGTTCACTGGGGAAAAGAGGTCGAGATTGTCAAAGGCAAGTGTAGAATTAGCTCTTATATAAAGCATGAAACCTGGACGACTGGCTGTACAATGACACAACACTGTATCATTTTCATAATCTATAACAATTGGACAATAACTAGTGTTTTTGTTATGTGTGGGCTTTGTTAATAACTTTATAACGATGTAGACAACGTGCACAATGCATTGTGAACGTTATAAGTTCAGGTACATTGTCTGGAATGAGAATGTCGAATGTTACCTAACGACGGCAAAGAATGGCTCAGGAGCGATTATTTATGTTGCCAGCGTTAATTATTAAAAGTGAGATATTCCAACATTCCCAACTGAATATACGCGCGAAGGATAAAAATCGAAATTGTGGTTTTCACGGTCTACAGAATTTTAGTTATCTTACTGTATTATTAAATTGTAATAAAGATGAGTGCATTCAAGATGTTATCTACTCAGCAACAGAAAGAGATAGAAAAATAGAATTGTCCACGATATATTTATTCAAAGGATGTAGGGCCCTATACAATTATCACAAACATTCTTTGAACTACTCGTGCACAGAGGTGTAGAGTGAATGCACTTAGGTTGAAGCATAACCTTCTGTGTAAGGTTGTGCAGCATTGCCTTCGGATAGAAAGTCACTCCTCCAAGCATTAATTCCTACGGCTACCGTGCAAAATTGGTGATAACTTATCTCAATTTTTAAACTACTCTGGCTCAACAAGACTTCACTTAATCCACTTCCTCCATCTTCGATCCCTCCTCGTCGACATCAGCCTCCAGTGCTGGCATGTCAGCGTCAGCATCCGTGGCGTCATCGTCAATGCTCAGACCCAACTTCAACATCCGGTGAATTCTGTTACCGAACGTATTCGGCTCCTCCAAACTGAACCCTGACGTCAACAGAGCAGTCTCGAACAACAACAATACCAAATCCTTCACGCTCTTGTCATTCTTGTCCACCTCCGCTCTCTTACGCAGCTCCTCCATAATCTGATTGTCCGGGTTAATCTCCATTGTCTTCTTTGAAGACATGTAGCTCGACATGCTGCTGTCACGCAACGCCTGCGCCTTCATGATCCTCTCCATATTTGCGGACCATCCGTACTCGCCCGTCACAAGAACGCAAGGGGAGTCCACAATCCTATCCGACACCACCACCTTCTCTACCTTGTCACCCAAAATGTCCTTAATCGTCTTGCATAGTGGCTCGAACCGAGCCTTCTTCTCTTCCTTCTTCTTTTTCTCCTCCTCGGTATCCTCCAACACAAGCCCTTCCTTCGTTGCCGACACCAGCTTCTTCCCGTCAAACTCCTTCAATTGCCCCACCGCATACTCATCAATCGCATCCACCATGAACAGCACTTCGTATCCTCTCCTCTTCAGCTTCTCTAAGAATGGAGAGTTCTCCACCGCTTTCTTGCTCTCTCCCGTGATGTAGTAGATGTCCTTCTGCCCCTCCTTCATCCGGGTTACGTAGTCCTTCAGGCTCGTCATCTCATCACCGCTCTTCGTTGAGTGATACCTCAGCAAGTCCGCTAGCTTTGATCTGTTCTGGCTGTCCTCATGGATACCCAGCTTCAAGTTCTTCGAGAATGCTTCGTAGAACTTCTGGTAATCCTCCTTGTTCTCTGCGATCTCCGAGAACATCTCCATACACTTCTTCACCAAGTTCTTCCTGATCACCTTCAGAATCTTGCTCTGCTGCAATGTTTCACGAGAGATGTTCAGAGGGAGATCCTCAGAATCCACCACTCCCTTCACGAACCCCAGGTACTCGGGTATCAACTCCTCACAATTATCCATGATGAACACTCTCCTCACGTACAGCTTTATGTTGTTCTGCTTCTTCCTCGAATCGAACAGATCGAACGGAGCTCTCTTCGGCACGAAGAGCACCGACTTGAACTCCAGCTGCCCTTCGACCGAGAAATGCTTCACGGCCAGGTGCTCCTCCCAGTCGTTCGTCAAGCTCTTGTAGAACGCAGCATACTCCTCCTTCGTCACATCCTCCGGCTTGCGCATCCAGATGGGTTTCTGTTTGTTTATTAGCGTCCACTCGCGTGAAATCTCTTTCACCTTTTTCTTCTTCTTATCCTTTTCTTTCTCTTCGTCAACTTCCTCAATCTTCCCCTCCTCGTCCTTCTTATCGTCTTCGTCTTCATCGTCAGACACCTCTTTCTCTGTGGTCTTCTCCGTCCACAGTGAGATAGGGTAGCTGATGAACTCTGAGTGCTTCTTCACTAAGTCCTTCAACCTCCTCTCTTCCAAGTATTCTAATTGGTCTTCCTTCAGATACAGCTTGATATGGGTACCACGCCCCAGTGGCTCACCCGATGTGTCTCGTGTGATGGTGAAAGACCCTCCTGCTTGGGACTCCCAAATGTACTGCTCGTCGTCGTTGTGCTTCGAGGTGACCACGACCTTCTCAGCAACCAGGTATGCAGAATAGAAACCAACACCGAACTGTCCAATCATGCTCACATCAGCTCCCGCAGAAAGTGCCTCCATGAACTCCTTCGTCCCAGATCTGGCAATAGTTCCCAAATTGTTCACCATGTCAGCCTTCGTCATACCAATACCGCTGTCTATGATGCTCAAGGTGTTGTTCGCCTTATCGGGAACAATGTGGATAAAGAGCTCTGGCTGACCATCTAGTTTGCTCTTATCTGTCAAGGACTCGAAGCGAATCTTGTCCAAAGCCTGCAAATGCACATGTACGAATAATGACAAGTAAGAATTACTGCTTTAATCACGAGCATTACACACTGGATAATGTCTGAACCAAGACAATCATTAGAACAGAAACGACATCGAAGTCAATTCGGCACTGGGAAACCAGTACAACTTAAATACACGGCAGTTGTGAACAACAACTGCAGACATGACAATCAAATTCACCACCCAAAATCTAACACTCTACGGGAAACGCCGGCCTCGCCAACTCCACCGCAAATGACAAATAGAGACACGATGAGACACAAACAGTACACAAGCAAGGGTGAAAAAACACTTACATCCGAGGAATTACTGATGAGTTCTCGCAAGAAAATCTCCTTGTTGCTATAGAAGGTGTTAATGATCAAACTCAACAATTGATTGATCTCCGCCTGGAAAGCGAAAGTCTCGACCTCAGGGCCAGACATGGTCACATCCGCCATTGTGTAATCCTTCCCACAACGGGCTCAGTAGACAGACTCACCAACAAAAAGTCTTTCAGAGAAACCGAACAGCCTGTTAGGATCTCAAGCCAATTTAGAACGCCCTCGCACAAAACCGATCAGTGATGAAGTTAAGGAAGAGCACTTCGATACAGAATGCTAAGCGGTCAGCGGAAA
This sequence comes from Physcomitrium patens, assembly GCF_059467195.1. Taxonomy (NCBI): domain Eukaryota; kingdom Viridiplantae; phylum Streptophyta; class Bryopsida; order Funariales; family Funariaceae; genus Physcomitrium; species Physcomitrium patens. The sequence continues at coordinate 4,104,261 of NC_143424.1, forward strand.
AACTAAGTGCACGCGGGGTAACGGGAGACAGTTCCCGTCGTCACAAGCTTCACAGCGGCTATGGAAATTGTGCTAACTACTGCAGATAGGGAGCAGGGGAGGAGCAAATTCATACCGGCAGGAAGGGCCGCCTTCAGAAGCATCTAGAGCCTCCGCCCGACGATTCGAATGGAAACCGCCCCCACTAGAACCTTCCCGAGGGTCTGGATTGTTCCGACACCCGCACTTTCCAGACCCCTCTGGGCCATCCATTCCCATGCCCGTGCCCTGCCACCGTGGCAGTCGGATGGCGTCCCATGGCCGTGGACTTTCACACTGGGTGTCGTTATCGGTTTTGAATCAACACAAATGTCGTGCGTTGAAATTCCTTTACTTTAAAGCCCGTCAGCATTTAAAGTAAAAAGGTTGATGCTAATTCTTTTGTCGGTTTTCAGTTGTCCATAATGGTGTATTTTAAAAATCGAATTGAAACACAGTAACTTTAGTTGATGTAGTATTTACACTTAATTAATGAATTTGTTATTCTCTTTAACAATTGAGATAGTTCTATGTAGTGAAAATTATTTATTTCATTTTTAAAATACTTAGTTTTAATTTTCTGTTATGTAATTGTGTAGCACATTTCAACAACTTTTTCATACTGGACAGTTATCTATTCTTTGAATTTTATCTATTTATATCCATTTTATTATAAATTTTGATAAAATGTTGAGAAAATTATTTAAAATTTAGCCTTTAATGAATAAAAATATCATACTATATATATATATATATATATATATAGTATGATGTGTATTTTGAAAGATTTCTTATGATAAGATCAATTTTCTTTAAAATCTTACACAATATTTGGTAAGTCCATGTAAAAAGTTCTACAACATATGTTTTTTTTAATACTATATCTCTTTACATTAAAATAACTACTATCAATATTACCTCAAGCTTAAATATAATGATATCTACATGATATCTTTTTATTTTTTATTTTTTATTGATAATATAAATCATACAATTTACATGAATGGACGTTGATTATTTCCATTGATTTCTTTAGATTAATATAGATGATATAGTATTTTGAATAAAATTTTAATTATTTTTATAATATATTTTTAATCATACTACCATGTTAACATAACAATAACGATTGATGAAAGAAAAAAATGAGCTGTAATTACTTTGGCTTGAAACGTTTTCTAAATCATTCTGAGAGCCATCGAAGCTTCGGCCGTAATCTTCATTGAATTGCAAGCCTTGGCTTTCAATCAAAGCATTATCATGAGATGCCTGCAATTTGCAAATCTACGATAGATTTCTATTATCAAAACATTCATAAGGATTGGATTTTGATAATTTCATGATAAAACTCTTATATTTATATTATAATTTTAAAACGGAGGAAAAGAAATAAACAGAGAGTTAAGAAGCGACCCCTAGGGGGAAAACAAAACAAAATTATTAATTGCATGTTTACTTGACTTTAGTTTTCATCTCTTTTGAAATGTCAATACAAACTTTGCATCTACTTGTACATGAAGACTGTTCTATTTATCAATACCAATATGTTAAAGTTTTATAATGAAAAGTCTTGATTTATATCACATAAGAAGTTGATTTCCAAACATGGTTGTTTATTCATTTTAAAATGCATATTTTGCAAAAAAACCTACAGTTTTGTAAGCAGTATATACAACCATAAAATATTGATTGTTAGCTCCAAATTGTTTATTAAAACAGATCTGCCTATTGAAAGGTATGCAGGTGACATCTAAATTTTATCTTTAAAAAGATAATTTGTGCCAATTTTATTGAATGTTTTTGAAACATGCCAACAACTATCTTACTTCTATCCAAAGAAGTAAGATAGTTATTGTTACATTTTTGTTACAATCATTTTAAATATACAACACTAATTTTCATCCCCTAATCATTATGTTGATATATTTAACATCCATTCCTGTAAAAAAACCCCACAAATGTTTAGAAAATATGATGTACTTTCTTAAGAAAAAAAGCACTTAGAAATTACAACATAGTTTTAAGTTGATTTAATCTATATTAAAGAATCATGTCTATGAAAAAACAAATGAACATGAAAATAGTGGCTTGCTATTCTCTTCGATTGGATTCTCTTAAATCCTCTACCTAACAAATGTTATTCAAATTTTCTCAACAATATATCAAAGGTCCAATCATTTTACAATATGTATATTTGATTTTTTGTAGAAAAAGTAATGAAGGCATTGCTTCTTGTAAAAAAATAAAAAGATGACCTGTTAGTCTTAGTATGTTTATTCTATTAAAATATATTTGAAATGCTTAAAAAGGAAAGTTCATACAGCTTCATTTTTATTCACTTTTCACTTTAAAAAAATATTGGAATAAAGAAGCATTACCTCATCATCTTCCGCACAACGGCGGCTTAAACGTCGGCAGCGGCGAAAAGCCAACGCAGCGGCGACGCTAGATGCCGCAGCTGCCGCAACCAGCAGCACAAGCTTCTTCCTCGCAGGTGCTGGCGATGGCGATCTCGACCTTGGGATAGAATGGTGAGAAGATGCGACGGAAGCTTGCTCAATTTTGCGCCCACTTGAAGGAATCAATGACAGAGGAAACGGTGTTGTGCGCAACGGCAATGGATTTCTCTCGCTTGCTACTCCCGCTTGACCCTTCAGAGGCTTAACACGGTCGAGCATGTGCTTTGCTTCCAAGGCATTCCTTGAACAAATGTCTGGAATTGAGCGATGATTCCTCTTCGACCAGTTAGGTGTTCCATCTCACATGAGTTCCATTTGAAGACAGTACCCGAAAACGAAGACGAAGAAGAAGTGGTGGTGTTGCGGGGATTTGAAGGGTAGAGGGATATATACCCATGGGTGATAAACGGGTGTAGCGGAGTACTAGACAAATTTCTCCAGCGAAGTCGCCGTCAGCGGCGAGGATGCTCACCCACTGGACATGGGTTCCGACGTCCACAACTTCTCGAAGAGAGACGATGGCCTTGCCCCTCAACTTTCCGCCAGTGGGGAACCTGGCTTCATAGAGAGATACCTAACAGCACACATGGGAGGGATCCTTCACTGGAGTAGTGACGATGCTTGCAGATGCAACAATGGCAATCAAAGCGGACCCTATAACGCCGTCGCAGCAATAACCGACAAATAATGACGTTGACGGCATAACTACAGACCTCCGATGAACAATCTCATTCTTTCTCTCACACTCTCGATCGCTCGGTTTTCTCGCGCGCTCAACACACACTGCCTAAGAACTCTTCGTCTAATAAACAGGATAATGCGAGTGTGTAGAAATGGTGGGGCCTCGGGGTAACTGACCACCACGGAGGAATCCTCGGAGCACACCCCGAACTTGAACTCCGCCAGCCAGTCTGGATTGAGATTGTTGTTGGATGTCAGCGTGCAAACCTGACAAACGAAACCCACGGCAGCCGATTAGGGTTGAAGAATCCGCAAAGCAGAATCCAACCCAACGCAACCCAATGCGATGGTACCTGCTGGTCATGGATCTGCAGCAGCACGAAGGCGTGGAGGGGGGCGCCGGGATGGCGGGGAACCAGGTTCCTGCCCTCCACGACGCACACCTGCAGGCTCCCCGCGCCGCTCTCCATGCCCCGCCGCAGCTCGCCCTGCCGCGCTCCGCCGCTAGTCGTCACTGGCACTTTTGATAATACACACACCTCTCTTTCTATCTCGATGTCTCAATCCAACACATACCCCGCTTGTTTTCTTGAAAACCCCAAAATGCAAGTTTGACGTTTAGAACCAGGTTTTCGTTAACTTTGGTGTAGATTAGCAAAGATCGTTCTTATGAATCACAAGAAAAATTTGTGATTGGTAAATGAGAAATATATGTAAGAATGCAAAATATAAAATGTACAACTGGTATTGAGTGTAAAAATGTGTTTGGAACTCTACCATGATTGATAATGTGTGTATGATATTAAAAGGCATTTTTTGGTACATGGCAAGTTGTAGTCACAACTTATGGCTGTAACTGAATGTCTTGTTTTGTGTTTTTGTGTGTTGAACTAAAGATTTTGTTGTTTACATTTGAAGTGTGTATGGTGATTTTTTTTTGATGCGATTTGTGATTTCAATGATGTCATGTAATTGTGTTTTTATTTTCTCACGGTTTTTTTAATTAGATTTTATTTTAAAGATTTTAAATATAGATTATAGCATATCTATGTTTGATAAAACTTAACTGAATCATTTCTCCTTTATGATTTTTGTTAAATTGATTTATTAATATAAACAGAATTGGTTTATTATAAGTGATACAATTATAATTTCTTATATATACAAGATCAATTTCATGCCAGAATTGAATAAGATACTTGAAGAGACACTTTGATTAGGTATAATTTTTTCACCTTTATATATATATATATATCAAAATATAAAAGAATTATATGAAAATATAAATTCTATCTTGAATAATTTTTTGAATCAAGAAATATATTATGTTATTAATTATATTTTATAAAAGAATTAATAAACGTTTTTGAAAAAAAATCAAAATACTATTAGATAATATCAAGATATTTAGGAATTCAAAAGAGGGTTTGACAATTGATATTAAAGATTTTATAAATAAATAAATAAATAAATAAATAATTATAATTTAACATTCATATAAAAAATATGATTATTAAATAAGTTATTTAAAATTCTACATTTAAATATATAATAAAATACTAAAATATCAAGTTAATTTTTTCAAAAAATATTGATATATATATTTTAAATTATTACTCTTATTTTTAAAATATATAAAATTTATATAATAATTTAATGATATATACAAAAAATACTTATTATATTATTATATTATACTAAATTAAAATAATATAAACTAAATTTTATAAAAATTAAAATTTTAAAAAGATTTAAATGTATATAAAATTGTGTTGTTATATTAATTATATATATATATATATATATATATATATATATATATATGAGATATATTCAATGCATTGATAGAAAGAAATGTAATATCAAAACTATATCTTATCTTCTAATACATTGTCATGAACATATATATTTATTTAAATTAAAATAATTAGTGTCAAGGATATGAATTTCAAAGAAAGAAAACTTAATATACTCTTATGTTACTTGAAAAGATTAAAAATCACTCAAAGATGGTAATATATTGAATTAAAATGGCTATTGCCAAAAACAAGAAGACTTGAAAGTCTTGAAATAAGACTAAAGACTAAGAAGGTATTGAAAAGAATGAAGAAGGCTTCACTCTTGCATTTATACATATTGTCTAAATAGGAGCTACATGGCAATGTTTTATAGGACCTCTAACATGTGTTGATTTTGTAAGATATATATTTTAACTTACAAAGTAAGTTTTTTACATATGTGCTACATAGTTAACTTGTTCGATAAGCTACCAATATGTGTGACATGTGATTAACTTGTCAACTAAGTTTCAACCTACTAATCAACTACAAACATGTGTAAAATCAAATCACATCTATAAAGCTTCTGGGAAGCTTTTCTAAAAGATATTAAAAAACTAATCAATTTTTATTTACTTCTATCTAATTATATAAGTAATTATTAAAATAAATACGTATATCTGTGACATTACCTCTTTTTCTAGAAACAAGTTCCATGAAGAATAGTCATCATCTTTTATGGATCTTGCTATTCTTTATTTTGGTTTTAATAGATGCCATCAATGAAAATCTTTAACTTTCTTTACTGCATTAGTAAGGTTTTTTGTTGGCTCCCATGTATATTTACTTTTATCATATCTATGTCAATGTACAAGATATTCTAATCTATTTTGGCACGACTTTGAATCTAAGACTTCTTCAACGTCAAACTATTAGTTATTATCCACTTCTATAGAAAGAGGTGGTATTTGTCTTCTTATTAAGATATTTATTATCTAATATGGCTTAAAAAATAATACATGGAATACATGATGGATCTTTATAGACTTTCATAGATGTAATTGATAAATAATAAAATTGACTTATTCACAAATAAGAAAAGGTCTAGTCTTCAATAATCCAATTTGTCACAAAAATAAGTAGTCTTGATATTATAACAAAGTAATCATACTTTATCATCCATGTTGAATTGTGGTTATTCCTTACAATAATTATCTAAGTTAATCTTTTGTCATTCTTGAACTTTTTTTAATTGTGCCTTCACTGTTACATGTAATTCTAACAAAAAAAAATTCAAATCTTTTACTATAGGATTATCAACTTTTGAAAAGTCAAAAATATAAAGTCTTAGATGATAACCATAATTGACAAAAAGGTGTTTTTTGAGAAGTAGAATGTATCAAATTATTATATACAAATTCTGCCAATGACAAAAGAATTGTTCAATTATCTTCATGATAGTTGATAGTACACTTTAAATACTATTCTAAAATTTAATTCATCCATTTTGTTTATCCATCAATTTAAGAATGAAAGGCCAAAGAAAAATTTATATCCACTTTCAAAATTTTAAACAAGATTTTTTAAAATCTTGATATAAATTATATTCTTCTATTTGATATAATATCTTTTGATAATCCAGGATAGCAACAGATATTGTTAAGAAAAAACTTAGGTGATTCTTCATCTAAAATAGATTTTATACATGATATAAAATGTGCCATTTTAGTGAAGTAATTGGCAATCTCAAATATAGAGTCATATGAACTTGAACTTGGAAGATTTGTAATAAAATCCATAAAAGTAGAAGACTATAATTATTCTGGTATAGGCAATGGTTGAAGAAGTCCATAAAATTAATGATGAAGAGTTTTTAATCTTGAACAAATGTCACATGACTCTACAAAGTCTTTCACAACCTTCCACATTTACTTCCACTAAAAATCTTTAAATATAAGCTCTAAAATTTTGTTGTATTCAAAATGTCTTGCTATTAGAAAGTTGTGACATATTTAAAAAAACACATAAACATGCTTCTTTTTTTGGAACATATATGCAATCTTTGAAATAGATTATATTGTTCTTGAACTCAAAATTAGAAGTATTATGAAACTTAAAAGAAATATTCTTGATATCATCAAAAAGAAGATCAAAAGACATGCTTGATTGAATTTGCTTAATAAAGATTGAATCAATAATCAATATTGATTTTATTGCTTAAAGGTAAAATTACTTAGGCTTCAATACGACTATTCTTTATTGATCAAAAGCTATATTTTTTTTCTTTTGGTACAAAATAAGAATGCTTAAAAAGTATATCTAATATACCTTATTATTTTTTAAGTCAATATGTGATTGTAAAATCAAACCCTGATAATAATACGCTCCAACAAGTATGGTGATAATTCAATACTTATATTGATATGAAATATTGAAGGTTCTTGTGATTAATATATATCATGACTTGAATAAAAGTTCTTTTTAAATAATAATACCATTCTTGAAAAGAATCCATAATTATAAGAAATTCTTTATTAAGGATTTCATAATTGATATCTACTACTAAAAAATTCTTGGAATAAAAATCTATTAGATGAAATTTATCATTTGCTTCTATTTGTGATAATATTTTAGTTAAAAAAAATTAAAATTATAAAAAATCTAATTTATCTAAGGATTATATTTTTTTAACCATAAAAATTCTAAAATAATCAAATTAGAAGGAGATCTTATTACATTAAATATTATTACGCTATTATAATCTATAATTGATACATCTAAAGAAAAAATTTTATATGTAATATTTTTAGAAGATAATAAACAACCATCTTTGACTTCTACATGTATGGATTTAGTTTCCTTGATTAAAGATATTTCTTATTTTTTAATAAAGTCTTTCTTTATAAAATACATTAAGGCTCATGAATCTAATAAGGTAAAGATTTTATGATTTTTAGGTCCTAAATATACATCTATTATAAAATAAGATGAAAGATCTAAAGAAAGAATAAGACCTTTATTAGGTGTTGCATATGATTTCAACCACATGGTCTATATTATAATTGAAGAAACTTATTTTTTGATACATTGTCTTCCTTGGCAACCATACTCCTCATTTTGTGATTGTGTTACTTCTTTGAATAATATTGAGTAGTATATTTCGCTTCTCTACAATATAAATAGAAATCTTTTTGATAATATTGATTTTTTTTTTCAATAAGAGATTTAAAACATATTATATTAATTTGTATTAGTTCCAACTTTCATAAAAAGATTTTTGAAAGCTTAGGAGTTGCTATCACTACTTTATTTATATATCTTTGACTAAATCTTTATTCTTGAAGGCTTTCAAATGATCAATTATTGCATGCAATGGCTTAAGAAATAAATCATTCCAAAGAATCTACTTTTAGTATTTTTAATAATAATTTTTTTATATTATCTTTCAATCCATATCAAAATTGATTGATAAGGGCTTTGTCATTCTAATCCATATTGTAAGTAAGTTTGGTTTTTACTATTCTTTTTCAATCACTTTTTTTTAAATGTAGCCGTAAATACTTTTAAGAATAAATTCAAATTGTAAAAGAATTGTGAATCTTTTTCTATCAAAGGTACACATTAATAGAAAACACTTTCAAATTGAAATGCACCAATAAATTTAACTTAAGTAAATCTATTAAGGTATTGAAAAGCATGCAAGATTAAATAGAGCTTTATTGATATAGAAATATTTAAAATTTTAATCTTCTTCCATCTAACTTCTTGGGCATACTAATCCTTGTCTCTTTTATATTTATAGAAGTAAGATTTCTTTAATTTGGTTGTGAGGTTGATCTACGTAATTCCTTCAAATATACAATATCTTCATGTAGACTGTGGACTTCTTCCATAGGTATAGGAATAGTGCTTCCATGATTGATGTTAATGATGCATGAAATTTCTACTTTAAGAATGTTGATAAGCTCATGAAGATTTTCAATAGTTGCAAATCTATTCTCACTTCTGTCAAGTGTAGCATCTATGATTTTTCCTTCTATTTCAAAAAATTTAATAAATCCACAAGTCAAATAAAAATTTCTACAAAGAAAGGTGATTCACTCTCTTTATTAAAAAATCAATGTTAAAAAACTAAATTATTTTTTTAAAAGTAGAAAATTTGTAATCTTTAAAATATAATAATAAAAGTGGAATAATTCACTCACTTTGAAAAAAATAAGAATAATGAGTTAGTATTCTAATTAAACTATTAAAGACATGAATCTTAAAAAAAGAAAACTAAATATATTTTTTTGTCACTCAAAAAGATTAAAAAATCACTCAAAGATAGTAATATATTGAATTAAAATGGCTATTACTAAAGACAAGAAGATTAGAAAGTCTGGAAATAAGATTAAAGACTCAAAAAATATTGATAAGAATAAAGAATGTTTCACTCTTGCTTTCGTATATACTATCTAGGTAGGAAATATGTAGCAATGTTCTATAGGACCTCTAATACATGTTGACTATGTAAAACACATATCTTAACTTGTAAGGTAAGTTTTTTATATGTCGGCCATATAATTAACTTATTGTATAAGCTATCAACACGTGTGAAATGTGGTAAATTTTTTGACCAAGTTTCAACCTACTAATCAACTACAAACATGTATATAGAAAAAAATACATTTATGAAGCTTTTAGAAAGCTTTTTTAGAAGATATTATGAAATTAATCTATTTTTATATATTTCTATCTAATTATATAGATAATTATTAGAATAATAAAAAAAAATATATATTTATATTTATAAAAATTAGATAGAAATAAGGAGATATAAATATATTTAATGATATCTTATATAAAAACTTTTTAGAAGCTTTAAAGATGTAAATTTGACTTTATACAAGTTTATAAGTGATTGATAGATTGAAAACTTAGAAAATAAGTTAGTTATGTATTAAAAATGTTAGTGACTTATAATACAAGTTGGCCATATGGTGCACATAAAAAATTTATCTCACAAGTTAGATACTGTGAGCTTTCAATTATGCTCTAAAATTTAAATTTTTGTTATTTCATTATTTTATGATAATTAAACATTTTAAATTAGGATTTATATGAATAAAATTTAGTTTCATAGAATTTTTAGGATTGCAACCTTTGATGGTATAAAGCATAGTCTAATTCCTTAAGTTAGGTTAATTAGGACCAAAGTGATAAAAATTAGAAAATTAAAATTACAACTTAGTTAGTTTTAATAATTTAGAAGTTATTAGTTATTACTATGAGATTTGATTAAAAGCTTATGAATTCACCTAAAATCATTTAATATGATTTAGAGTAAGTTAGAATTACAATTTTCTAAAAGATCTAGTGAAGTTTAGCATTGGCAGTTTTAAGATTTCCTCCAAATTCAACAAATTCAAGCAACATAGTTATTCTTCTAATTAATAGAAGTCTTTTTAATGAAATGGTGGCACCGGATTTATCCCATAGAGTGAGGAAAACAAGATCAGCACCCTGTCCTTCAAAATACAAGTGGAGCAATGAAATTCTCATTTTGAAGAATTTTACAAGAATTGCCATGATCCTTGTAGATAAAAACTTTCATAAAAATTATAATTGAGCATGGATTAAGGCATGTGAGTAGTTGATCTTAGCATAAGAAGGTATTATGAAAACAATGGTGAAGTTAGATTTTCCAAAAAGTGCTTTCTTGACTACTTACAATAGCCATCAGCCTTAGTAACGAAATAAGCTCTTGGATAAATGAACGTTGTAGATTTATATTAAGAATCTTAGAAATCAAGGGTGGAGATGTGGCCACCCTCCTAAAAGCCAACACTCAATTGTATAAGAGTAGCTTGGTTCTCCAAGCCCTCTCTCTTCTCTTTTGGTGAAGGGCAAAGTCATGCCAAATTTTAGCCCTAAATTCTAATTTTAATTTTATTTTTGATTTTTAATCTCATTGTGAACTTTGTAATTATGTGTGCATAGATATTAAGTAGTGAATGATGTTCATTGGGTTTTAAGACATAGATCATTGTGATAGATAGCTCCTTCGGCCTCCCAAAAATCCCAAGGATTTAAGAGCCTTGGATTTCCTTCAATTAGTCATTCAATTTTTTGAATTTCAATGTAATTTTTTTTTGTAGTTTTATTTTTTGGTGTTAAATTTCCAACAAGATAAAGTTTGTTTGATTTGGAATAAGAGAAAAAATTTGGTAGAATTTTGAGTACGTAGGAGACAGTTGCCTTGGTAGTTTAGATTATCCACCTTTGAAAAGGTATTTTTTAATGTCTCTTAACTATATTAGTGTGAGATTTTTGGAGTAAGTATATTTTTAAGCTATGCTTTTAATGGTATAAAAATCACTAAATTTTAAGGCGAATTGATTTTTTGGTTAATTTCCAAAAAGAAGAAGGTTGCTTGCCATAGCAATCTTAGTCACTTAAATTTGAAGGAGTGTTTTTTGTAGCTTATGTATTGGATTGAATTTAAATTTATTGGAGCAAAAGTGCTTTTAAGTTAAATTTGCAATAAACTAAAAAGCATTCAATTTGGATCTAATCACGATTTTTTACATATCTTGGAGTAGAAAGGATTTGTTGCTTTCAATTCTTTAGCGTTATCAAGGTACCTTCACTTTTATCTCTCTTTAGTCCCACTTTTACTTTTATTTTTATAATAATTTATAATTTTTATATTCCAAATTTAGATTTTTAATTTTAATTTTATACCATTAATCTTCTCTTTTTTATTTTAACTTTAAATCTTTAATCTTCTCTCTTTTACTTTAATTTTAACTTCTAATATTTAAATCTTTTTTCTTTCATTTTTAACTTTTATTTTTAATTTAAACTTTAAGCTTTTTACTTTTACTATGGATTAATGGTAATAACTTGATTAATTATTTTTATCAATATTTATTTAAGGAATAATAATATATAAATTTTAATTAATTAATTATATATTCATTTTGATTAATTATACTTTTGTAATTATATAAAAATTAGTAGTTAAGGACCATATAAATGATCTTGAATAAACCATTGAGATTTAAGTGGAGATCATAAAAATAGCCTTGAAAGAATATAGTAAATTTTATTAAATCTTTTTATTCATTTTGATAACCATTGCTTAAAAGGCTAATAGTTGATTGTACTACAAACACCAAGATTTAAGTTAACTTATCATTTACAGAATTTGAAGTTCTTCCATTTTACTTCGTGAACTTGTTGTGTGGCATCAATATCATTGAGTGGTGAAATTTGGGCTCACAGGTATATGTCTTGTAAGTTGAATATCTGTTGGAAGTTCTATAAAACATCACTTTATAGCTCTTAGTTGGATGATATATATAAAGACAAAAATAAAGCCTTTTTTTATTCTTATTAATGCCTTTTTAATTCTTAATTTTGTTTCAAGCTTCTCTAGTTTTTTATTCTTTGGCAATAGCCATTTTAATTTAGTATTATACCATCTTTGAATAATTACTTACTCTTTCTTAGTGACTTAAAAAAGTATTGACCTTTTGATTTTCTATGATTTATATTCTTAATAATTTGACATGTGTGCTAAATCACTATTTATTATTTTGTTGTAAAAGTGGATGCATTATTCTACTTCTTTTGTTAAGTATTGATAGTTGTGGACTATCTATCTTTAAATTATCATATTTTATTTTATTTTTAATAATATTTATTTAAATAAAAAACTACTTCTATTTTAAAAAAAATTCATTTGATATCTAAGATTGTAGATTAATCCTCCTTGAATTTGATTTATGGAATAAACTATTGATATTAAAATTATTTATCATAAAAATAAAAAAAATTATAAATATTATACTTGATGAATATGAAAATAGATTTATAATTATTGTAAATCTTTAGAAGGTTTTTAATACTTTTATAGTAGAAGTTTTATTTATTACAAATGTCAACTAGTAAGAGAACTATTTCTATACCTATAGAAGAAGTCAACAATAAATTTTTATGTCTATGCCAAAAAATTGTGTAATTGAAAGAAACAAGTAGATTATCCTTAAAATTAAATTTGAAAAGTCTTGCTATTACAAATGTGAAAGAGATAAGGATAAGTATGCCAGAGAAGTTTAATGAAATAAGATCAAAATTTTAAGGATTTCTACAATAAGTCAAGCTCTATCGAAGATTGCATCTTTTTCAATATTTTTACGGATTTATTCAAGTTGAATTTATAATTGCACTCTTATTTGAAAGTTCTTTCTTTTAGTTTGTATTTTTGATGAAAAAAGATTTACTATTTTGATATGATATAAATTCATTCTTAAAAGTATTTATAACAATATTTAAAGAAAGTCATCAAGAAAGAGCAATTGAAACAAAAAAATTATCTTTACAATAAAGATTAAAAATAGCTATCATATATATATATTGCCAAATTCTAAAATCTTACTTATTACATTGATTAAAACAACACAATTATTATCAATTAATTTTGATATGAGTTAAAAAATAATATAAAAGAATTATTCTTAATTATATTAAAAATAAAATCATTAAAAGAATTTATTTTTTAAGCCATTGCATGTAACAATTAACTTTTTAAAAGAATCTAAAAATAGATATTTGATTAGAGAAGAATAAATCAAGATAGTACAATAATTTCTAAACTTTAATTTTATTTATTTATTTATTATCAAAGCCAAAACTTATACAAATTGATGTAATACATTTCAAATCTTTCATTGAGTAAGAAAAGACTTGATGTCATGAAGAAGGATTATGCTTATATTAAAGAGAACCTAAGTATATAGCTCAATAATTATAAAATAAGGAGCATAATTACAAAAAAAGACTATGTGTTGAAAAACAAGTTTTTCTAGCTATAATAGAGATAATAGAGCTTGAATCTTATTCAATACCTAGTGAAGGTCCTATTTTTTTTTCATATCTCTTTTTTTTGCTAAAAAAAGATATTTATTTAGAGAAAAATAATTACAAAGTTTCTACCATATTAGATTCAAGATCGTTAATTTTTTATAAAAAAAGACTATATTAGAAAATAGAAAATATTTTTATTCAAAAAATTAAATCTATACATGTAAAAGTCATATATGGTTATTTTTTATATTTTATAAATTTTATTTATTAAATTATTTTTATAAATATAATAATTAATAAATATAATAATTTAATAATAGTTAATATTATTAATTTATTAAATATAATTATTTAAAGTATGTTATAGTTAAAAAATTATAATCTTTAAATAGATTGAACTTTTTATAACTATAATTTTTTTAAAGTATAGTTTAGACTTTTATTATTTAAGTAAAAAATCATAAGTTTGAACCTTTATTGGTAGGTGTAAGAGACTTATAGAAAAATAGAAATATAATAATAAGGATCTTCTTTTTTTTTATTTATGCTATACTCATTTGTAATTGTGGAAAGACTTCAAGTCACATTCCAAGCCAGTATTAACATTATTAAGATTTTTTTGAAAAATAAAATGTAAATATTATTTTTTAATATCATTATTATGATTATTTATTTGAACTTTTAGAAGGAACTCAACAACTATTTAGATCAATTTATAGCTTATTATAAAATAAACTGGCTATGTTCAAATAATATGTTAACAAGAGCTTTGTTAAGAACTTTATATGCCATTCAAAATCTTTAGTAAGAGCTCCTATCTTATTTGTGAAGAAAAATGATAAATCATTGCAAATTTGTGTAGATTATGGAAGATTCAATAAGATCACCATCAAGAATAAATATCTTCTATCTTTAATATTGAGACTTTTTAATCTATGAAATAAATCAAGGATTTATACAAAAATAGAAATATAATAAATATAAAATTTGATAGATATTAAAAAAATATAAATCAAAGATTACATTTCAAATTAAATATGAACACTTTGAATATAACATCATGCTTTTTGGACTCATAAGTATACTAACTACTTTTCAATATCTAATGAATGATATTTTAAAAGAATTTTTAGATGATTTTGTTATTTATTATTTATATAACATTTTAATCTACTCTCAGAATACAAAAGAATACGAACTTCATATTTTTTGTGTGTTAAAAAATCTAAAGATGCATTATTATATATTAAGATGATAAAAAGTATATTTTATATAACTCTTGTTGACTTTTTAAAATATATCATTTCAAATAATGGCTTTTATAATAGATTCTAAATTTTTTTAATTATTATAAATTAAAAGATTCAAAAAATAATAAAAAATCTAATTTTTTTAGAATTTACCAATTATTATTGGATCTTTATTAAGAACTATTTCAAGTTATATTCTACTTATATGTTTGACTTGTAAAGATAAACTTAAGTAAAATAAAAAAATTGAAAGGACATTTGAAGCTTTGAGGATAATTTTTAAACTTGCACCAATTATGCATTGCATTGATTTTACCAAAGTATTTTTGATGGAAACATATTCATCAAATAAATGCATCAAACTTTTATGAATCTAAATTTTTTTGGTTGCATTAAATATAAAAGATAATTAACAACTTTAAACAATTGTGAATCACTAAATTGACTCACTTAAGTATTTTGTATAAAAAATGCACTTATTCCGCTTAAAATCACAAAAATTATGAGTTGTTGGTAGAATTTTAGAAAAAAATAAAAAAAATAGATTACTAATAGTGGACATGCAAGCTATGATAGAATTTAATAAGAAAATTTTTATAAAGAATATATTTTTAGATTAGCTAATATTAGATGAAGTACTAAGGAAAGTAATCTTGGTGTCAATATATATATATATATATATATATATATAGTTTTTAATACATATATATGTATATATTATTAAAATAAAATAAAATAAAAAATAATAAGATCAAAAGAAGTAGAATTAAAAAAAAAAAAAAAAAAAAAAAAAAAAGATAAGAAGAGGAAAAAAAACATAAGAAAGAAGAAAAAAAAGAAGAAAAAGAAGAAAAAGAGAAGAAAAGAGAATAATATATATATATATATATATATATATATAGAAGGATGATCAGCAAGGACAAGAGGTTGTTTAGGAATAGAAACAATATCTTTATCACTAGGGATCCAACTACTTGCATCCGTGCTTCTCTTCTCTTCAATTTTTTTTTTTTGATTTGATTTTTAGAGAGCTCTATTTTTTCTAGTATGTTGTGGCTATGGCACCATTCGTTAGATGGGTTGTGGTAAAGTTAAAAATTGTTGATTTTTTGTCCCTTTCTTATTTTGCAAGGATTATAATGGTGTTGTTTGCTTTTGTTTAATTTCTTTTTCTTCTTCTTCTTCTAATTCAACATATTTCTTCTTCAATCTAGATGACACTGCAAGAAAGCAAGAATCTAGGTTGATTTTGTTTAGTACTTTGTAAAAGCTTTAGATAACCTATATCATTGTTTTAATATTAGTGGCTAAGAGAATTGGTTTTATTAGTATTACTATCCTAGTTATAAGAGTTATTATTTTTGGTAGTGGTTGTCAAATCTTCAAGCATTGATTCTAAAGCTCAAAGATCATGCCACAATCCTTCATCATAATAGGCAATAATTTCATATATTTTGCTCTTGTTGGAGGCGATGTTGACTTGTTTATAGGTGGCCTTTTTCGATGATTAATTTTTTTCTCCTAAAAGTATTACATAGCAATATTCAAAGAGCCAACAAGTCCCAGCTAGTGCATGCCTTGGCCTTGCTTCCAACTCCTTAGAAAGTGGATTGCTATCAAAAATAGCTAAGATTGTTGTAGTCAAATTCGAATTTCAATCATTGACATCTCCTTCTATGGTGTTTTTTTCTTTGAATGTAGCTATAGTAGTATTACAGTTGTGATTAAAGCACGGTTTGACTTATTTTGTTCTGATTAAAGTCTTCTAGTGGTGCGGTAGCCATCCCATTTCTAATTATGATAGCTATAAACAAAGAAAGCATTGAGGCTCCTAAATATTATTTTGCATAGAAGAAAAATCAAGAGACACAAACAAAGGCAATCAGAACTAAGTAACAACCAAAAAGCAAAGGCATTGATTTTATAATTTGGTCCTACAATGGATCTACGATTGTAGGCATGAGCTTGTCTATATTCATTATGGTCTTGTAGAGCTCAAAGATCTTATATGACTAAAAAAAAATAAAAAATAAAAATAAAAATAAAAATAAAAAAATAAAAAAATAAAAAAATAAAAAAATAAAACAAAATAAAATCACATTAAATAGAAGTCACATAAAATACTGTCGAGTAGCACACTAGTTATACTAGGTTGAAGGATACTACAATGAATCCTGATTGATGCAAAATTTGATTTGTTCCAAATATTTTAGCATTGCTTAAGGATTTAGTTTGAAAATTGTAGTTGAATTTGTACTCTTATACAACTATCCAATGACAAGGCATACCCAGTCATAAGAAAAAAAATTAGGTTCCTATTTACTCAGCTTCTGGAAACTTCAACTTAGTAGTTTTGTAGAAGGAATTGAGAAGGACATCTTGTACCTTGTGTTTTTATGACCTTACATAATACATATAAGAAGCAAACCAAAACAGTTGAATTAGTCCTTCTTATTAATGAAGATTTCAAACTACAATTACTTGGTAGTAGAGTATGGTAGCACTCATTATTTTTTTATCTAATAATAGTAGTATGAAACTTTTGAAGACAACAAGTATGAGTTAGTGGCATTGTAACTTGGAAAATCACTCTTGCAAAGGCTACAGAAGACAAAGGAGCTTATCTCGTGCTAGTTAAGGTCACCTTTGATTCTCTTCATAAAAATATACAGAGATGCATATTAGGTTTATTGAAGCAAATTTGGATGAATTAGATTAGAATAAAGTTAGAATAATATAGATAAATAAACTTTGTGATAAGTTAATGGTTGGTTATTGACAACCTTGAGAATTAGACTGATGATTAGGCAATTTAGTTGGTAACAGTAGGTTGTTAGTAGAATAAATGGTTAAGAATTCAAAGGATCATAACCTTTGGAATGCATTGGCCGACAGATCATCTTTTTGGTAGAATAAATAGGTTGAGGAAAGAAAAACCGAGAGGCAAATTGAGAGTCGTAAGCCAAGAGCCAGACTGAGAGTCGTAAGTCGAAGTAAGCTTGGTGCTACCTCTTTGTTTTTTTTATTATTTGCTTATGAAGAATGGTGATTGAGAGAAGTATTGTTGAATTGATAATTCAATCATAGAATGGATTATGGGTTGAATTAAGATGGAAGTAATAAACCTCGGTGTTTTATAGTTTGATATTTGATTTCAGATAGCTAGAATACAATCAATTGTGATACTAACAAACCCAATTCATATAACCAGTCTTTCCCCGTGTTCAAATCTACCTCCATAAGTTCAATTGCTTTGGTATACTAAAGCTTGAATGCAACGAGAACAATATTTTGGCACTGCTGTCGAGGAAATGATAACAATATGAAATGTTAGAAATTGATTGTATGGGAGATGGAATTTTATGTTGAATAAAAACGTGAGAAGAACCAGTTTTAGGGTTACAAATATGTGAGTTATAATTCAAGGAAATATTGATTTTGTAAAGAAGAATGAAATATTATAAATGATAATCACGAAAGAGAGGATTATCAAAGATATAATCGACAAGCAAAAGAAAGATAGGAATGATTATGCATAAGAAATAGCCTACGGAAAAGGCAAAAAGGAATTGTAGATCGAAAAAAAATCAAAGGAAGAAAAATTCAGATTCAAATAATAATGAGACGAGTGATAACACCAATGGCCGCTGGAGTGCCAAAAGTATCAATTGCAGTATAAATGGGAGTAATGGAGACCAAATTACAAGTATGGCACCGTTACCTACTTTTAGTGGTTGGCTGGGCTCTGATCTCGATCACCATATATCTCAATTCTTGATAGCTTGCATGGCTAATAATCGTAGAATTGAAGACATTTGATTGAGATAATTGCCAAGAACTTTAAAAGATACAGCTTTTAAATGATATATTCGGCAACCAATGGGTAGATTTTCCAATTGGAAGGCCTAGAGGAATACCTTCCTAACCCATTTTAGACCAATTGGATTTGAAGATCGGCTTCGAGAAAGTTTTATGAATAGCAAGATATTTGTGGAGGAATCTATAGAGTCCTATTATGGCTGGATCGTGGATATACTTCATAAATGGTCAAATAATCAAATGCCAGATGTGTTCATATTGTCGATATTAATTAACAATTTACATCCACCAGAATTGAAAATATTTATAAAAGAGGCTCGACCAGCTATGGTAGAGGCATCGTTGGCACGATCAAAGATGTGGGAAGAATGTCATTATGACCAATTATTAACAGTGAGGGCCACGATGATTCCAAGTTCAGAAAGCCAACAAATACAATCGAGAAATGTATAGATGGATAATTATCTACAAATGGCTACCTCCTATGTGAAGAATGTTATATTGCAACAACCAATTAATGCTACACCACTCCAAGCAATAGCGCCAATAATGATGACACCTTATTTTACATCACCAACCTATCAATAACCGGAGTTGTTCACAAATGTGACTGTTAAAGATCCAAATGAAGCCTTGTTATTAAATCTAACAAAGAAAATGGAAGAATTGGTCATGAATTTGGCTAAAGATAAGGAAAAATGACATAAGCCTTCTAATATGAGACCTAATGTTTGTTGTAATAATTGTAAGGAACAAGTTCATTTTGATACGAAATGTCCATCATCCAGACAAATAAATGTTCAGTGTACATTTTGCGGAGGAAAGCACCCTACCCAAAACCGTTGACATTTACAAAGGCAACAACAATTCAATAATCAGACCATAATCCCACCAACTTAGTGGGAAGTCAATCAAGTTCAAACAAGAAATACGTATGGATGGAATAGAAATTGATCTAATCAAAAAAATAGAACATTCAATAATTTTCAAAGTTCTAATTTTAATCAGGGATCTACATCAAACCCTCAGAACTACAGGAAGGAGCAGTAGAGGTATCAGCAATATGCTCCACCAACGTCATCGAACCAAGTACCCTCCGTACTAACAGGACAAGCAGGATCATTTTCTAACCCTACATGGAATAAGCCTAGTAGATATATACCAGTGGAGACATCCAATATGCCAGATGGAGATGCAAGAAGATCACTTCGTTGTTTTTGTTGCAGACAGATTGGTCATTATGCCAGTGAATGTCCTAATCCCAGAGCCAGTACGATTACGAGCCAGTATGTGCAAATTACAAGCAGTCTGGACATACTTATCAATAATATAATGATCTATTTATTTTCAATAATCAAGCTCAATAGATCCAAAGGCAAAGAAAAATGGAGGAGATAAATCAAGGTCCTCAAGATTCACCAGTTCATCGAGTAGAAGTAGTCCAAGCTGTCTTTACAAGAAGTCAGCAAAAGGAGAAAGGACCAATTCAATATTTGGGTGATCCTAAAACTAAGTGCCAATTCGACCCAATTACGGGGACATCCAATCCAGGTCCTGACATGGGCCCCTTATTCAATATAAGACCTGAATCGGTTGTGTACCCCAATGAGGTACCAATTACGAGGGCTTCAGTTCTGATTCAAGTTGTTCCGTTTTCTACACAGTTTTGAGAAACGTCCTTTCTATTGAAAGATCTTCTAAGAGACATAAATTCTAAAAAACCAATATCAACCCAATTGAATAAACAATCTTACATGTTGAAAGATCCAATTTTACAAGCTTCGTCAAATGCAGTTCTAGTAGCTTTATCAATTTCTAATATAAAAAAAACCAATTTATCTGTGTCGGTGTCTAGGACTAAGAAGAAGAAACGGACATTGAAAATTATCACTAATATAGAACCATATGATATTCTAAAAGATTTAGGTACCATACAACCTACAATCTCTATGAAGCAACTATTGGCAGTAGCACATGAGTGCCGAACTATCTTAAATTCCTCATTAATTTGTTGCAGATCTCGAAATAAAGAAATCTGAGAAGTAAGTTTGAATCTCGATCCGGGTGTTCCTACGATTGATGTTTCAATTGATGGAGTGTTATTATCGGGAGTGCAAGTAGACGGAGGATCTAGTATAAATCTTATGAATGCTACTACAATAGAAGAACTGGATTTGAATCACTTATTGCCTACCACAGTGGTTTTAAGAATGGCTAACTTCAGTCGAGTTAAACCTATGGATATTTTACGAAGTATTGATATAGTAATTACGGAGATTACCTACAAAATTGATTATATTGTTTTTTGATTGTAAAGCTTTATATTATCATACCCAATTTTATTGAGGCGACCATGGTTGTATCAAGCTAAAGTTCAAAATAATTGGGGTCGTGGTACATTGACTATTGGAAAACTAATAATAAAATTATACTTCAAATGTACCCTATTCAATATCACAAAAAAACTCAAGTAGCCAGTTCAGAATTCACGTCGGATTGTGAAGATGAGTCTACAAAAGAAGAAATTGGTGCACCTATTCCAATTTATGCTGATACAAGGTAAGTTGTCAAGCACACTAGAATGAACTACCAATGTAAGGGACCGGGAGAGTACTTAGTTCCTTCAGATGTTATTGACGATTCTGATCATATGAATGAATATTAGATGAATAGACGGGATGTTAATCATGTTAGTACTATGGAACTGGAGTAGAAAAGTTTTCATGTGTTGAATTTTATGAAAGATTTTGGAATTAATCAAAACATCAATCTAGGGACTCTTGAAATTCTACGATGCCAACCAATTAATGTAGGTACAAGGTAGGCTCTCCAAATCGTTCAGATTTACGATAGTATAAAAGGCAAAGAGAAAGAAATTTGAGTGGATTACTTTTTAATGCATAAAATTGCTTTCACATGATCGTATGCGGATTTGAAAGGAATTCTAGCTGAAGTTTGTGAGCATCGAATTATATTGGAGGAAAACGCTACACTAGTACACCAAAGACAACATCAATTTAATCCAAAATACTCACTTATGGTAAAAGAAAAGCTGGATAAACTCTTGGAGGTTGGATTTATATATCCAGTTCCTTTCAGTGAATGGATTTTTCTAATTGTTATGGTACCAAAAAAGAATAGAAAAGTTTACATCTGTCAAGATTTCTGAAAATTAAATGTGGCTACAAACAAGGATTATTTTTCTTTACCATTCATGGATAGTATATTGGATGTCGGCCTTGGACATGAATGTTATTCATTTCTTTATGAATTCTTCAGTTATAATCAAGTCAAGATTGCAAAAGAAGACCAGTTAAAAACTACTTTTACTACAGATTGGGGGACCTTTCCCTAAAAGGTTATGCCGTTTGGGCTTTATAATGCACCAGCTATATTTCAAAGGGTAATGAGGCAAGCATTTCAGGATTATCTACAAATTTTAATGGAAATATTTTTAGATGATTTTTGTACATTTAGTACGAGAGCCAAATATTTAGAATATCTAATTCAATATTTGAATCAATGTGCCAAATATGGAATTTCTTTAAATTCAAAAAAAGTACCAATTTGGTATATTTTCTGATAAACTATTGGATCATATAGTTTCAATGGTAAGCATTACTACAGAACCGGATAGAATAAAGATTATAATAGAATTAAAGCAACCAGATATTGTTACGGATGTTCGAGCATTTGTCGACCATGTCAGTTATTATCAGTGATTTATCTATCTATTCGCAGTTATGTTCCTTTCCTTGATAAATTTCTTGAAGAAACCACCAACCGATGGGACCAGTCCATTTTGGACAAACGAATGTACAATTGCATTCAAAACATTGAAACAAAAATTGGTTTCAGTACCAATATTGGTGGCACCTTCTTAGACAAAACCATTCCAAGTTTATGTGGATGCATCTAATGTTGCGATTGCTTCTATGCTAAGCCAGAAAGATGATCGGGGTTTTGATCACCCTATTTATTATGCAAGTCGTCAATTGGTAGTAGCTGAAAAAAATTATATAATAACTGAAAGAAAAGCATTGGAAATAATTTATTCTGTACAAAAATTTTGACATTATCTTCTTGGTTATAAATTTGTTTTTTATGTCGACCATGATGCTTTAAATTATATGATTAATAAGCCTCAATTGAGTGGTCATATTATACAATGGATTCTATTCTTGCAGAAATTTGACTTTACTATTCAGGTAAGACCAGGAAAATCACATTCCAATGCGGACCATTTATCTCGGTTATTCAATATATTGGATCCATTAAGGATGCACTATCCGATGTGGAACTGTTTGCGGTAGATGTAATTACTCCGGAGTATAGTGAAATAATTCAATACTTGACATTTCAAACCTTCCCACCCAATTTCAATGAAAAGCTTAAACAATGCTTAATGTTAAAATGTGCACCTTATACAATGATTGGTGAAGCTGTATATAAACAAGGCAAGGATGGAATTTTGTGACACTGTATTTATCACATTGAAGTGCGTATTGTATTGGAAGGTTGTCACTTGGATAGTTGTGGTGGACATTTTGCGGGGGACAGCATGGCTCATAAAGCTTTACAGGCTGGTCATTGGTGGCCAATACTGTTTGCAGATGCCCACCAATTCATCCGTCATTGTGACCCATGTCAGAGAACGAGTCGACTTACCGGAACTTCAGCAATGCCATTGGTACCAATTTTGGCTCAAGCGCCTTTTGAAAAATGAGAAATTGATTTTGTGGGACCAATTGCACCAGCCTCAAGAAATGGACAAAAATGGTATATACTGGTAGCAACGGATTACGTAATAAAATGGATTGAAGCAGTAGCTACGAAAACCGATAGTGCAAGTATAGTAGCAACTTTTTTGTATGAAAATATTATTACATGGTTCGGTTGTCCACGAGAATTGGTTACTGATTGGAGAATTTATTTTATCAATAGTATAATCAAAGCACTCATGGCTAAATACAAGATACAACATCAAAAGACTACACCGTATCATACTAGAGCCAATGGACAAACAGAAAAGACCAATGGAATTTAATATAAAATCTTAACAAAAATAGTTTTAAGAGCAGAAACAGATTGAGACACTAAGTTGTTCGCAGCTTTATGGGCATACCGTATTGTGTATAAAGTTACTACCAATGCTACTCCTTTCCAATTGGTTTATGGCCAGGAAACAATCTTACTTATTGAATTGGAAGTCCAAAGCTTACGAATTACTATAGATAATAGATTAGGAGATCAAGATTCATTACGGCACCATTTAGAAGAATTAGAAAAATTAGATGAAACTAGAACCAATGCATTAATGATAATGGAAACTACCCAAAAATGAAGGAAGACTTATTATAATAATAAGCTTAGACCAAAGGCTTTTATGCCAAATGATTTAGTACTTCTTTACGATAGTCAATTTAATAATTTTCTAGGAAAATTTCAAGTTCATTGGCATGGGCCATATCAAGTTATTGACGAATTTCCAAATGGCTGAGTACAATTGGAAGATTTTATGGGTACTAAATTTACAACACGGATCAATGGCAATGAGCTTAAACTTTACTATACATAAACCCGGGATGGGTTTTCTGTTACAAAAGAAGGAGTCGATCCAATTGATTTGACCATAGTAAGAAGTAGGAAGGGGGCTCTTGACAAGCATCATGTTTTCTTTTGTGGTGAAGGAAAAGATGGTGAATATAATATCTGAGACAATAAGAATGGAGATCGATTAGAAGGAATGGTAGGAGCGGCTGCAGGTAGAGGTTGTAATGTTACAGACTCAACTAGCAACATTAGCGAAGGATGCTAATAATTTAGTACAGACCAATATGCCAGTTTTAGCGATAACACCTTTGGAGATACCTTTGAAACCTACAGAAGAATGGTAGAAGATATTAGAGGAGCGTGACAACCAAATTGGCCGTCATGAGTCTTAGGTACGGGAATTGGATTTGTTAAATGAAGATCTGATGGTGCATTTGGATGGAGAACCATCAAACACCGAGGTAGATGACGAAGATGTAAAGAAGAGAAGGTCACCAATTCAAAGGGTAGTAAGCCAATGCCATTGACTGAAGAAGCTAATGCTACTACGTCTTTATAACTTGAGGCTAAATAATGTTTGCAAGGATGTTGCACAATTAAGAATGGGACTATGTAGAATAAGTAAATAAAATTTGTGATAAGTTACTGGCTAGTTATTGATAATCTTGAGAATTACACTGATGGTTAGGTAGTTTAGTTGATAACTATAGGTTGTTAGTGGAATAAATGGTTAAGAATTCAAAGGATCATAATCTTTGAAATCTTTTGGCCGATGGATCATCTTTTGGTAGGATAAATAGGTTGAGAGTCATGAGCCGAGAGCCAAATTGAGAGTCGTAAGCCGAGGACCAAACTGTGAGAGTCCTAAGCCGAGGTAAGTTTGGTGCTACCTCTTTATTTTCTTTATTATTTACTTATGAAGAATTGTGATTGAGAGAAGAATTATTGAATTGATAATCGTAGAATAGATTATGGGTTGAATGAAGACAGAAGTAGTAAGTCCAAGTATTTTGTAGTTTGATACTTGATATTAGATAGCCAGAATATAGTCAATTGTGACACTAATAGACCCAATTTATATAACTAATCTTTCTCCATGTTCGAACCTATCTCTAATAGTTCAAGTGTTTTGATCTATTGAAGCTTGAATGCAGCAAAAACAACACTATGATTGCTTAATTCACCTTCAAGAAGGAACATAACTGCTATTTGGACCAATCTATAATTTATCACAAAATGAGGTCGTCAAACTCAAATTATATATTGAAGAGAATCTTGCTAAGAACTTCATATGCTATTTCAAATCTCGAGCAGGAGGCCCAATTCTATTTGTGAAGAAAATAGATGAATCATTATGGATGTATATTGATTATCTAAGCCTCAACAAGATCACTATCAAGAACAGGTATCCTTTTGTTTTAATATTTGGACTTCTTGATCAATTGAATCAAGCTAAAATCTATAGAAAAATAGATCTACAAGGAGCATTTAATCTGGTATGCATCCAAGAATGAAATGAATGGAAGATTGTATTTTGAACTAGGTACGAACATTTTGAATATAATATCATATCTTTTGGACTTATAAATGCACTAACAACTTTTGAACATCTTATGAATGATATTTTTTAAGAGTTTTTAGATTATTTTATTGTCTATTATCTAGACAACATCTTGATCTGTTGTAAGAACACAAAAGAACATGAACTTCATTTTTGTCGTATGATACAAAAATTAAGATATGAGAGATATTAAAGAAACACAATAAGCAAGATACAAGTAAGTAGAAATCAATAAGGTTAGACACAAGAGAAGTGTGGAATGAGATGCCTGTTACTTCTAACATCCTTTACTTATAGGTAGAATTTACATCCATTGTGATTCAACTTCATTCTCATTCATCTTTGTTTCATCCAACTGAACCCTAGATTTTACTTAATCTAGCTGCCACTATAAATTCTAGCCACTACCTCGGTAACTTTCATATTGCCTTTTGCTGCCCTTTAACCATTAGTAACTTATGTTAGATAATATCTTTTCTTTAATGAACATTTATTTTATCACTCATACTTTCCTATTAGTTAAAAGTTTTTAATCCTAATGCCTTTGTCAATTTGTAAAGTCTATCCTTCACCAATGTTTTTGTAAGCAAATCAGTAAGCATGTCTCTTGTTGCATAATATTTCATGTCAATCACTTCCATTTCAATCTTTTTCCATATACAATGATATTGAATGTCAATGTGCTTTGTCCTTGCATGATGCTTTGGATTCTTTATAAAAGCAAATCATCTTTGATTATCACACTTCATTGGAGTTGCTTCCAATTCCACAAGTCTAATGTCTTCTAAAGCTTGTCTTAGTCATATTGCCTCTATTGAACCATGACTTGGTGCCATGTACTCTACCTCCATTGTTGATCTTATAATTCTTAGTTGTTTCTTGTAATTCCATAAAATTGCTCCCACTCCAACAAAGAACATATATCCTATTGTTTACCTTCCATCATTTGCATCTCCAGCCGAATCTGCATCACAATAACCATGCAATGCAATATTATCACCTCCAAGGTACAATTTGAAGTTCAAAGTATTTTTTAAGTACCTCATCATCCTCTTCATGGTTGCCCAATGGATTGCTCCAACTTTTGACATGTATTGACTCAGAATATCGAACAAATACAGATTCTGTCTCTTTTGAATCAAATTTTGATCTCATACAATTTTGTGTCTTTACATATGTTATGCATCCAAAAGTCTTCATGTGTGAAATATAAGGTTTCCTCCCACTTCAAGCTTCTTCGGGAGATTTTGATATAAATGCACTTCTAGGACACCTATTCTTTATATACATTGAACTTACCATGGCTTCTGTCTAATATTCAAATCAAAGATTTTTTGCATATAGTATACACCTTGCCACCTCTACAATGGTGTAATTTACTCTTTCAGCAACTCTATTTTGTTGTGGAGTGTAAGTAGTGGAGGTTTGTCTTATAATATCATGCATCTTCAAGAAATCATTGAATTGCTTTGACATATATTCACTTCCATTGTTCGTACACAATATCTTGATTTTTTACTCACATTGCTTCTCCACAAGTGCCATAAATTCCTTAAACCTTGTGAAGCACTCAGTCTTTGCTTTGATGATAAAAATCCATACCTTCCTTGAAAAATCATCAATGAATGTGACAAAATACCTTGCACTTCCTATTGATGGCATCTTCATAGGTCCCCAAACATTAGAATGGATTATTTCCAATAACTTGATTGCACGTGTTGCAACTCCATTTGGAAATGTAGCCTTTTATTGTTTGCCTTAAATACAACCTTCACAAGCAAGTGTAATAGCATTGTAGCTTATAAGATCAAGATCTAAGCCACTTACTATTGATTGGAGTTCCTTCATGCTCTTGCATTCAAATGACCAAGGCGTTAATGCTTAATGCCAAACTTATCTTTATTTTGAAGAAATTCAGTAAATGATGCCACTTCAACTCCATTCACCTTCTTATACTTGATGAATTAGAGGTTGCCAACTTTAAAGCCCTTTGCAACATCATTTCCTTCCAATTTCTTCACAAAACATCTATTCTTATTAAATTACACTTTTCAACCGTGTGAAATAAGTTTACTCACCAAGAAGAGGTTTTTTTTCATCTTTGGCACATATAAGACATCTTTTAATCTGATCTTCTTAGTTTGGCCTTTCATAAAAATCTCTATTAGAATAGAGCTTGTTTTAATAGCTTGTATTAAACCATTGTCTCCCATGAATATATTTGTTGTTGAAATTTCTTCATAAGTGTCAAATAAACACTTGTATGGAGTCATGTGCTTGGTGGCACCCGATCAACAATCAACTTAGACATGGCAGCCATGGAATAACCTTCACTTGCCATGAATGCATAGTCATCACTTCCATATTCATCACAAGTATTGTTTGCACTTTTTCTATCTCTTTTCTTAGCTTTGTAGCAATTTCTAGCAAAATGACTTGGTTTTCTACAAATGAAAGAAAGTTCTTACATTGCCACCTTGGTTAGAATAATTTCCCTTGCTCTATCTTGAAAAGAGAGCCGAATCCTCACTTTGAGGCTCTTTTTCTTTCTTCTTGGTCACTTCATGAGCAAGTCTTGTCATCATATAATCTATTATGAGTTCTTTTAGTTTGATGGACTCCAATGCCACAATGAGATAGTTGTAGGACTCGAAAAGACTCATAAGCAAGGTCATGACAATATTACTCTCTTCTAAAGGCTTTTCAACAATTATAAGTTGATTAGCAAAGGCCTTACCTTATTGACATGAGCCATGAGGTCATCACCTTCTTCCATCTTGTAAGTGAAGAATTTCCTTCTTGTGAAGATGATATTAGATAAGTTCTTGCTCTCATATATATTATAAAGGATCTTCCATGCTTCTGCTAATCTTTTGCAAGAGATGATGTGAAAAAAATTAGCTTCATCCAAATTAGTAGCAATGATGCCAAAAGCCTTCTTTACACGTCTTGTAAAGTCCTTCCTCTCTTTAGCATCAACATGCATGTTTAGAAGCTATTTATTTTCATCTACAATGTCCCAAAGGTCTAAAGATGCCAATAAAAGTTCTTTTTTACCTTCCAATTGTAGAAATTTTCACTTTTAAACTTTTCAATCACTCTCAAACCTTCACCTTTACTAGAAGCCATGTCTAAAAACAAGCCTATCAAAAAATATTAAAAAAAAGAGTTTCTATGTGCTAAAATCACCAAAACAATTTTGCACTAGTAAAATCTCAAAATGCCTTTTTGTAAATAAATGAATGTTTTTTCACTTCAAACACTCCCAACTCAATTTTTAAAGCTTTTAATAAGTATGTGGATTCCAATTAGCTTCACTATCAAGTTTTTTAACTCACAAAACTCACTTTCTTATTAAAACTTCCACAACACCAAAGATACTATCAAGGTCTTTGTATAAGGTCTTAATCACTCAATCCTAAGAATTAAGAACCTTCAAACATATATTAGAAATCTATAAGGTCCAAATCAGAACCTTGAAAAGCCAAAATATAAGATTAGATCATATAAATCATAACATCAGCAAACATTATAAGATCTATTCCATATAAGAGCAACAACCAATAAATAACTTCAACTTACTTAAGAAACACAATCAAGTGTATGTGGACCCATAAGCTATTAAAGAAACACAATAAGCAAGACACAAGTAAGTAGAAATCAACAAGGTTAGACACAAGAGAAGTGTGGAATGAGATGCCTCTTACTTCCAACATCCTTTACTTATAGATAGAATTTTTTCATCTTTCTTTGAGAAAAGTCTCACTTGTTTATTTATTTTTATCAAGTGCTTGTTCTTGACAAATTGACAAGAATACACTTAGAATATCAGAGCTTTGTCTAATCTTGATTAAGAATGGATTACTCCTTTCACATAGTAAGACATAAGCATATTAGAAGTTGGAGATTACCCTCTTCTAAACTAAAATTATTCTTAGTATTTTCTTTGTTCTCAAGTCCTCTCTTCTACTTATCTTATGCAATATTAAACATCTTCTCTTTTTTAAGTATTATCATGGTAGAACTTGTTAAAATGAAGAGTACAATGGCACAAATGCAAGAGCAATTGACAGAGTTAATGCTTGTGATGCATCAACTCAATTTACCACCACAAGGAACAACAAGATTGGTAGGAAGTGAAGATATAGAAATGATTGGAGTTGCTTCAACATCTGCACCAAATCATGTCCCTTCTCCCATGATGGAACACCCTTCTAGTGTTAGAGAACCAAGAATTGCCCTACCCAAGAAGTTTGATGGCACTAGATCAAAGTTTAGAGGATTTATCAATCAAGTTTAATTTGTGATTGAACTTCAACTCCAAAGCTATCCAACTCCAAGATCGCAAGTTAGATTCATTAGTATGCATCTTTCAAATTCAGCATTATCATGGTTTTTATCTTTTTTTGAATGACGAGATCCAATATTGGATAATAAGGAGGCTTTTTTGGTGGAATTTTGATCCATGTATGGAGAACATGATGCAATTCATGTTGCAATCAACAAGTTTCGTATTCTGCAACAAGGCAATTAATCAATAATGTTCTATGCTTTATAGTTTTGATAACTTGTAATTGATATCAAGTAAGATGATATTGTACTTGATAGCCAATTTCTCTATGGATTATAATATGAGATTAAAAAAAATTAATGCTCAACTTACTTAATCCTCAAACATTGAGTCTATCAATTGACTTTGCTTCTAAAGTGTGAAAATTGTCTTTTTGAATTTTGATCTGAGAACTATACAAATGGACCTCAATATTGTCGTAATATGTGAAGTCTTCCTTAAGAATGCTCTAAGTACCTGGCTATGGAAGATAAAATGAAAATTACTACAATAAAATCATAATTCTAATAGAACACTCACAAGGCTGAACAAGCTTTAATCAAATTTAGAAAAACCTCAAAAGAATTATAAAGAAAAAAAATAAATCTTAAAGAAATATTGAAATGATTACAAACATATCTCAAATACATCTCAATTCAATCTTAATTTAATCCTAGTTGAAATCTTATTGGACTTCATTCAAACTTTAGGCAAAAAACTGACTAAATCTTAAATCCTAAATAAATTCAAATAAAACCCTAAATCTTAAATCAAACCCTAATCAATCCTAAACCAAATCCTAACCAAATCCCAACCCTAAATCATACCCTATCCAAACTCCAAATCCTAAATCAAACTCTAATTCTAAATTAAACCCTAACCAAATCCTAATCCTTTAAAAAATTTAAACCACAATTACTAATGAATGAACAATTGATATTAACTCAAAATTTGCATGCTTTATAAAAATTAAATTGAAAACAAGCACAAAAAAATTGAAAATGATAGGAATTACCTAATAGACAATTGCCTAAAAAACATGTTTGGATATTGATCCGCCTTCTTCTCAAACCTAGATACTAATCTCCTAAAGCCAATATCTCTCTTTTTCATCATTTAATTAATCTCAAATTTCTCATACACATAGAAAAACAAGTTTAATATCCTCACATTCAAATTTCACTCTGATCCAAGAAGTAGATTGCAAGAAATCTTTAAAATCCTCAATAGACCTAAAGATCTACTTTCTGAGATCTTGACCCACTTAAACCTCAATAACCTTCAATCCTACTGTTAGATCAAGCTAAGATTCACTATACATATTAAGCACAACTATAACCATTCATCCACAAAATTTCAATTATAGATCTGTTACAAAACTCTTGAAATCACTAGAAACGTCAATCCTAATTTATTTCACAAAATCCAAGTCATCTGAAAACAATCTTGACTTTGTAAAGCTCTTACAAAGTCATAACAACTCCAAATGGTCCAAAACCAATGCTCATAGAAATCCTATCCAGTTTGCTATCAAAATTCCATTATCTAATATGCAAAAGAACCCCCAAGTTGTCATAGGTGCTTGGTTTTGTGCCTTAATGTCTGATTTCGACCCAGGTTGATAACTGGCACTCCTCGGATATCAATATTTAGTTTTTTTAAGTAATTTTTACTAGAATTTACTATGAATTTCTTCATAAAAATACTTATATCATTTATTTTTCCAATCTATCTTATTTTTCCTTTTTTATGGTCCTATAAAGTAAATAGAAGTCATTTTTATAAAAAAAAGTACTACTACTATTAAAAGTTTTACTACCTTCCTATCTTTTATCTATATTTTTTAACTTTATCTTTTAACTTGGCTCTTCTATAATAAGATCTATATTATCATCTTTTATCATATAGTTGTGTTACAACATGACAATATTACTATAATTTAATGGTAACACCAATATCTCTTCAACATATACATTCGGAAGTAGAAGATATGCAAATGGATGCACTATGTTTCAAATCTCTTATTGAGCAAGTAAAGACTCATCGTAGTCAAGAAGGATTATACTTATATTGTAAAAAACCTAAGCATACTACTCAATATTGTCCAAAGAAGCAACGTAACTATAAAATAAAGAATACGGCTATCAAAGAAGATAGTATATTAAAAAACAAGTTTCTCCAGTTATAATAGGCACCGTGCCACTGGAACCTTGTACAATACCTAGTAAAGATCCTATTCTCTCCTCAGAACCCTCTCCTTGTTTTACGATAAATATTATTATAGGACCTAAACATCACAAAGTCCTTGCCTTGTTAGATTCAAGAGCCTCAGCATGTTTTTTAGATGAAGAATTTGCTAAAAGACATAGCATACTTTTAGTGAAGAAAACTAAATTTGTTCATGTAGAAGTCATAACTAGTCGTTTGTAATCTTCAAAAGATATTATTCATGAAATCCTTCCTATTGAAGTAGCAACTAATGGTCATAGTAGCTTTGTAATATTTAATATCATTAGATTTCCCTCTAATCTAATCATTTTATGTTTATCATGGCTAGGAAAATATAATCTTAAAATAGATTGGACTTCTCATAGTCTTGGCTTTTTTGAAAGTATAACTAAGAGCATAGTTAATCAAGTAGAAAGTCATAAGTCTAATACAATTAAACATATATTTGTAAGTGCAAGAGCTTTTTTGTATGGTGCAAAAAAAATATCACCTTGTATCATTTATGCCGCACTTGTTTCTACTGATAAAAAGACTTCAAGTAGCATTTCAAGCCAATATCAAGATTTTTAAGATCTATTTGAGAAGAAGAATGCAGATATTCATTTAGAAAATCATTCCTATGATTGCTCAATTGACCCTCAAGAAAGAACATAACCCCCATTTGGACCAATCTACAATTTATCACAAAATGAGTTTGCTAAATTCAAAGAATATATTGAAGAGAATTTGACTAAGAACTTCATACGCCATTCCAAATCTCCAACAGGAGCTCCAATTTTATTTGTGAAGAAAAAAGATGAAACATTACGGATGTGTGTCGATTATCAAGGACTCAACAAAATCACCATCAAAAACATATATCCACTATCTTTAATATATGGACTCCTTGTTCAATTGAATCAAGCTAAGATCTATAAAAGAATAGATCTACAAAGAGCATACAATGTAGTATGTATCAAACAAAGAGATGAATAGAAGACTACATTTCGAATAAGGTATGGACATTTTAAATACAACGTCATGCCTTTTGGACTTGCAAATATACTAGCAGCATTCCAACATCTAATGAGTGATGTCTTTTGGGAGTTTTTAGATAATTTTGTTATTAATTACCTTGACAATATCTTAATCTATTTTAAGAACATAAAAGAACATGAACTTTATGTTTGTTGAGTGTAACAAAAACTAAGAGTTGCGAGATTCTATGCTAAAATAAAAAAAAAAAGTATGTATTTCATAATATTGAAGTCAACTTTTTAGGATACATCATTTCAAATGATGGACTTATAATGGATCCTAAGAAAATTCAAGCTATTATGGATTAGAAGATCCCAAAAAAGTTAAGAGATGTCTAATACTTTTTGAGATTTATCAACTACTATCGGAACTTCATGAAAGACTTCTTTCAAGTTGCAGTTCTACTTACACATTTGACTTGTAAAGACAAACTTCAATGGAATCCAGAAGCGGAAGTAGCATTTGAAGCTTTGAACATAGCCTTTATTTTTGTACCAATCTTATATTTTATCGATTTTTTTAAGCCATTTTTTTATAGAAATAGATGCATCAGACTTTGCTTTGGGTGTTGTATTGTTAAAAATGAGAACAAATGATAAACTTCATCTAGTAGCTTTTTATTCTGAAAAAATTTCAACAGTCAAGATTAACTAGGAAATCCACAACAAAGAACTTCTTGCAATCATGGATTTGTTTCAAGAATGGTGCCATTATATAAAAGATGCTTCTAGTCAAGTCACCATATATACAAATCATAAGAATCTTGAATATTTTATGTCAATATGTGTTTTGAATTGTCACCAAGCCCATTAGAGTATGTCTTTGTCAAAATTCAAATTGAAGATCACTTATCGATCGGAAAAACAACAAGGTTTGTCAAATGCACTCTTTAGACAATCTTATTTTATACCAAAGGAAGGAGATGCAACTTTTGATCAGCAACAGACAATTCTCTTGAAGTTAGAGCATTTTTATCTTCGAGCAATGAAATCAACACTAACTATTGATTCAACTTTCATTAAGCAAGTTCAATCAAGTATGTTTTTTCATCCTCTTATTTGTGATATTAAGGAAAATCCTTCAAAGTCTCAAGATACTTCCAAGTTTGAATTGAAGGACAATCTACTATTTTTCGAGAGCCACCTATATGTTCAAGAAGGTGAAGCTCGATTACGTATTCTTCAAGCACGTCATGACTTTCAAGTAGTAGGACATTTTGGGTACAATAAAACTTTAGAACTAATATCTAGGAACTTTTGGTGGCTTCAAATGTGAAAGGCAGTCAAAGATTTTGTATAATCTTATGATGTTGCTCAAGATCAAAAACTCCTCGTCATCGATCTTACGGACTTTTTCAGCCATTACCCATTCCAGAACAATAATAGTCTTCTATTTCTATGGATTTCATCACAGATCTTTTAATCTTAGGTTTTTATGACTCTATATTCGTGATAATAGATTGTTTTACCAAGATGGCATATTTTGTATTATGTACAAAATCTATCATAGGTGAAGAAACAGCTAAGCTCTTTCTTGACAATATCTATCGCTATCGTGGATTATCCAAGGATATTATATCAGATAGGGGAGCTCAGTTTGTATCAAGATTTTGATGGACTCTTTTCAAGATTCTAAGAATTGATATAAAACTATCTTCGGTATTCCATCTTCAAATTGATGGACAAATGTAGCGTGTTAATCAAGTTTTGGAGTAATATTTAAGATCTACCATCAACTACCAATAAGATGATTGGACAACTCTTTTGCCATTGGCAAAGTTTGCTTATAATAATACGTTACATTCTTCTACAAAACAAACACCTTTCTTTGCCAATTATGGTTATCATCCACGACTTGATACTTTTAACTTTTCAAAAGTTGATAATCCTATGGTTAAAGATTTGGCAAACTATTTGTCAGAGCTACATGCAACAATGAAGGCGCAGCTAAAATATGCTCAAGAACAACAAAAGAATAATGTAGATGTCTATGGAAAGGAATAACTATCATTCTACATGAATAACAAGGAATGGTTACTTCATCGTAATATCAAGACCACTTGTCTTTATGACAAGTTAAACTATCGTAGGCTTAGACCATTTTTTATTTTTGTACAAATCAATCTAGTTGCATATCGTTTACACCTACCAAAGTCAATGAAAATCCATCTACTATTCCACATGTCTCTTCTTGTATCATACAAGACAGTAGACATACCAAGAAGAAGACAGGTTCCATCTCTTCCTATACAAGTGGATATTAATAAAGAATTCTAAGTAGAAGAAGTCCTAGATTTAAGGCAACACCAAAGTAATTTAAAATATCTTGTCAATTGGCATAGATATGATAATAATGAACACACATGGAAGCAAGTAAAGAATCTTACAAATACAAAAAAGGTGGTTGAGGCTTTTCATCAATGACATCCATCAAAATCAAGATGAAAACCTTCCTTATAAAAGAAACAAGATCTAAGTAAGTTAACATTTTACTTTCAATCCTTGTTTGTAGCTTCTTTGTAGTTGTGATACTGAGGAATTAGAGAACTAACAACCAGCAGATTTGACTCAAGAGCCTTCATTTATTGACCTATCGAATAAGACATTATGATTGTCATAACCTTTAAGACGATGCAATCAAGATGAAGATCCTCAAGAATGACATGTTTTCCTTCAAATAGATAGCAAGATACAATGCATTTGGTATCACGACCTTTAAAGAAACTTCCAATGTATGGTGATTTTACTAGAAGTAAGGACAACTTCTAGTAGTGTTCAAAATGTTTTATTTGAAGGAAGTTATGAAGGCCTCAACAACAATCAAATAATTGGGTGGTCTTTTTGCCTTAGTATAAGACACTATCGTTCGTTGAGAGATCCTATTAATCAGCTTTGAAGAAAACAAAGATCAAAGTATGTAGCAAATATAATTTGTCCCATCTTAAACATCCTGGACTTGTAGAACTCGTCCCTAGAATGGCAGATAATGTCACAGACATATATTTACTATACTTATTATCTATGTGATATGAATAGATAGAAGTATGCTAAAATATATTAATTTCTTAACATCTTCTAGAGAAGCTTCATAGAAGCTTCATAGATGCTACTTTGACTTTACATGTCTTTATACTTGATTGATAGGTTAGAACCTTGTTCAACAAGATAACCACATACCACACATATTGGTAGCTTGTGGAACAAGCTAACAATGTCTTGCCCATATAGAAAACTTGCCTTCCTAATTAAGATATGTGTTGTGCAAATTCAACACATTTTTGGAGGTCCTATAGAATGTCACAACATAGCTCTTAGATAGATAGTATATATAGAGGCAAGAGTGAAGCCTTCTTCACTCTTGTCGACTCCTTTCTTGCTTCTAGTCTAGTTTCAAGGGTCTTTAGTTTTCTTGTCTTTTGGCAATAACCATTCTAGTTTCTTTCTTAATACACATATTTAGTTATTTTTATTTTTTCATCTTGCTTTGAGAAAAGTCTCACTTGTTTATTTATTCTTATCAAGTTCTTATCCTTGACCAACCACCACTATAAATCCTAGCCACCACCTTAGTCACTTTCCTATTACCTTTTGCTACCCTTTCACTATTAGCAACTTATGTTAGGTAATATCTTTTATTTGTCCAATATTTATTTTATCAGAGGACTTTATGCCAAGATAAAAAAGTATGTATTTCTCACTATTTAAGTTGACTTTTTAGGTTACATCATTTCAAACGATTGACTTATGTTAGATTCTAAGAAAATTCAAACTATTATGGATTAGAAGATCTCAAAATCAGTCCGAGATGTCCAATATTTTTTGAAATTTGCTAATTACTATCAGATTTTTATCAAGGACTTCTCTCAAATTGTACCTCCATTTACACATTTGACTTATAAAGACAAACTTCAATAGAATCAAGAAGCAGAAGCAGTATTTGAAGCTTTAAGGACAATCTTTATTTTTGCACCAATCTTATATTGTGTTGACTTTTCTAAGGCATTTTTTATGGAAATAGATGCATTGGACTTTGCTTTGGATGTCTTATTATTACAAATGGGAATAGATGATAAACTTCAGCCAACAGCTTTTCATTTCAAGAAATTTTCAAAAGCTGGGATTATGTCACGGACATACATATAATTACCTATATGAATAGATAAAAGTATGTAAAAGTAGGTTAATTGTGTAATATCTTCTAGAGAAGCTTCTTAGAAGCTTCATAGACGCTGCTTTGACTTTATAGGAGTCTATAGTTGACTTTTAGGTTAGAAACTTGGTCAACAAGTTAGCCATGTGCCACGCATGTTGGAAGCTTAAAGAACAAGCTAACTACGTGGTCCATCCATAGAAAACTTGCCTTGCAAGCAAAGGCATGTGGCCTAGAAAGTCAACATATATTGGAGGTCTTATAGAACATCGCCACGTGGCTTCTAGTTAGATAGTATATATAGAGGCAAGAGTGAAGCCCTCTTCACTCTTGTCAACTCCTTTCTTGCTTCTAGTCTAGTTTCAAGGGTCTCTAGTTTTCTTGTATTTTGGCAATAGCCATTCCAGTTTCTTTCTTAATATACATATTTCTATTTTGTCCTATTTCTTTTTGAGAAAAGTCTCACTTATTCTTTAGCTTTCATCGAGTTCTTGTCCTTGACAGATTGACAAGAGTACACTTACAATATCAGAGCTTTGTCTTTTCTTGATTAAGAGTGGATTACCCCTTTTTCTTGATAAGACATAAGCGCATTAGAAGTTGCGGATTACCCTCTTTTAAACTGATATTGTTCTTAGTATTTTCTTTGTTATCAATTCCTCTCTTCTATTTGTTTTGAGCGTTATTAGACATCTTCTCTTTTCTAAGTGCTACTATGGCAGAGCTTGATGAAATGAAGAGTGCAATGGCACAGATGCAAGAACAATTGAGGGAGTTAATGCTTGCGATGCATCAACTCAATTTACCACCACAAGGAGCAACAAGAATGGTAGGAAGTGAAGATATAGAGATGATTGGGGCTGCTTCGACATCTGCACCAAATCATGTCCCTTCTCCCAGAATGGAACACCCTTCGAGTGTTAGAGAACCGAGAGTTGCCTTGCCCGAGAAGTTTGATGGTACCAGATCCAAGTTTCGAGGATTCATCAATCAGGTCCAACTAGTGATTGAACTTCAACCCCAGAGCTATCCAACTCCAGGGTCACAAGTTAGATTCATTGGTACACTTCTTTCAGGTTCAGCATTGTCATGGTTTTCATCTTTTCTTGAACGACGAGATCCAATATTGGATAATCTGGAGGCTTTTTTGGCGGAGTTTCGATCCATGTTTGGAGAACATGATGCAATTCGTGTTGCAACCAACAAGATCCGTATTTTGCGACAAGGCAATCGATCAGTAACATTATATGCTTCGCAATTTCGACAACTTGCAACTGATATCAAGTGGAATGATGCCGCACTTGTGAGTCAATTTCTCTACGGATTACAATATGAGGTAAAGAAATTGATGCTTAATTTACCTGATCCTCAAACATTGAGTCAAGCAATTGACTTTGCTGTGAAGTGCGACAATCGACTTTTTGAATTTCGATCCGAGAGTCGCACAAGTGGGCCTCAACGTTACTACAATTCAATGGCAACACCGACGTCTCCTCAACACATACCTTCAGAAGTAGAGGATATGCAAATTGATGCGGTACGTTTCAAACCTCTTACTGAGCAAGAAAAGTCTCGTCGTCGACAAGAAGGATTGTGCTTATATTGTGGAGAACCTAAGCACACTGCTCAACATTGTCCAAAGAAGCGACGTAACTACAAAATGAGGAGTACGGCTGTCAAAGAAGACAGTATGTCGGAAAATGAATACGTCCAGCTACAATAGGGACCGTGCGGCTGGAATCTTGTACAACTTCTAATGAAGGTCCTATCCTCTCCTCAGAACCATCTCCTTGTTTTATAATAGATGTGCGTTTAGGACCTAATAATTACAAAGCCTCTGCCTTGGTAGATTCAGGAGCCTCATCTTGTTTTTTAGATGAAGAATTTGCTAGATGTCATAGAATATCATTAATACAAAAAACTAAACCTGTACACGTAGAAGTCATAGATGGTCGTCCGTTGTCTTCTGGAGATGTAACTCACGAAACACTTCCTGTAGATGTAGTAATAAATGGTCATAGTAGTTGCATAATTTTTAATATAATTAGATCTCCCTCTAATCCAGTAATTTTAGGCTTATCATGGTTAGAAAAGTATAATCCTCGAATAGATTGGATTTCTCGTAAACTTGATTTTCCTCAAAGCATTAGTAACAGTTCTATTAATCAAGTAAAAAACCATGAGTCTAGTATAGTAAAACTCGCACTTATAGGTGCAAAAGCATTTATACACGCAGCAAAAGAAGGATCAACTTTTGCTATTTATGCTGCACCTATTTCTGAAAGCGTAAAGACTTCAAGTGGCATTCCAAGTCAATATCAGGATTATCAAGACGTTTTTGAGAAAAAGAATGCAGATATTCTTCCTGAGCATCGCCCATACGATTGTTCAATCGATCTCAAGGAAGGAACTCAGCCACCATTTGGACCAATTTACAGTTTATCGCAAGATGAGTTGGCTGAACTCAAGACATATATTGACGAAAACTTAGCGAAGAATTTCATACGCCATTCAAAATCTCCAGCAGGAGCTCCAATTCTATTCGTAAAGAAAAAAGATGGATCTTTACGAATAAGTGTTGACTATCGAGGACTCAACAAGATCACAATCAAGAACAGGTATCCATTACCTTTGATATCAGGACTCCTTGACCAGTTAAATCAAGCTAAGATCTATACAAAAATAGATCTAAGAGGAGCATATAATCTAATACGGATCAAAGAAGGAGATGAATGGAAGACTGCGTTTCGAACCAGGTACGGGCATTTTGAATATAATGTCATGCCTTTTGGACTCACGAATGCACCAGCTGCTTTTCAACATCTCATGAATGATGTATTTCGTGAATTCTTAGACAATTTTGTCGTCTGCTACCTAGACGATATCCTGATTTATTCTAAGAATGTTGAA
The DNA here is from genome assembly GCF_059467195.1 of Physcomitrium patens. Classification (NCBI taxonomy): domain Eukaryota; kingdom Viridiplantae; phylum Streptophyta; class Bryopsida; order Funariales; family Funariaceae; genus Physcomitrium; species Physcomitrium patens. The sequence goes on from NC_143424.1 coordinate 4,144,868, forward strand.
GAACATGAAATACATGTTCGTCAAGTATTACAAAAACTCAGAGATGCAGGATTGTACGCCAAGATGGAACAGTGTGTATTTCACACTACTCAAGTTGACTTTTTAGGATACATCATTTCAAATGATGGTCTTATGATGGATTCTAAGAAAGTCCAAACAATCATGGATTGGAAGATTCCAAAGACTGTAAGAGATGTCCAATGTTTCTTGGGATTTGCCAATTACTATCGGATCTTCATCAAAGACTTCTCACGAGTTGCAGCTCCACTTACACGCTTGACTAGTAAAGATAAATTCCAATGGAATCAAGAAGCGGAAGCAGCATTTGAAGCCTTGAAGACATCGTTTGTCTCTGCACCAGTCTTATATCGTGTTGACTTTTCCAAGGCATTTTTTATGGAAACAGACGCATCGGATTTTGCCTTGGGTGCAGTTTTATCACAAATGGGAACAGATGACAAACTTCATCCGATAGCTTTTCATTCAAGAAAATTCTCAGCAGCCGAGATCAATTATGAGATCCACGATAAAGAACTTCTTGCAATCGTGGATTCCTTTCAAGAATGGCGTCATTATCTAGAAGGTGCTTCTAGTCCAGTCACTGTGTATACAGATCACAAGAACCTCGAGTATTTCATGTCAGCACGCGTGTTGAATCGTCGTCAAGCTCGTTGGAGTATGTCTTTGTCAAGATTCGACTTCATTATCACTTATCGGCCAAGAAAACAACAAGGTTTGTCCGATGCCCTGTCTAGACGTTTTTATTTTGCACCAAAAGAAGGAGATGCAGCTTTTGAGCAACAAAGAACGGTACTCTTGAAACCGGAGCAATTTCATCTCCGAGCAATGAAATCAACATTGACTGTTGATTCAACTTTTCTCAAGCAAATCCAGTCCAGTATGTCCTCACATCCTCTTGTTCATGATATCGAGAATAATTCTTCCAAGTCTCATGATTCTTCTAAGTTCGAGTTCAAGAATAATCTATTATATTTTGAAGGACGCCTATATGTTCCAGAAGGAAAAGCACGTTTGCGTGTTCTTCAAGCACGTCATGACTTTCCAGCAGCAGGGCACTTTGGATATAATAAGACTCTGGAACTCATATCAAGAGATTTTTGGTGGCCACAAATGTGGAAGTCAGTCAAAGACTTTGTACAATCATGTGATATTTGTTCAAGATCAAAAATTCCTCGTCATCGACCTTACGGACTTCTTCAGCCATTACCTATACCAGAACAACCATGGTCTTCTGTTTCTATGGATTTCATCACAGATCTTCCAAGCTCAAGATCTTATGATTCTATATTTGTGATAGTAGATCGTTTCACCAAGATGGCACATTTTATGCCATGTACAAAATCTATCACAGGTGAAGAAACAGCTAAGCTTTTCATTGATAATATCTATCGCTATCATGGATTACCTAAAGATATCATATCGGATAGGGGAACTCAATTTGTGTCGAGATTCTGGAGGACTCTTTTCAAAATTTTAAAAGTGGACATAAAGCTATCTTCAGCTTTCCATCCTCAAACTGATGGACAAACAGAGCGCGTAAACCAAGTCTTGGAACAGTATTTAAGGTGTACCATCAACTACCAACAAGATGATTGGACAAACTTTCTGCCATTGGCAGAGTTTGCTTATAATAATACGGTACATTCCTCCACGCAACAAACACCTTTCTTTGCCAATTATGGCTATCATCCACGACTTGATACTTTTGATTTTTCAAAAGTTGATAATCCTGCAGCAGAAGATATGGCAAATCGGTTGTCAGAGTTACATGCAATAATGAAGGCGCAGTTGAAGAAAGCTCAAGAACGACAAAAGATAAATGCAGATGTATATCGTAAAGAGCAACCACAACTCAACGTGGGTGATAAGGTATGGCTACTTCGTCGCAATATCAAGACCACTCGACCTTGTGACAAATTGGACTATCGTAGGCTTGGCCCCTTTTCTGTTTCTAAACAGATCAACCCAGTTGCATATCGGTTACATCTATCGGAGTCAATGAAGATCCATCCTGTATTCCACGTGTCTCTTCTTGAACCATATAAGACAGTGGATATACAAGGAAGAAGACAAATGCCACCGCCTCCTATAGAAGTAGATAATAATGAAGAATTTGAGGTGGAAGAGATATTAGACTCAAGGCGGCGCCGAAATAAGCTGGAATATCTTGTTCATTGGTGCGGATATGATATTAGTGAGCGCACATGGGAGCCATCCAGGAATCTAGCAAATGCATCAGCTAAAGTCAAAGTTTTTCATCAACGACATCCATCTAAACCAAGATGAAAACCTCTCTTATAAAAGAGACAAGATTGAGGCAAGATAACATTCAATTTCCTATCCTTATTTGTAACTTCTTTGCATTTTGTGACGCTAATTAGATGGAGAGCCAACAACCAGCGGATTCAACTCAAGAACCTTCGTTTGCTGACTTACCGGATGAGACATTGCGATTGTCACAACCTTCAAGACGACGCAACCGAAATGAAGACCCTCAAGAACGACATGTTTTTCCTCGAATAGATGGTGAGATACAACGCGTTTGGTATCACGACCTTGGAAGAGATTCTCGATGTTTGGTGATATTATTGGAGATAGGAACGACTCCTGATGGTGTTTCAAATGTATTATTTGAAGGAAGTTATGAAGGCCTCAACAGTGATCAAATAACAGGGTGGTCTTCTCGCCCTGGAATGGGACACTATCGATGGCTAAGAGGACCCATCAACTATCTTCGAAGAGAACAAAGATCAGAGTATGTAGCAAATACAATTCGCCGCATATTAGATTTTCTCAATATATAATCACCGCTCCTCGTGGAACTCGTCCCTAGAAGGGGGGGTAATGTCACGGACATACATATAATTACCTATATGAATAGATAAAAGTATGTAAAAGTAGGTTAATTGTGTAATATCTTCTAGAGAAGCTTCTTAGAAGCTTCATAGACGCTGCTTTGACTTTATAGGAGTCTATAGTTGACTTTTAGGTTAGAAACTTGGTCAACAAGTTAGCCATGTGCCACGCATGTTGGAAGCTTAAAGAACAAGCTAACTACGTGGTCCATCCATAGAAAACTTGCCTTGCAAGCAAAGGCATGTGGCCTAGAAAGTCAACATATATTGGAGGTCTTATAGAACATCGCCACGTGGCTTTTAGTTAGATAGTATATATAGAGGCAAGAGTGAAGCCCTCTTCACTCTTGTCAACTCCTTTCTTGCTTCTAGTCTAGTTTCAAGGGTCTCTAGTTTTCTTGTATTTTGGCAATAGCCATTCCAGTTTCTTTCTTAATATACATATTTCTATTTTGTCCTATTTCTTTTTGAGAAAAGTCTCACTTATTCTTTAGCTTTCATCGAGTTCTTGTCCTTGACAGATTAACTATGAGATCTATCATAAAGAATTTCTTGCAATTGTGGATTTTTTTCAAAAATGGCATCATTATCTAGAAAAAACTTCTAGTCTAGTCACCATGTATATAGATCACAAGAACCTAGAGTATTTCATGTCAGCTTGTATTTTGAATCGTTACCAAGCTCGTTGGACTATGTCTTTGTTAAGATTTGAGTTCAATATCATTTATCGGCTAGCAAAATAAAAAGGTTTGTTCAATGCACTTTTCAAATATTCTTATCTTGTACCTAAAGAAGGATTGACTTTTAATCAATAAAGGATAATTTTATTGAAACCAAAACAATTTCATCTTTAAGCAATAAAATCAACATTGACTATTGATTTAATTTTTCTCAAACAAATTCAATGAAGTATGTCTTTTGATCCTCTTATTCATAATATCAAGAATACTTCTTTTAAGTCTCATAATACTTCTAAGTTTGAATTCAAGAACAACTTACTTTATTTTGAAGGATGCATATATGTACTAGAAAGAGAAGCATATTTACGTGTTCTTCAAGCACGTCACGACTTTCTTACAATAGGAAATTTTAGATACAACAAGAATTTGGAACTAATATCTAGAGATTTTTAATGGCCGTAAATGTGAAAGGTTATAAAAGACTTTGTTCAATTGTGTGACATTTGTTAAAAATTCTTCAACATCGACCTTATAGACTTCTTCAATGATTACTTATTTAAGAACAACCATGGTATTCTATTTCTATTGATTTTATTATAGATCTTCTAGTCTCTGGATTGTAATATTCTATATTTGTGATAGTAGATCATTTTACCAAAATAGCACATTTTTTATCATACACAAAATCTATCACAAGTGAAGAAACTACCAAGTTTTTCTTTAATAATATCTATCAATATCATCGATTGCCAAAAGATATTATATCAGATAGGGAGACTCAATTTGTATCAAGATTTTAGAGAACTCTTTTTAAGATTTTAAAGGTAGACATAAAGCTTTCGTCCTTAAACTAATGTCAAACAGAGTGCATAAATCAAGTTTTGGAGCAATACTTAAGATGTACCATTAATTATGAAGACGAAGATTAAAAAATCTTTTTGCCATTTATAGAATTTTCTTCTAATAATATAATGCATTCTTTTATGTAATAAATATCTTTTTTTACTAATTATGGTTATCATCTATGACTTAATATTTTTGACTTTTCAAAAGTTGATAATCATACAATAAAAAATTTAGCAAATTGTTTGTCAGAGCTACATGCAACAATAAAGTTGTAATTAAAAGAAGCTCATAGAAACAACAAAAGATCAATGTGGATGCTTATTGAAAGGAACAACTACAACTCAATGTAGGTGACAAGGTATGGTTGCTACTCGTCCTTGTGATAAGTTGAACTACCACAAGCTTGGACTTTTTCTTATTTGTAGACAAATCAATCCAATTGCTTATTGATTATATCTATTAGAAGCAATGAAGATCCATCTTATCTTCCTTGTGTCTCTTCTTGAACCATACAAGACTATAAATATATCAAAAAGAAGACAAGCTCCACCTCCTCTTATAGAAGTGGGCAATAATAAAAAGTTCAAAGTAGAAGAAGTTCTAGACTCAAGGCAACACCAAAATGAATTAGAATATCTTGTTCAAAGGTGCAGATATGAAATTAGTAAACGCACATGGGAGCCACTAAAAAATCTTGCAAATGTAGCAAAGGCAATAGAGGCTTTTTATTGACAACATCTATTTAAATGAAGATGAAAAATAGTAAGTCTTTGCTACAAAAGAAATAAGATTCAAGAAAGATTATATTATACCTTCTATTTTTTTATATCTTATGTATATTTGCGACGCTAAGAAGATAGAGAACCAACAACAAACAAATTCAACTCAAAAGCTTTCATTTGCAGACTTATCAGAGGAGATATTATAATTGTCACAACCTTTAAGATGACAAAATCGAAATGAAGATTCTCAAGAATAACATGTCCTTACTCATATAGATGGTGAAATACAATGTGTTTGATATCACAACCTTAGAAGAGACCCGCATTCTTTGGTGATTTTATTAGAGGTAAGAACAACTCTTGACGGTGTTCTAAATGTATTATGTGAAAGAAGTTAGGAAGGCCTCAATATTGACTAAATAACATGGTGGTCTTTTTGCTCTGGTATAAGATAATATCAATAATTGACAAGGCCTATCAACTATCTTCAAAAAGAACAAAGTTTAGAGTATGTGATAAATATAATTTATTGCATTTTAGATTTCTTCAACATATGAAGACTGCTCCTTGTCAAACTCGTCCTTAGAAGGAGTGGTAATGTCACAGACATATACATGTAAATTAATAATTACTTATATAATTTAGATGAAAGTAGGTAAAAATAGGTTAATTCTATAATATCTTCTATAGAAGCTTCACAGAAGTTGTTTTCACATTAATAGTATCTTTAATTAACTTTTTAGAATGAAATGTGGTCAACAAGTTGGCCATGTGCCACACATATTGGTAGCTTGAAGAAAAAGCTAACTATATGACCTACATGTAGAAAACTTGTTTTGTAAGCTAAGGCATCTATTCTATATAGTCAACATATAATATAAGTCCTATAGAACATTGTTGTCGTAATAGAGAGAATTTGCCTCAACAAAGCATTGGGCTCCTAGTTGCCACTAACTGCTCAATCAAATCTTAAGATAAGAAAAACCAAATATATATATATATATATATATATATATATATAACACTTTTAGGTGCTATTACATCAAATATATAAGTCTTAAGTTTCTAAAAATATCCAAAATATAATAATAAAAAAAAAAAAAAAAAAAAAAAAAAAAAAAAAACTCTAAATCCTTATTTATCCTTATGGGGTATTATTTCCAAACTTCAAATACTTATATCTTCCAATTAGACAATTCAAACATAGTCAAATTTTACATGAAGTATTAATATACTTCTAACAATTATTCCAACAAATTCCAACTATAAATTCATTGTGTATCTTAAGATATCACCAAAATCCTAACAATAGCTTCAAACCCTAGTTTTTATACATCCATATGAAAATTTCTTCATATCTCACAAACTAAGCACTCAAATGCCACAAATTTTGTATGTATAGCTTTTCAACACAATTATCTATCTTTTCTAAAAGATTTGAGCTAGAAATTTACTTAGAAACTTAAGATATGGCCCCAACCATTACTATAAACAAAATCACTTACTTATTGCTTTTGATTTGGATGTGATGACTTCTACCCTTTATAACTTCTTTATCCAAACTCCAAATTCATCAAATAATATATGAAAAATATAGTCAAAAAAAGGTTCTCTTTAACCTTAATTGCCGATCCTTCGTTGCTTTGTATAAACATATGTTATATCCCAAAGAGTGATAGTAGGTACAAAATTGACACCTTAATTTTAAGTGCCAATAAATCATTCATAAAAACTCCAAATCATACAAAATTTATATCCAATCCATATCCAAAAACCTAAACTTGCTGAATCTATCCTCCAAACTTCAAATGACTTTAAAAAAAAACCCTAATTCCTAATAAGGCCTAAGGCAGCCTCCTTGAATTCCATTAGGAATGAAGATCCCTATTCCTTGCCTTCATCCAACTATGTCTTGCTTTCATCCCTCCCAATAAGCCTCCTACTAGTTAAGATTTTCTTCTTTAGACTCTAATCTCCTCTCAAGGCTTCATATTAAATATTTAGGCCCTATAATTTTTTTAAATGTTATAATCAAAATAGATAAAAATTTAAAATAATATTTTTTATATCTACTCTCTTTAAATTAATCTATTAACCATTCTAACATATACCAAGACTTATGAACATATTAAATGTCCTAATTAATTATTACATATTATAAGCTTTTATAGTACGACATTGCCACATAACTATTAATTAGACAATATATATAGAGGCAAGAATGAAGTCTTCTTCATTCTTATCAACTCCTTTCTTACTTCTAGTCTAGATTTAAGAGTCTCTTGTTGTCGAAAGAAAGAGAGCTTGCCTTAAGAAAGCCCTAGACTTTTTGCTAACACTAAATTCTTAATTAATCATAAGATGAAAAATACTCCAAGATTATTTATAATTTTATTTTTATTTCTTTCTATAATATTCAACATAATAGCAATAAACATCAAATATCAAGCCTCTAGTAATAGTAAAAGTTACAATAGTAAATAATAATTATTAGATTTTTAGTAATAATAAAAGTTATAATAATAAATAATAATTACCAAACTTTCAATAATAATAAAATTTGTAGCAATAAATAATAATTATGATTTCTATTGTGGCTCTTGCCCAAAATGGATGAGAATAAGATGCTTCACCTTCACTTTTTCCATAATGTGCTACCCTTGCCTCTTTTTCAAAACCTCTAATACTTGTGACATGAGTTGTTCTTCTTTCAAAAATCTCTTCATCTTCTTAGTTCTTGCCAAATACAACTTTTATTTTGCTTTTGTTTACATGAGCACCAATAAACATTTGCAACACTTCATCGTCCATTTTTCTACTCAAAATTTCATCCAACTCACTAGAAAAGTCTTTATATTTTTTCTTAGGTTCATACATTAATGCAAACACTTGACCAATCTCTTCTTCTTCTTCTTCACTCATTAAAGTGTCTAATGCTTTCACCATTATTGCTTCTACTTTCATCTACCTTTTCTTTTCATCACATCAATAATGAGTTCATTAAAGATTTTTTTTGCAATACCAAGAGCTTCTCTTAAAGTAAATTCGATCTTAACATCCAAAATCCTTTCTTCCAAAATACCCTTCATATCAATGGAAGATTCAATATCTGGTTGCAATTTATAGGCTGGTGCTTTGGGCTTTGACTTTGCTCCATCTTCCTTTTTCTTACTATTCTCTACATTCACTCTTTCTTTCCACCTCTCCTTAGGAAGTGGTGTATTATTCGGATGTGAAAAAAAAGGCTTTATTTCTTGTCTTTGCCTTGTACGACTTGCTGGTCCTTATTCTGGTGAAGGATCTTTGATAATAGGTGATCCTTTCTTTTTTATTGGTCTTTCTACCTCTTCTCCCTCATCATTTCTACCTCTTTATACTTCCACGGATGTATCATAAGACTCTATTTTTTCATGCTCACTTACCAAATAGGCTCTTATGGTAGTTACAACAAGTGGATCATTCCACACAATTAGCTTTCAGATAACTTGTGCACCCCAGACCATTACCTCTTTAGATTCAAGTGATGGAGCTTTTATCTTACTGTGCTTGTCTTCAATGCTATAAGTTTTTGTTTCTTTGCCACGTGACAAGCTACCTTTTTTCAATTTCTCTTCTATCAACTTTTTCATACCACCTCTTCCAAAATTGGTCTCAAGAACCTCATCACTTGCTGCATCTCTAATTTTTCCTCCCTGAAAGGTAATAATTCCATTCTTCATGGCCTCTGCATATGATCTATAATCTCCATGCTTATGGCTTGGATTATCACACCAAATGCACCGTATTATAAATCGTTTTGCGTCTTCTGTTGATTGTGTAGAGTTTGGCTTTGTCTCTCTTTTAAAAGCACTTATTTCTACCTTTAATTCTTTAATTCTTTTCATAAATTCCTCAAGGATTCTATTAGCCAATGTCTTACCTCTTGAAGAATTTGTTGACATATGAGTATCTACTGATGCCACTAGAGCTTTTGTAACAATTACTGGAATTGCCTCCATCCTTGCTCCTAGCCCTCTAGCCTTCACACACTATTGCTTTGCAATAAGACTTACTACCTCTTCTAATCTTCTCCAGTTACTTGTAAACCCACCTTCTATTGTTACATCTTATAGAAGAAGAAGTAATGTGTCTTCTAAAGTCTCATCTGCAGCTTGTAAAAACAACTTTGATTTTTTAACCTCCAAAAGGCGCCTCTTAGATAATAGAAGTTGCCCAAATTTCTTTTCAAATTCTCTCAGCAACTCATTAGGTCTCATATGCTTGCCTGGTTGTTATTCTATCTAATCAAGAAATACTCTCTTTAATATTCTTCTAATATCTTCATCAAAATATTCATCACAAAGTCTTTCCTCAAACTTTGTCTATGTATTCTCATGGATTTTTTTATGAAGTTGTCTAACTCTCTTCATTATTTTTGGCACAACTGCCAAATCAAAGATTTCAATCATTCTATTCTCAGGCACTTAATAGATTTCTATCTTGCAAGCATAAATTCTGAGAAAACCCGTGATGTTTTTACCATCAAATCTTACTAATTACTCCTCTTAAAGCTTTGGTAGCTCCTTGTCCTGTTACATTTGCAGCTTGTTGATTCATAAATATTTATATGGCCATCAAAAAATCTTCAACAGAATTTTGACTTCGACCACCACTTGTTTCTCCAAATCCAGAATCCACCATCTTGACTTGTAGAGAATTCAATGCCTTAAAGCGCTCTCAATGGAAGCACCAATAATGTCGGAGGAAAGAGAGCTTGTCTTGAAAAAGCGTTGGCCTTACGGCTGATACTAAATTCTCAATTAACTATAAGATGAAAAATACTCCAGGATTATTTATAATTTTATTTTTATTCCTTTCTATAATACTAAACATAGTAGCAATAAACAACAAATGCCAAGCCTCTAGTAATAGTAAAAGTTGCAGAAATAAATAATAATTATCAGACCTTTAGTAATAATAAAAGTTATAGCAATAAATAATAATTACCAAACTTTTAATAGTAGTAAAAGTTGTAGCAGTTAATAATAATTATTAAACCTCTAATAATAGTAAAAAGTATAGGAATAAATAATAATTACCAAATCTCCAATAATAGTAAAAGTTATAATAATAAATAATAATTATTAGACTTCCATTAATAGTAAAATTTGTAGCAATAAATAATAATTATCGGACTTCTAATAATAGTAAAAGTTGTAGCTGTAAATAATAATTATCAGACCTCTAGTAATAATAAAAATTTTAGCAGTAAATAATAATTATTAAATCTCCAGTAATAGTAAAAGTTGTAGCAATAAATAATAATTACCGGACCTCCAATAATAATAAAAATTGTAGCAATAAATAATAATTATTAGACCTCCACTAATAGTAAAATTAGTTAGTAATTTCCAAATCTTTCCTATTTTCCAAAATCCTTTTTGTGGTAGTAAAATCCTTGTAATACCAAAATTTCTTCAATACCGAATCCCTTTGATGCACTGAACTTTAAAATTTGATAATTCTCAATTCAACTATTAGATTAAGCTCAAATTATCTGAGAAATAAGGCAGTACCCTTAATTCTATTACATCCAATTTTCATCTATTGATTCTTTACAAAACTCTAGATAATACAATTTCAATAGCACAGCCTTTATATGTTGACTTACAAACACCTATGTACTCATTTTGTAATTTCTTACAAACACAACACTCAAATGACATGAAATTTTTTTTATGTAGCTTCTCAATATTATAACTACACTTTTGGTAAGTTTGAGCCAAAATTCATTCAAAAATGCTCAAAAAAAAAAGGCTCAAAACATAACCATCAACAATTCAATTCACTTATTACCTTAATTTGTAAGCTTTGACTTCGACCAGCATTTCTTCCTCACTTCAAATCTGATTTTATCAAATCTTATACAATAGTTGAAGTCCTTTAAGTCAGCTTTTCAATTCCATCTTTTGATTGTTAAATGCCTTTCTACAACTCTTTGTATGCTTGAAAGAGTGACAGTAGATACAAATTTCACATCTAGACTTTAAACAGTCATAACTCTCTCATTGCAAACTCAAAGTTAACAATCTTTGCATGAAAATTTTATTTCTTCAAACCAGCTTTCCAATGACATCTTTTGTTTTCCAGAAAACCTTCTACAACTTTTTGTATGCTTAAAAGAGTGACAGTCAGTAAACAAATTACATCCTAACTTCAAACAACCTTAACTTCTTTATACAAAACTCAAATAACAAACTTTATACACCAAAATTATAGCCCAAAATACAAGCTTTTTGAATCTCCCCTCTAAACCCTAAAATATCTCCAAAGTAATGACCTCCCCTTCGGTTTTCTCTTGGACAGCCCCTTGAAGCTCATTGGTCATGACCTATAGCCAATGAGAGTGAAGATCCTCTTATCCTTGCCTTATCTATCCACATAGATGGCTTAAGGCCACAATACTATAATATCAATATCCATATCTTTCTACATCTTTTATATTAAATAATCCTAATACTTCTACTTTTACTTATAAAAATTACATAAGTTATTTAAGATTTCTATAAACCATGAAATTCTATAGAAAACAACTTATTATTTTCTAAGGTCATTATTAAATAACATCAATATAATAACCATTATTTTTACACTATGAATAAATTACAACATGACATCATTTCTTTGACTTTTGGTAATAGCCATTTCAGTTTCTTTTTAATATACATACTTCTATATTTTTATTTTTTTATTTATTTTTTGATACAGGTTTCCAAGGTTTATGTATTTTCTTTTAGTTCATGTCTTTGACACCTTTTACAGAAGAGTGGAATAGTCTTAGGGTCCCGAAACGAAAATATGGTATTCTAATGTCCTTAAAAAAAGATGATCAAATGGAGTCTCATGACTTCTAGAAAGACTTGAAAAAAATCAAGGTAGATATAACCACTGCTCAATTATTAGAAATATCTCTAAAAATGAGAAGATTTTTTAAAATAGATATACCTATAAAAAGATATCAAAGATTTAAAAATAAGTCCAAGCCCATTAAGAACAATTCAAAGAGCACAAAAAGTCAAGATAATTGAACTAGAGATCTCAGTAGTTGACAAGATCATTTTTCACACAATCATGGATCCATCATTAGTATAACTAGTACCCATACAAATAATGGAAAAGTTGTGCCTTAGTATAACTAGTACTTCTTCTTATATAATTAATATTATTAATCAAAACCAAGACACCCTTCTAGACTAGATTAGTGGTTATAGAATGATGATAGGTGGTGAAGAATATTCTTTCATTTTTCATATAATTCACATATATTTTAGCAAAAATTTATATCCATTTTTTCTAAATAAATCATAATTAAAGGCAACAAGTGCCAAAATTGATTGAAGTAGTAAAAAATCCCATATCATTTATGATCTATCAAAAAACCTTACAAAAATTTTCATTCAATTTCAAAGATTATTGTTGAAAAAACCTCACCTAATTCTTAAAAAGAAGAAGATCAAATTCCACAACCTAAGAAGGGATTCAAAAAAAAATTGAGATTTGTCAATTTAGGAGGAAAGGAATTGGCCCACTCTAATATAGTCCAAACTATTCTATAAAGTTGTATGGATCCAAGACTATATGATTGAGAGGATGATGAAAAATTCACCTAATAGTTGGCAAGTCACCCTACATCTAGCACAAATAAATTGATGCATGTTAACTGCATTGATAGTTTTGATACTTGACAAAAAAATGAAGTAGATAATAATTTAGCTACATTGATAAACAACATCAAATTAAAAAATATTATTAGAATGAACTTTGATAACATCAAAGTTTGTGAGTCAAATGACTTAATAAAAGAAGGTGATTTTATTCCACCCTTTCACTTTAAACAAACTTCTAGTGGTCTTACAATTGATAATGACGTGGTTATCTATCCACCAATACCAAATGATTGGTATAGAGAACCCATAAAAAAATCTCATGTATACAACCTTGATTACAAATTGAGGGATATAACTTTAAAAAATGATAATTCAAAACTCATTAAGGTGGGATTCTAATTAATGAAGACTATACCAAGAAGAAGAAAAATTACTTTTGACAAACAACACAAGGTTAGAATCTTTATGCCTGACATATTGGTCTTTTTACAAGATGCTAGGATACTAGATTTTTTGAGCAAATTTGATGCTACATGGTTGAGATCATATCTACTCAAAGAAGTCTTTTCAAACAAGTCAATTTGGTTTCAAACTCTCAATGGAAAAGATTTTCTTATTAGAACTTCACAAAATAGATGTAAAGAATATAGAGTGTGATTTTTATCATACACGTGATCAAATGACTCATTCTTAAAATCACTTTTATTCAACTTCTTAAGTGTAAAATCATCAAAATTGGATGAAATTTAAAGAACTAAAAATCTAGAATTCAAGACAAATAATTGATATATTTATTCATCTTATTTTTTATTAAATTTAATTTTTTAAAAAAAATACATATTCTAAATAAATAAATAAGATATTTGATTAAATTTGATTAAAAAACCACATATTCTATATAAATAAAAAAGATATATGAAGACGAGCATCTAGTGTAGTCCTTATAAGGAAAGAGGTGCACAAGGTCCATATAGGTTGTGGCACCTTGAAGGTAGTTAGGAGGATAAGACTAAGGCCTTGTGATCTCTCTTAGAGACTCACATACACTACTTGTGAGCTTTGATGAGGCTTGAACTCTTGATCTCTTAAGAAAGTTATCTTTGTAGTAAAAATTATTTATTTAACTTTTTATTTATTTACTTGTTATTTTTCAAACCTTCATAACTTACTCATAGTACCTCGGATTTATATGCTTCTTACACCATTAAAAAGATTAAAAAAAAAAAATCTAAAAAAAAAATTAACTTTTTTTTTTCTTTTTTATTGAGTAAAAACTCAATAAATATATTGTAACTAGTTTTGTAGTGTACAATTGCTTGACTGCACTTGTTTCACTTGTTTTGTATTTTGTTTCTTTTGTTCTTGTTCTTATTACTTCCACTTCACACCACTAATTACAAGCAAATCTTAATTGAGGCCATCTTGTAATTGAGTTAAAGAGTGAATTTTACACTTATATCTTTTAATGTCATAACATTCACTAAAGATTATTGATGATATCCAAGGCATTGACAAATACAAAAGCCTTTTATTAGAACACCCTATGATAATGAATTAATACAGTAATTTATAATAGTAATTTTTTGGTACTACTTCACTATTATATTATCTTTCAAAGTTGTTTTTTGGTTGTTTGAAAGTAGATGATTAAAAGATAACAATGAAAAATAAGAAGACTAGTAAAGATAAAGTATTTTATTTTCTTATGCAAACCAATGAGCAATTTTGACATATATCAAAATAGCCAAGACATGAGTTACTAAAATATCCATGTCTTAAATTTATTATAATAGAACTATGTAAAAAAATAATCTAGATATAATTTGGTTTAGAATGTATTTTTTACAATTTTATATATATATATATATATATATATATATATAATCAAAAAACTGAATAAAATGAGATATAATATTATAACTTTCTACATAAGACTAATGTAATTGGCATGAGATGAAAATGTTTGCATTGTAAGTGAACAAAATGAGATTTGTTATTCCTTGTGTGCCATATGTGAGAGTTTCAAGGCTTCAAACACCTTTTTTAGTATCTTCATGAGTTTTATTCATCTATTTTCTGTTCTTCATCTCCATTTCTGACTGTTTTCTCTATAAAATATTTTGCACGCCAGCAAAAAAAAACCCTCTTGAAGAAGACCCGGTTTTGTAGGCACCAAATCCTCCTTGTCATTCATTACAGGCCATTTATCTAACCTTAGCCTCTCAGTTATCCAAGTGGCGCTTCGCAACAGGCTACCCATAGCTGCCGGCAATAGGCCAGACTTGTCCAAGACAGCCTGGGTGCGGAATATCATCTTCAATAGGCTCAGCCCAGTTTCGCTTTTAAGAAACAAACCAGAATTTCTCACCCAAATATCCTTTTCCCGTACTCGCTCTATTGGCAGATGCTTCCAGACCCCCTTCGCACCCGTGGCGCCCCAAGCACCTTCTACATGCTGGACCGTTACGCCAGACGCTGGAGAGGAATGGCCTCCGAGGAAGCTTCCGCCAAGAAAGCAGCTGCCAACTCATCACAACTAAGTCCAAGTTCATGTCGACGTGGACAGTGGCGCCTTCTGTATGAATGCGAAGCTGACCACGGTGATCCAGCTGCTTCTCTCGAACCACGTCGAAAAGCTCCGGATTCACTCCGATCCCGGAGTTTCATCCTCGAAACCTCATATTTAGGGAAGGTGGAAGGAGAGCAGATTGTGTTTACTTCCTTACCTCGTTTTCTCTTCCCGAAAAATATTCCTCTCCAAAATCGCCGCTGAACTCCCAAGGCTTATTCAGATTTTGAGTCCCACTCCTATCTGGTGTTAAGACAGGATCTTGACTGTTGTAAACCGAGGGGGGGAAAGGTTTGACTAAATTGAATCTGCAAGAGGGGATTCCAGGGGCGGACTTTGCCTTCCCCAATGAGCTTCGGGTCGCCTGCGGTTCCGCAAGATTCCGTCGGGGCTTTCAAACTCGGCCGATGAAGGCCACGCCGAAAAATACAATTGGCAGTTCTCGACAAGATTTGTCAAAGATTTGTGATAGCATGAGAAGATTGTGTACGAGGATGGACTACTCTTTATAACCGAACAAGTATCTGACAAGATATCAAATTTAGTCTGCTCGTAGTCTTCATTTCTTCTAAAAGGAAAGCATGGAGGCAGAAACTCGCCACCAACAGTGATTAACGATGCGAACAGTTCCAGCATCACATGTCACATCGAATTGGATCCTAGTCTAGGTTAACTATCCGAAGGGGTCCAATTAGTCTACATGAATTTACAGCCTGAGTACCAATTTGACGGCTCTGGCAGCACTACTCAAACTACTACTCCGGTCAGAGCTCCAAGCTGAGTTTCCGATGAGGCTCTGGCAGTCGTCAGCAGCCAAACATAAACCGGCCAAACCTCCACTGCCGCCCCTATTCCTGCCTATGACGTCACCGAGATTATTGATGATGCCTCCTCGAAAGAACTGCTGGAATCTATAGAGTATTCTCTTCACGTTACACCGTGCCATATATTGAAATGTCTGTTTAATCTTCCGCGTAACTAAGAGTTACTGGTTATTTTAAGCAAAGGATTTTGACCACGCTTTAAATCTTGAGCCACGTAAGCAAAAGGAGGAGTCCAAATTACCCCGTAAAGGTCAGCAATGATTCCTGAAGGTCGTATTGCTTCGCGTCGAGTGATCGGATTTGACCCGATGTGCGTGTGTGGAATCGTCGATGAATGAGGAGTGGATAGGGTATGTGGATGGTGCCGGGTCGATCGGTCCGGGCAGTTCATACCAAATTAAGGTTCCGAGGGAGGGAAAGGGCAGCGCAGGGAAGGGTCCGGCAAGATGAATGCGGAATGGAGAGAACGGGCAGAATCAGGTCCAGGTTATGAAAACGTGGGATGGTGTGCACATTGTTGTGTGGATTACAAGGATTCTTTCAAAGACCTGTTCAAACTTTATAATAATATGTTCTTTAAAACCATATAAAACATTAACAGTAAATGCTCAAGATACTTGTCAAGTTTGTATACGAAAAGAATTAACTTCGTAATTTAAGCATCCAAAAATAATTTCTTATATTCACAATCTAGACAAATTTACATAGAATACCAACTACAAAGGAAAACATAAATAAATAAATAAATATCAGGATATTTCTGTTAATAGAACCAAATGTTTAATGTGTAATTGGATGTTTTTTTATGGTTACTACATGTTCCACAATCAGATAGTTCGCCAACTCAGGCAAAAATACACGATAATATATTTTATGTTACTATATCTGATATTTTCCAACTCACACACACTCATGTGTATGTGTTTATACTTTTATTTTTCCTTTGACTGCGCACTAAACAGTACTGAGCTTAATCATTCACATCTTCATCCACGATGTACAGAGTTACTTGTTAAGTGTACGCCAAACAGTTCATAAGCACTACATAGAAAGTATAATATTATTTAATGCAAGGATAGGCATCTATTTGTCGACACAGGACACGGGAGATTTGTATATAAAAATAATAAAAATAAAAATAAATAAGCATGTGATTGTTGTGTAGGAGCAGATGTCACATTGTAGCCTCAATAAGAGGTCCACTCTGAGATGGAGAATGCCACGATGGCACGGTAAGGGGTGAACCCATACCCGAGGATACTACCCTCTCTTTTCGCCTTCTTTTAATCTGGGGTGTTGGTGATGGGCACACTTCAATCAAACCAGAGGTGTGACAGCCTTGATGCACACGACATCTTGTACAGAATTCGTTCGTCCATTATATATTCAGACTCATTCGTCGCTACAATGTTAGTTCTGGAGTGGGAGTGATTGTGACTAGAGCACTTCTGTCATTCCAAGGAAAGCTTGGATGAAGCCCTAAATCGTTTTGTAGGGCTCTCCACTCTTTCTCTCCATTCGGAAAAGTGTTGAGGTGTGCGAGGAGCATTCGTGCATCGTTTCTGATGTTTCTAAATATTTTCTGGTATGGTTAAGGAAGAAGTGGCTGTCTAGTTTTTCTTGGAGGATACATACACACATATAGGGAAACAGTTAGGGAGTATATTGAATTTCTGTTCCAAATAGATTTTTATATGCTATTTATATGGAAAAAAACACATGCAATTGAGAAGATGAGAAAGAAAATAAACATGAGTTGAAAAATTAGATACATATTTACATGGAACAAAATCATCAAAAGTAGTTAAATTAATAAATGAATGATATAGAATAAACTTAACATAAGAATGTCATACTTCAATCATGTAACCTGACAAACCACAAACACATGAATTATGCTAGTATCAAGCAGACTGCATAAAATCCAAAATAGCAAAAGTGCTATAAACAAGAGACACATCAAATAAATAAACAAACAAACATCGCATTTTATTACTATATAAACAATTATCTTGCTAATTATTTATTTTTCTTTCTATTGAATAATTATCTACCATTTTTGTTACAAAATACAAAAATGAAACATGTCATTAATCTATAGATCCAAAAAAAGAAAATTCAAGTTAAAAATTAAAAACTACAACACCAACAACTGTGTAAATTTGGGAAATCCCTCCTTTAAATTGTAATATACGTATGTATAATACTATATATACACAATGTTAACAATTATATTCTGTTGAGATTTTCACTTTGTTTGAGATTAGTGTATAATCTTACAAAGACACAGTGTATGGTTATTGAACATCCTCTCTTGCATGCACGAATGTGCATGAAATATATGAAAAATATGAAAAGAAAAGAAAATAAACTGACTGTTGTATCAAACTATGATTGCAAAATCATGCTCTTAAATTACATGATTTGATGATAGGCATTGGTCCAAATAATAACATCAAGTATTAAATGATGATTTATCACTTGTACTTCAATTTCTGTATGAAACATAGTATTCAAACATTTAATGATCAGCTCATTTCCTGCTTCACAACTCACGCAGACACCAACACGTAAAACCATATCATGTCTCCTCATTCCCTTCTCAAAAGCCAATTAGAGCAGTAGCTGAATTAAAAGAACACACAATTTCTCATGTCCCGTCCCATATGTCCCTCGATTTGGATGAGTTCCATCAAGAGATCTTATTCCATCAGAATGATGTATGAACGTAACGGAAGACGACACGACAGGTCCTTTATCAATGAAGCTCGTTCCAAGGTGTCTCATGTCCCAAACGCTTCTCCGTGTCTCTGCCCCAGAATGTAAACTCTAAAACGAGGCATCCTGTAAAACCCTAAGTAAAATTCGGCAAGAGCACAGAAAAATACAATTGACCAAGACGCGACTAATTCGGCAGAGCATGCCCTAAATAATCTCCGCTGAGCTGTCACTTGTTAAATGCCTTCCACTTGGCAGAACTGCATAGATCGATGTCCTCATTCATTCTTCTCATCATTACATCCCTACGGCTGTTTGTCAGTATCAGGCGTCCTCAGTCTTAATCGCCGAGGGTGATGATGTCACAAGAGTCGCGTTTGATTGAGGTCAGGGTATCTGCCCAGCATAGCCAGTCCAGGTCCTCATTCGATTCCTTGCGATGCTTGGGGGCGTGTTGCTTGGGTGGGGATGGAGTCACGCAGTATCAGGGGCTGGGGACCGGGTATATGCTTACATCTTATGCTTAAGAGAACTTTGTAAATTACCTTTGATGATGCTGAGTAAACCAAACCGAACATGCTGTAATTGTGATCAGTATTAGAATACTAGGAGATAAAAACTAAAAATAGTGTGAAATACTTTTCTTTTGCTGCATTGGAAAACCAGCATTCTGTGTATGTAAATATTAATATTGTTCTAAATACCATTCTATTACAAAGACAAAATCTTAATTTTCTTTAAATTTTTTTTCTATGTTGTTTTCAAGTTTTAACATTTATATTATAAGTTCTTACATCATTCATCTTTTAGTATTTAAATTTCGGAAAACATTCAATTTCAAATAACAACAATGTTTAAAATAAAAAGAATTTCATCCACGAATAATGCCTTGCTTTTGAATAATTTTAAGCTTAAACTGGCTCAAACATATTATAGTCATTTGCATGTCTTGATGCATAATTACAAAGGATGAATCTAAACCGTCCTTTTCGTTCACCTAACTCTAATGTCTCGATTTCATTAGCAACAGGAAATAGGTTTTTGCCTGTCTTCATGATTTAAAAAAAAAATTAAAAAATTAAAAATCTGGTATGTCTTGATTTTTGGTTTATTAAAGTTTGAATTAAAAAGCAATAGAAAACATGTAATCGACTTGCACTCCTAATCAAAAGCCGTGTTTTATTCTTTAATACACTAGTCAATATTCCAGTATTTGTAATTCAATATACTTGACAAGTATTGTGGTCAAAACATTTATATATTAATAAATTTATTTAAAAAAATAATTATGTTACTGTGTTGAAATTGAAGTGCTTTCTCATATTTGTATTTTTGTCCATTTGTATTTTTATAGATACAACTTTAACATTTTAAAAGTCTTCTAAACACCTTACATCACTGTAAATATAATTATGCAGGATGGATTTGTTTTGTTTTGTTTTGTTTTGTTTTTAACTATTTTGATATATAATCAATTCTATGTCTAAAATTATGCTTCTTAATTGTACAAAATCTGGGTATGAAGTAAAAAAAAATTAACTTATTTTTTGCATTGCTTATTTGTTAAAAAATCTTTCATGCAACCTCTGCAATTTTTAATATTATAGTGATTAAACTTTTCATTGTATTGAAGTGTTTGTTTGTTGCAAATTTCAACCTATGTCAATCTATTTTTCTCAGATGTGCTTAACAGAATATTCATGCCCACAAAGGTATTGTATATTTGATTTAAAATTTTAATACTTTGTTGTTAAAAGTTTAAGTCACGAAAATGAATGATCATATGCCATTCTAAAGTTTTAGAAAATAAAAATAAAAAAATAAATCTTATGTTGCAAGGGTGTTTATTCTTGTGTGCATGACGTGTTACAATTCAGCTTATTGCATTTTACAATACCAAAATCAATAATCAGTTTTAATGATAGTATGTGTATGTGTATACCCACATTCATTATGAAATGATACTAAAAACAATGTTGTAATTCTTGGATTTTCCAATGCAATGTAAAATTTTGTGTATTGACAAAGATAAATGAATACAACAATATGTACATCGTAATTCATTAGCTGCTTTTGTGAGATGTTTGACAAATTTGAAAGTTATTGCTTTATGATCAATTCAAGAAATTAGAATACATTAAATTTTTTTAATAAAATTTTATGGTGTTTTCAACCAAACTACAAGTTCTATTTCTTATAACAATGTAGGATTCTTGAGATTATGCTGAAAGAACACGACTTATTAACATATCTACACACATACATAAATGTGTGTGTATGCATATGTATAGAAATGAAATTATATATCTAACCACCTTATACTTTTCTATGTTAACTACAAAAAGAGGTTGCTACTTAACAACCACTTCAATTTAGCTAATATAGTAATAGGTTGGTGGAATAAGATGGCAAAGATGCAGTATATATTGGTGTGAAGTTCCACCATGTCTAAGTAAAATAATTCACTTAGCATTATTTGCCATAACAAATAAATCCAATGACACAAGGTTAGCTAAAGATTTGAGAACAATGATTGGGAGTAGATAAGAAAGACGGTCACAGTTCCACCACTAAGCATGGAGACGCATCTTGAGTGTGGGCTAGGAAGGTAGATTACTTAAAAAGTGGGTAGTTACTGCAATAGGCAATTGTGAACTAGTGCAAAAAATATGATGGTGGCTGACACAGTCAAACTTGGAGTAGAATAGTACCAAATTGGAGGCCATGTATTTTCAAAGTGTGTGCAATAAACAAAATTCATTACTGAATTGGTGTGTGTGCTATTAATTCTTGACATTTTACAAAGTTTCTTCTCGTGCTTGCTTGTTACCCCAAGAGCTTGAGTAACATTTAGTTTTATTTTAAATGGTATACATTTTTGGTACATAGTTTGAATGATTTTCTCACATGATTGGTTATTTGATTATTGATGTACAAAGAGATTTGATTTAAAGCTTAAATAATAATAATAATAATAATAATAATAAAACTATGCTTATCGATTTTAGAAATATTACTGATTGTGAAGTCAAAGCTTTTAGAAGCATGTCCCAGATCAACTTCCAGAATACCACATTAACATCTCAATTGATATTGAAATTAAAAAACTGACGATCAATAATCCTACGAAGCCAAGAGATAGCAATATTTGAGCATAGTTATATAATGTATTTTTTTAACATTTAAAACTATTAGTTTACCATTTTGTAAATCTGCAGTGAGTATAAGAACAACAGCAATCGTAATAACAATCACAATTCAATAAAATACAATAATTTAACAACATCAATAACTAAACAACAGCAGTAACTATGGACAAATAAAAAACAATAGTTGATATACATCAGTTCAACAAATGCGTGGGTTAGACAAAGCTGGAGTGGATTTGGACAAATAAGGAAACAGATGTTCCAACACTAAAACTACTTAAAGTAGATATGCATAGTATAAAAAGGGTAAAGTTTGTGTTGACAACACTCTCATCATCACAAATAGAAGCGGATCCTGAACCCAGAGACACGAAGACTCCTCCCACAAATACAAGACGGGACCACACACCACGGTCATATCGGGATGGACCTGGACGGTCGCAGAACCCCCGTTAACGTCGAACCACGCAGACATGGGAGAAGAGGCATGTCCTCATGAAAAGAGAAAGAGACGTTGGGCTGAATTCCGTGGGCATAATGAGTGCATTTAGTTCGCCACTCCAAAATAAAAAATGCGCTTGCATTACCACGCCCCACACGGCAACGTTTGGTACCACCCAGAGAAACGGATAGCTTAGTCTCATTTACTCACTCCACATCCTCATGCATCCACCACCCAGCTTCTCCGTGTTCTCGCAACACACCGTAGATGACATTCATCAGTACCCTTCCACTTGATTTAATTCGCGACGGATGAGTCGATGGAAATGGTTGGCGTTTGACCGGGGTGAAGGTTGGTTAGGCTTGTTCGTTTATGTTTCTGTATGTATGTCTGTCTACCTGCCAGTCCGTCTATCGGGGGCAGCCCTACTAATGAGCTCAAGCAATAACAGAAATTAGGAGGAAAGGAGAAGCCGAGGAGGAGAGTAGGAGTGGGTGGTACTACTGCTCCCAGTGGCCATTGTTCTAACGAAAAGAACGACCGTAACTATGATGAGATTTCCACCACAGAATGTGATCCTTACGTGCCCTTCCTTAAAAGCACACCACTTGAGGGGATGAAGGGGACAATGGTGGGGCTTCACTTCAATTCAAGCTGGCCGTTGTACAAATGGCATTCATCCATTCATCCATATGTGATCATCCATCCATCCATCCATCCATCCATCCATGAGCCTACTTTGCGATTGGCCTACGTGGCAATGCTTTTAGGCGTGGCAAAGGATTTGTCATCGACACATCATCAATGGGGATTTGGATCTCTGAGCATGGGCTCTCGTCGTATGCCACCTGTCAGCGATAGGTGATGTGGCATTTCTGAGTCAACATTCAAGTGCCCTCCGTAAGGACTTACTTTAGTGACAGGACCTGTCATTCTCCTGCTGTGCACATTTAAAACCCTAGAACACACTGAGAGTTAAGTAGCCTAATGCTCATCATTTAGTTTGTGACCAAGAAGAAGAAGAAAAAAGAAGAAGGGATTTGACAAGAAGAGAGTTCTTGCAAGAAACTCCTTCTCAGTGCCTCCAAGTTCCGCAATGAGTTTAGAGGCAAACATAGAGGTAAATTTAGAGGTGCCTTAATCGTGCAGTGGTTGTCCAAAGCTCACCAGCAATATGAGGAGGAAACGGGTGGTAGGCAAAGGCGCCCCCTAAATTTCCTCACTAGCAGCAGTGATGCTGGGCATCATTCCGCTCTCTGCCTCCATAGTAGCTCTAACTTTGCGGCAACTCCTTTCACCCGGCTAGCACCAGCAACATCATCCTTTTTCTCACCTCCTCTGTAGGCGTCGCTTTTCTCTCCCCAATATCTTCCCAACTCCTCCCCTCCCCACCCCGTCTGTGGGCAGTCATCATCCACCGACCCGTTACCTTTTAGCTTTTCCACGTGGGCTTCACCTCCATTTTGGATCAAAATGAGAACACTGAGCGCAGGAATATTTAGGGGTTGTTCAGCTTCTATCAGCAGATGAGGAATGAGGCTGTTGGATGTGAAGTGAGTTTCGAAACTAATGGATAGAATTATAACCCGATGTCAACTTTTAACTATTTGATATCTGGAGCTTGGGAGGGGGGGGGGGTGAGGGCCACGGGCAGACCCGTGCAAAAGCCCACCCGGGCGGTCAAGGGCAGACTCGGGGAGGAAAGAAAGTTCCCGCGCGGGGAAGGTCCAAACTGCTGGAGTCACGGCCTTGGGGGCGAAGTAGAAAGAGGAAGTGAGCGAGGCCTTCCTGCCTCTCTGAGCTTCTGACAGCCATGACGAGCCATGTAAAATATTCATTCCGCAATCTTGCCCCCGCTTGCCCAGTCTCTGCAATCTCTTCTTCTACCCAGCCCCGCAGTAAATTGGATCATCACCTGGATAATTATGGAGTACAGGTGTTGAAGACGAGAAGACGAGAGGAGAGGGGGAGGAGGAGGTGAGGGGGTGGTGTGAGGAGCGAGACGAGGAGAGAAAGAGAGCTAGAGAGAGAGGGCAGCGAGACAGACGAAGTGGCTCACCGGGTCATGGTGTTGTCGACTGCGAGGTGTTGGATCATGGCGACGAGGAGCTTGGGGGAGGGAGTGCCATGGCTGCTTAACCTCCCCCTGTCCCACTCACACGCCATTGCCTGAAACAGGCTGGGTCCTGTTCTCGCTGCCTCGGCTCTGTCCCTTCTCCTCTCGACTTCGTCACTTGTTGATAGGTTGCCGCTGCGCGAGATGGCCCTCTCGCCCTAGATAGTCTCCCGTAATGGTGAACGGGGTGTTTGTCTCTTACGCTGAATGTGGCCCCGGAGTTCGCGCGTTGTTGATAGTTTTGGTGAGGTGGGGTGGGGTTTAATCTCGTGGATTTGGAGAGCGGGTTCTGTGGATGGATTTTTTTTTTTTTTTTTTTTTTTTTTTTTTTTTTTCCGGCCCCTTCTTTGAATGTGCACAAGAGTGGTAGCGAGTGTTCCGTAGCCCGGGTTTTCCCTGTGTGCCCTGTTTTTGAGTGAGTGCAGTGGAAGGGTTTGAGAGAGCGCGTTAAATTTCGATAAGAGGCGTATCGAAGGTCAGTGGGTGTTGTTTCAGATTTGCGAATTGTGCGCACATTGTAAAGGGTTCTTGGAAATGTCTGGAGCTGGAATGAAGTGATGTGGAAGGTTTTCTAGATGGGCTGTGACTTGAATGGTGTGTTGGATGTAATCCAATATGAACACCCCATTGCCGGTTCTTGGCACAAAAGGGAGGTCGGCGGTGCTCAATTGTGGTATTTGATAGTCTATGAAGAACGACGCGATGCGGTAGACGAAGTCTTAGCTCCGATGTGACCAGCAGTTCAAGGCTTGTGCAGGAGACACTGGAGCAGCTCAGAATAGCATCGATTGTGTGACTGTACATTTCCTCCTAATTTTCCGTTTTTGCAATTCCAGCCCCAAGCAGGTGATAATGATGACCAGGGGTAGCAAAATGGCGGCCGAGAAGGTGGATAGGGGGTCAGATAGTGGTCCCGAAATGGGTTCACCTGCCCGTCGAGAGCCCATCCCGCCCGTTACAAACATGCAGGTGTGTGCAATTTTCTCTCCAACTCTCGTAAATAGGTTACCACTGTAATTGTTGATTCTTCCGGGCCACGCCAGGAATATAACTTCTAGGGTACGTTCGAAGGACATGGCTCTTCTTGCTGAACTTTCTTTTGGGCCCTCTTGGTACCTTTTAGCACATAAATGTGATGATCCGAAACGAATTTCACTCTGGGGGCGACTGTCCGATCGCCATTTCTGTGAATGCCATAACTGTCTTTAATCAAACGCACAAGCTCTTGGCTATGGATAAGTGTGGCACATGTTGCACTGCCCTTGCGAGTAATCATCATTTGTAGTGCGCAGCTACTCCATATGTCAATGCCATACACATCGTGCCTGATACCTGGGTAATGCACATACAACTTAATTGTGTTCACAGAACGCACTGTCTTAGTCTAGTAGAGTTGACTGTGCAGGATTCTCCTCTGTTCAAGTACTTGTGTGAATTGTCGCCAATCCAGCCAGCGAAGTCGGTGCATCATGCCCAGACATACAACGAAATGACATTTCCACAAGAACACCGAATCTTTGCTTCTCCACGCAGTGCTAGAAGGTCCTCGACGAGTTCTCTGAAGAGGTGCGGGCGATGCCCTTTTCGAGAAAAAATTGTGATGTAACCGATCTTTGTTTTACATTCTTGAAGTTGGATAGGTGTCCGGGATTTTGAGGGTCTCTTAAGCTGTATGTGTTTCCGATTTATTTCTCCACTACACCAGTTCACACATGATCATTGAATAGGTTCGTTGCTGCCGAAAGTTTGTCAGCACAAGCCCCAGCTGAAGGTCGAGAAACTTTTGGGTGGCATCAAACTCCCACATTCTCCAGAAGCACGCTTTCTGATAATGGACCATCACCATCTCCACTGAACCGACGTTCCGATGATAATCAAGTAACTCCTTGTTCAAGAAGGCAAACAGAGGAAGTTCATAAGTCGCAACCTGAAAGCGTAAGAACCGAAGGATTAGGCACTGACGTATACGTGGCCGAAAATCTTGGTGGGCAACGGATATCTGGGAATCCAGCACATTCGAATCGGGGATCTACCTCCGGTGTGATGGCTAGAATAGCGGGTACCACTGCCAGCTTCCAATCCCAGTATAATGATCACCAGCAATTAGACCTTGCCGTGTCTGCAGCGATGCCCTCTGAGATGGTTAGGTGTATAAACGGAAAAGGTGATCTGTTAGATGGAGCAGGGAGCCAGCACAATTTTGCGATAGATAGGAGTCAATCTGCTTCTAGCTTAATGCCACATGCGATCGACTGCATACTTTCAAGCCAAGAGTCGAAATGCCCGGAACAGAACGACCACAGGCGCGTATCTATGGCATCCAGTTCTCACGTTGAGGGCAATGGATTGAACTTCAGTCCTGATGCTAAAGGTAGTCCTGAACTTGACCGTGAGACTACAGCCATGGCATATTTTCTTGCTGGAAACCAAGATTTAGGACAGGACAACGTCGAAGAGTGGTCAGAGGATTCAAGTGAGGTCGTTGTGCCCAGGTTGCCAGTGCGACCTACACCTGGATACTCTGAGAAACCGTCTGACATGATCAATGAAAGGGCCGTGAAACAGGAAAAACAAATGCTTGATGCAATTACTCCTCAGTCTGGACTTATTACTTCAACTGAGGATGGACACGACACAGGCTTGATTTCAACGACTGATAATGCTAGCAACCAGCAATCTGTTCTTTCTCACAAGGTGTGTTGGATTTTATTCCATTTCATGTGTCCATTTATGTTTTACTATTTTCATGTCTGGTGCTTGAATTAGGACCTCTCGATAAGTGTTCTCTAGTAAGCTGTAGCATTCTGTGTCTCGTCGACTCTTGGCTTAGTCAAAAGATAGTCATTATCTTCGTCGTACTTTAGTTAATGTCTTTCGTTTCTGTGTCTTCGGTGATCTGTAACTCGGTCCAAATTCCTCAGCGTTTAACTGTTTGTGGCTCTTATCTGACTCGCTAATGCAATATTTGCAGGTGGATAACGCCGGACAGCGGGGCTTCAGAAGACGGTGTCTTGACTTTGACGCTTCCGTAGCGAGGAGAAAAAGCCTTGGCAGCATGGGAGGAAGGAAATCTTTAGGTAGTAGGCTTAAAGATTGTAGTGGAAGCAGTATTGCTGATGACAACAGCCTATCTTCTGGTTTTGCGAAAGTTGCAACTTCAGATGCAACAACCCGACTCCTCTCGTCTGGGAACGATTTTTCGAATTCTAAAGATTCTACTACAGTGGAACGAGATTCTGGCACAGATTCCAGGGGTGAGTTTCGAAGTCCAAGTGCAACAGGATATAATACATCAATGCGGTGTATGGATAACAATTTGAAGGGATTTAAGCAGGTGTTTGGCTTTTTACGTTCATGAGATTGATGTCTAGGCACTGGCCGCTTAAGTATTGCATTAATGTCTAAATGCGATTCGTATCACGTAGCAGTTGAAGATTGTATTCTGTCTAGTAGAGTTACTAGCCTGAATGCATTTCAGTGTCCAGTCAAGTAGGTCCTCTCTGTCAATCTGGTTTCTTTAAGCATGTCCAATTTTTTTGTGAGATCAGGGATCCCAGCACGTGCGGACACATTTGAAGCTACGGCTATGGTGCCCCTCCCAAGCTGTTCATTTCAGAAAAGCATGGATGTGCTGAATGTCAAGGCAGGGGAAGCACAGAATCGGAAGTCTCAGAATCCTGGAGCGACACATGGGGGTAATGTATCAGAAGGCCTGAGACGGAGTCCTCGCAATCGATCGTCTGGAATTGGGCTTCACTTGAATTCTCTGACTAGCACCGTCTCCTTCAAACGGGATTTTTCGTCTGCTGGAGGAGAAAGCTCCAAAGGAGTCCTGGCTACCGTTTTAGGTTTACAATTTCAGGCCTCTTCAAGTCCTAGGGAAGATTCATGTGTTGAAGGGCCAGGAAGCACAGGTCTTGCTGCGAATATCAATCAAAATCTTAATCCAGGAGTTGATAAACATGCTGCTGAAAATTCTATCCAAGGGTTGACGAACAAACCTGATTACCACACTCAAGTTCCATCTTTATTAGAGAGGAGGACTCTGACGGAGTTAAATGGTGCTGATACTGCATTGCCCCTCATTAGCATTAAGAAAGTTAACGTTCCAGCCCCAGATTTCAGCGCTCTCAATATTGAGAATCTGCCACCGCTTGAAGAATCATTCTCATTGACTCCAGGAACTAATTTGCCGCGTCTTGTTAGTCCTCGAGGTCTCAAACGATCTCCACCTCATCAACAAGAGTTGATACCACGACCGGATGGTGAAGCTGTTGAAGAACTTTTGGGCAGCCCGCAAAGCTCGAAACGAAGACGGTGAGTTTCACACTGACTGGGTATCGTTTCCCCTCGCTGTGAGAATTTGTCTGTGTACGTTATTTTCTATCTATGTAGTATGATAGAATTGGGGAACTCGGGGAGATCTCATGTGACCTTATGTTTCAGGCTGTCCAGGCGGAAATTCACCGAGTCCTCTCAGAGCGAAAAATCAGGAGGTGGGTGCAAGAGGTGTAACTGCAAAAAGTCCAAGTGTCTAAAATTGTAAGATTTTCCTTCTTTTTCTTCTCGCTTTGAACCGCATTGCTGCCCTTTCATACTACATAGATAGAAGATAACGTACACATAGTTACAGTTAACTGGTGGTGGTTTCTGCTAAGCTTCCTGGTCTATTTGACATAACGAATTTCATTTGGTACTGGATTTCGTATGGCAGGTACTGTGAATGCTTTGCTTTGGGTGTCTACTGCGTGGGTTCATGTGCTTGCCGGGATTGTTTCAACAAGCCTGAGTACATTGAGACAGTCATTAACACTAGGCAACAAATTGAATCCCGTAATCCTTTAGCATTTGCCCCCAAAATTGTTCAGGGTGCGGAACCCTCTCCAGTGCCTGGGGTAAGTTCAAACCTAGCACATTTTACCTTACAATTTCAGGATGCCAATCTTATGCATATTCATGGCCTTCCAAGCTTTGCCCGCAGCTGAGGCATGCGTCCAACTGGTTGTGCAGGATGAGGCTCTAGACACTCCAGCCTCTGCCAGACACAAGCGTGGCTGCAATTGCAAAAAATCTCTATGTCTCAAAAAGTACTGTGAATGTTACCAGGTACGCAGAGAAAGCTGGGCCTTCGCGTGGGTATGTGTTTCTTTCTGTTGCGAAGTAATTACTCTGGATTTTTTCAGGATGTAACGGATTGCTGTTGTGGTGGACAGGCTGGTGTTGGGTGTTCTGAAGGATGTCGATGTGAAGGTTGCATGAATAAGTACGGCAAGAAGGAAGGTCTGTGTTTTGATACCGACTGCTATTTCTTGTATTCTGGCGGGCTGTTCATAACTGTACTGAAATCACCTCTGAATCAATATTTGAAATGAAATACAGTATGCTAGGACGTTCATCTCGTGGATAGCGGTAGTGTGACACGTTCTTTGTTTCATATTTATTGCAATACAGGGCCAGAGGGAGATGAGAAGGGCGGAGAACAGGCCCTTTCCACGCGGGAGGATTCTCAGGTTGAGGACCCAATCGAGTTCCTCAATAGAATGAGTGGAAAATCTGATAGGTTGTGTGACAGCTCCTCAAATCAGAACCTGTCTCCCATCACTCCGACCTTTGAGTACGACAGGTATGAAAATGAATCTTGAAGGGGCAGCTTCCAAGTCTTCCTTTCTCTGTTATACCTAGTTGTACGCCTCTTCCCACGTTTGTCCCTTTTACTAATTCTATGTGGATTTAAGTCATTGTCGCTAATATGATGCCGTGTTGCTCCTGCAGTCTTGGACGGCCCATACACAGATTGAGAACTTCATTGCGCAAGCGAGCTGATTCCTCAGATAAACCTTGTCGCTCACTCTTATCTCAGCCTGTATCAAGACCTCCCAACTCCCCGACCAGATTCTCTCATGCGCTTGATACCTTCCATTTAGTGCCTCCCTATCAGGGCCATAGTGATACTGAATTTTCTATGAGCGGAGCTGGGGACTCTCCCATAACAACCCCTACATTTGCGCGAATGGGTCATCTCTCCCCTAGCTGGGAAGGTCTGGGTGATCTCTGCACCCTCACTCCCATGCAGACTCTGGCCCCTTTGCGCCTAACACCTGGCTCATCGTGTGTAACAACGGAGCGACCTGGTGCCTCGCCTGCATTTAGAAGTCATATGACTGAGTCCCCGTACCAAGCTGCCTCTTCAACGAATGTGCATCAACGGCACACTTCTTCGAGGTCTCTTTTGTAGTTCTTTTGATGAGTTTCCTTTTATTTCAGTTTATAAATAAAAGTTATTCTACTTCTTGCTATGTGAATTCTTTTGTTTACATTAAACCGTTCTTTGTTGCCAGGCATTGGTCACCTCACTCTCCGAGATTCAGGCACCCCGCCCCTCGATCGCCGCTTCGATTCGACACGCCACGTCAATCCCAGCTGTCCTGCATCGACCAGACCCATTCAGCACCACCCACGCCCACAATGCAATCCTCCCAGCTACTTTCGGGAAAGAACCTCCAAAGTGAACTAGAGTTGGCGAAGGTGAGCGCCGCCGACGATGATGGCACCCCGGAGTTCATGAAGTACGCAGATGAGACTCGTGACAGCTCCCCAAGCCGAAGTGCTGTGACGAAATCAGGCTCTCCAAAGCAGAAACGTGTGACCCCACCCCGTAAAGGACGAAACAAGGAGCGGGATGGTTCGTCTCCTGGTGACGGTGGCAATAATTCCCTGGCCTCTCCACCTGGGTCGAGGAACGCCAGAAAGTTCATTCTGCAGGGGCTTCCCACCTTCCATAATGGCTAAGAATGCTTCTTGAACCATGCGAACCCCTTTTCATATTTTCTCTTCAACCCCACTGGACAAGAAGGCAAGCATGCATTTCCATTTTTGAGCTCCTATTGCCTGTGCTCCTTGTACAAACTTTATAAGAACATGGGACTTACAGCAGGAACGTGCTTTGTGGATTACCTCCGTGCATCTTGAGCGATGCTTTACATGAAGGGGGGACAACGAAAAAGGAAAAGAAAAAGATAGAGAAAAAGCAAGTCAGTATTTTCTCCTACCCAGCGTAGCATACAGAGTCGCGAAAATGAAAGACTTCAGTACCGGTTACTGTTTCATAAGACGCAGTTTCAACTTGTTGTTGGTCGTTGTAACATTGTAATATTCTCCTGTTTAAGAGATGAGATGAGAGATGAAGATGAAACTAGGGGTCAAGCTGACACAGAGCTTGGACTTTTCTGTGCTATAATCATCTTACTGTCTTCTGCACCGTTCCTTGATTTGATGTTCTGACCTTCTGCCTAGTGTTTATCGCTCACTTGTCAAGCTTTCATGTATATCTATGTAACATATTATGTACCGATTGCTTACGTGATGTTGATGCTGTCGGCCAGCACATTTTTTCTTGTTGCTAAGTGATCCAAAGCTTAGTTACCCTGTATTTGTTAAACCGTTTCTATTCAATATTGTTTTTCTGAGGTAAATCTGCCAAAGTGAAAGTCAGGTGGGGTGACTTGTCAAGATGGTTGTAAAATTGGCTTGTTAAGATTGATAAGATAATTTCGTCCAGTATGTGCATCAGTTTATTTCAGATTCACTTTTATTTTAATCTGGGTCAGTACAATTGTTATTAATGAAGCATCATTAATGACCTGCTATCTCGATTGATAGGAATATTAGTACTGTACAAAGGGCAATCTAAGTCCAATGTGGTGAAAACTTGGACTTAAAACATGGGATGTAACATGTTAGAAAATAGTGTAGCCAAGAATATTGTTTAGAATAACTTAATTCAATACATTCCAAAGAGTATTTTCAAAGTCATGTATCAAACCTGGTAATCTTTAGTCATATACATCCAACCGAGCTGTTTCTTTTGTCATTGTTTGGATCACCGAACTTGAAAGACGATTTATTTTTCCATTGTCAATGTAAACTGCATTAGTTAAATACATGATATCAGTTGTATTCAATGTTGATTGTATCTTAAATTTCAGGGTTGGTTCAATCAATTGAGTAGATTTTGTGAGATTCCCTTCAAGTCTTTTTACTTTTTAATCACCTCCAAAGAAATACTATCGAATGTCTTGTAATTAATCCTTTTTGAGTTCCGCAATAGCCTTTAATTTTTTGAGGAAATTAAAAGTTGCTACCCAGAAAAAGTAATTAGAACAAAGAACAATCCTTCAGATCATCCCAATAATGCAAGTTAGATATAGAACTTAATAATTTTGTAGCAAATATAAATTAGGATTATCAGATGTTTCTTAGTTATTTGTTATATCAATGGATATTTGCAAACTTATTATTATTACTTTATAAATGGATTTGATATGTTTTTTTTAATTGTTATATATATATATATATATATATATATATATATGAAGTTATTAAAGCCACACCTCCCAAACTATGTGATGATTAATTTTGGAAAAAATGGAATGAAGAATGGAGATAGGAAATGGAAAATATAAGTGATGATTAATTTTGGGAAAAATGGAATGAAGAATGGAGATAGGAAATGAGAGATATGAGTTGGAAATGGAGGACAAGGAATATGGAATAAGAGATGGAGATATAGATGGATGGAATTGATCATGAGATGATAATGTAGGATGTGGCTTTAACAACATTAGAGTGTGATTTTAATAACTCTTTATCTACATATATCTTTGAAACAAAGTTTATAATTTAATATTTTGGATGTAATAATAATAGTGACTCACTATCAATGTGGTTGTTGTTGGGCCCTACAATAATAACTTAGTTTGAAGGAAGTTTAGGAACTAACAACTTTTTTAAAGTAAAGAAATGTTTATTTATTTATTTATTTGTTTATAGGATTTTGAGTTTAGTAGCAATGATACATATTACAATGACAATATACATAGAGTGTATTAAGGGAAATGTAAAGATTACATGGATTATTAAACAATGATATTATTACAGTAGTTATTAGTTTTAACTTATTAATGGATATAAATGAAAACATGGGATTATTGTTTCTTATGACTTATATTACTAAAATAAATATCTAAATTCAACTCAATACATTCTAAGTGAATTTTTTCTCTTAGAATTTTTTAAAAGTTATGTAGAAGTGCTTTTGCACAAAGAACCATATAAAATCACTATAGATTAGGTATCGTGTATCAATACATTGTTTGCATATCATATTGTGTGGTTTGAAATCTATCTAAATTATCCTTGCACTAGCATATTCACAACAATAAATACATATCTCCAATGTGAAAGTGGTAGTGTTGATAAACATGCCATATAACACTAATTCAAGCTTGGTTTGAGTTATATCTCAATCTTGTTGTAATGAAAAAATAGATGGAACAATCACACATATTCATCATTAAAATGAAAAATAAAAGTAGCTCCAAGTATACATAATTTTTTAGGAAATCTAAGGCTAGTTATACCTCTTTTATTAATAAATAAGTAGAAAAAATTCCAATAGAGAATAAAAAATCCACAACAAATATAATAAATTAATCCACATATAAACACTATAAAATTTGTCCATCAAGATCTTTCAATTCTAACAAACTACTTGAAAGTATTTTCTTAATCTTTAGAATAACTGGACCTGCTATCATATTCAATGTAGTTGTTGCAGTTAGGTGCAAGTAAATATAATCATCTAGTACAAACTACTATAGTTGTGATCTATAGCCTTATTTTTTTAATGATAGCATATTTTAAGGTATCACAATATTTGGCAATAGCAAGATTATTCAATGTTATTGGCATAATGTGTTCTAACAACTTTATTCATGCATTATACACCTTTATCTACATATTAAGATCATCCATTTTTACCATTGCATATATATCATATTTAATGCTGGTAATATTGGTTTTCATCTATACAAAAGATAGTAATAAAAAAATATGGCTAGAAAAGCTTGTTGACTAAACTTATAGTCTATAGTCAATCAAGATAATTATAAGTTTCAATATCCATGATATCCTTTTTGTAGTCTATATTTCATAAGTATCTTCTTGATAGTCTGGACCATGCATTCTACCAAACCATCTACTTTAGAATGATCTCATGATGTGGTCCTATAATCAATATATGCCTATTCTAATAAAGCTTAAAACTTACTTTAGAATTCTTTATCTTTATTAAACATCAATTGATACTTCAAATCAACTTAAAATTTGATTGAAAAAAACTTAAGTTGTTCTTTTGTTAAATTTATCAAGCAACTCTTCTAATTCTATCCATTTAGAGAAGTATTCAATCATCACTAATATGTATTTGTTATGCTTTTTAGTAATTGGTAATGGTCCTTTAAAATTCAAACTCCATCAATATCTTAGATTTATAATAGGTAAAGGTTATAAAATAGGTATTGGTGCATTAAATGAAGCATGGACCATGTTATAGAATTGTCACCCTAAAATAACATGTTGTGTTTCTTCCTACATATTAATCCACCAATATTGACTTTGTAAAAGATTGTAAGTTTTTTTTTTTTTTTTTTTTTTTTTTTTTTTTTCTTTCAAAATATTTCAATTCTTTATAAATGAGAAGTATTAGCTTCTCACATTTTTATAGCCTTAATACCACATGTTTCTTTCTATGTGATGTTTTTTAAAATAAATGAGATTCTTCCAATTCAAATCATTTGACTTATATAATCTTATTTCTTTTTTTAAAAAAAATACTTCTAATGATAATTCTCTATTCTTTAAATAATCCAAAATTGGTCTATTATCAAAAATATCTTTGGCACCTTCAAATTCTTCTCTTCCTATTTTAATAGAAGCACTTTTCAATGAGTCTCCATTTATTGCTAATAAACTAAGATACAAGGATTGATGCCATTCAAGTATGTATTTTTCATCCTTTTAAACATATTACTTGACTCTTGTAGAATCTATTTAACTTGGGCATAAGTTCTTACTTAATCCATCAACATCCATATCTACCAACTCTATCTTATGCTCTATCTTAATGTCATATTCTTGTTGTAATGGAGTATGGATAAGATATTTGCATTATTGACGCATAGAAATAGGTAGTTGGAGCCATATTTGAGAAATTTCTTGAAGTTTCTAGAATTGAGGCTAAGTTGGTGGTCTATGTAGGATCCACTATAGAACATTCTAAAAATGACTTACAATAATTATTTAGATAGAGTCCACTATTTAGAATATTCTAAAAAGTTCTAAGATAGTTGGACAAAGTATAAATAGGACTAACTAGGGCCATTTGAGTATCTGATCAAGTATGGCTTTGCTTCCATTATCTTAGTAAAGTTTGGTCATTCATTTTTTTGTTTATTTATTTATTTATTTATTATTTATTTTTATCCATTTTATCTTTCATGTTCTATTCTATTTAACTTGATTTAGTTTTGTTCTGGTCTATGCTATCCTATGTTATAATGGAATTTATATTGCTATAAATTGGAAAGGTCTTAGATTTTAGAGATAATCCAGTCCCATTTCATTGGTATCAAAGCAAGTGTTAGTTTGTTCTTTAGTAGTATATTAATAGCAACCATTTAGTTGAAGATTAGTTATTATTGTCTCATCAGGTGTTATTTTGGGATTACCACAAGCTACTCTTAAGAAGTCACCTGGAAGAAGAAAAGGCATTACAATAGCAAAGTTCAGTAAGAAAATTGCAGCATAGAAGATATGGCAAAGCAATTCTAGATGGAGACTTAGATACAATACTTTCTATGTGAGATAGCTACTTTGCAAGGACAAATGGAAGCATTTAGTACAATAGAATTAATATTTGTTAGATTGAAATTAAATAAGTCCGATATATACTTTGGGATTTCAAAACAAGAAGATGTATGCCAATGGCTCTTTACCATGTGACAATACCTTTAATTATCTAGGAGAAACTACCATTGAATGAATTACTTATATTTCTAGCTATTTGAAAGATGTAGTAGTCATTTGGTAGCAACATCAAGGTCAAAGTTATAAAACTTAAGGTGGATTTTGTGACAAGGAGGAGTTTGAGACTAAGATTAAGAAATAATTTTGGTCAATGCAAAGAAAATAGCATATAATTAGTTGGTTTATCTTACACAATCCACATTAGTACTAGATTATGTCTTACAATTCAAATTTCTATATTTTCAAATTGAAAATGTTATAGAAGCAAAGATGATGGATTTATTTATTCAAGGATTGAAACATATGATCCAATGAGAGGTATAAGTAAAAGATCTATAAACATTTGAAGAGGCAATTAGGATTGCAGAGAGAATCAATGCTATAGATTTCAAAAATCATAAAACATAATTTATAGTGCAAAGTTCTATACTACTATCCAATACTATGGCATAATAATATATGCCAATAGAGATTAATGCCTTGCAAGAACTACCAACACTAAAAAGATGACAAATATTGGCATAGAAGGAATTGTATTTTTATTGTTGGAAGTCAGGCCATCAGATCAGAGATTGTTCAAAATATCAAAATTCAAGCACGAACAAATTAAGGTAGATTCACAATCTTGAGGTTTATCAAGTCAATAACAAAATGGAGTATAGAAATGGAACTTTTTAGTAAAGGCACTGAAGGCTAATACTAGGAATAGCTATTATTTCTCAGAGACAAATGACATGACTTTGGAAAATTATCAAAAGAGTCAATTGGTATATCTAATGAGTTGACTAAGAATACAACCATATTAAATGCTTGTAGATTATGGCTCCACACAAAATTATATCTTAAGTGAGATTATCCGCTGACTTGGGATTAAAATCAAGATGGCTAAAAGTGAAAATATATACCTAGCAAACGATTAATAGAATATATTGAATGAGACATATGAATAAAAAACCTTGACATTGTTGTACTATAAGAGCTTATAATATATAAAAATTAGTTAAAATATATTATATATTTATAAATCTAGATGTATGTTTGAATGGTTAATAGATTAATTTAAAGAGAGTGGATTTAAGAAACTTTATTTTGAGTTTTATTTTTTTTGATTATAGCATTTCAAAAAAATTATAGGACCCAAATTTTTAGTATGAAGCCTTGAGAGGAGATTAGAGCCTAAAGAAGAAAATCTTAATTAGTAGGAGGCTTATTGAGAGAGATGAAAGCAAGGCATAGTTAGATGAAGGCAAGGAATAAGAATCTTCATTCCTATTGATCAAAGGCCATGTCCAATGGGCTTCAAGGAGGCTGCCCGAGGCCTTATTAGGAATTAGGGTTTCTTTTTAAATTCATTTATAAATAAGAAGCCAAGATTATAAGATTTAGGATTTGGACTACAATTTGTGTGCAAAAATTAGAGGATTTGGAGTTAGGATGAAGAAGTTATAGACATTTGAAGTTAAGGTGTTAATTTATGACATACTGTTATTCTTTTGTAAATACAAGGAGTTGTATGGTAGTTTTTGAAGATTGGCAAGCCCGTCTAAAATAAAAATTTCAAGGCTTACTTTTTTTATGAAAGAATTTTTGCTTTTGGAGTTTTTATAAAGGAGATATAAGGAGTTGAAAGCAATGCTTTCAAATCAAAGGCAATAAGTGAGCGGTTTTATTTAAAGTAATGGCTGGAGCCATAATTTGAGCTTTTGGATAAATTTTTGGCTCAAACTTTTAGAAAATGAAATATTTTGTATTATAAAGCTATAAATATAAATTTCGTGGCATTTGAACTTTTATTTTATAAGATATAAAGAAAATTGCATACAAGTGTATAAAGACAAGGGTTTGAAGTGATTGTTAAGATTTTCAAGATATCTCAAGAGTTGCAACAAATTTGTAATTGAAATTTGTTGTGGAAGTTGATAAGAATACATCAGTACATATAAAATTTGAGTAAGTTTGGACAGTCGGATCAGGAGTTATGAGGTATTGAAGTTTGGAAAAATTTCCACATGAGGATATACAAGGATTTAGAGGATTTTATCATATTTTGGATATTATTGGTTACTTGAGGCTTATGTATTTGGTATAATTGCTCTAATAAAAAAAAATTTATATATAAATTTAGGGCTTCCCTTATTTTGAAGCTTGATTGAGCAAATAGTGACAGCGAGAAGTCCAATACTTTCTTGAGGCAAACTCTCTCTATCTTAATATATTGGTGCTTCTATTGAGAGAGCCTTAAGGTACTAATTGTCTCAACAAGTTAAGATAGGAGATCAATCTTTGAGTTTGTATAACCATGTAGAGTGGGTGCTTATGATTTATTTAAGGCATTTATCTAATTTATGAAAGAAAGGCAATAGATGCATGGAAATGATAGAA
This sequence comes from Physcomitrium patens, assembly GCF_059467195.1. Lineage (NCBI taxonomy): Eukaryota > Viridiplantae > Streptophyta > Bryopsida > Funariales > Funariaceae > Physcomitrium > Physcomitrium patens. Next base: position 4,183,703 of record NC_143424.1, read on the forward strand.
ATAACACCAAAGCTTTACAAGTAGTGGTGGATAAAATTGAAAGTTTGATGGAAGGAACATCACTAAGTTCTTCAAGATTTATACATGTAAAATGGAAGTGCATCAAGATTCAAAAATAAAGATGATTACTACCTTTGATTTGGTAGTGGTAGCAAAAATTAGAGAGAGGATACAAGAGTTACATACTAAGAATATATCATAGAAGAAATTTGAAGAATTCTTGAAAGATGAATTTTTTGAAGAAGACCCAAAAAAAATGACAAAACAGACTTTTTTGGAGTGGATTAAGCAAAGGCCAGGGACTCAAATGGCTCCAAATGAATTAATTAAAGAATTTGAGTCTAAGTTTAGATAATTACTATGGCAAGAGAGGTAGCTCTTGAAAACAAGAAAAATTAGATTATTCTTACAAGCAACTGATGGATACTTGGAGGACAAGTTACTCTTTTATCTAGCAGATAAGATATTTGAGCTTGGTTTTACAAATAATTGGAAGCTAATAAAAGAGACACTGGGACTTTTGGCTAAACAATAGAAGATAAAGACTCATAGTTTAATATCATAGTTAGAACCAATGCTTACATCTCAGAATCAAGTGCCACCTCAAAAGGTAATCAAGATTGTCAAGGATGGTACTCTTGAAGAATTGATCAAGGGCTTAAAATATTTGAAGGTGGAAATGATTGAGTTGAAGAAATCCTAGATAGCAAATTCATCAAAGACAATTAAAGGCTCAAAGAGATTTGTAAGAGATGTATGTGGTGTGACAATCCAAACCACTAGTGTGATAGCTACAAAGGTACAAACAAAGATGGTATTGTATTTTTTAAAAAGAGCAGGATAAGTCTCACAGGTTTAGATGAGCCTTTAAAGACTAATTTTGGAAAAGGTGGTATGAAAAAATTGATAGAAGAACAGATGTCAAAGAATAATATCATACAAGGAGAAGGAGTTGAGACTTATTCTATTATAGTTGAACAAAAAGTAGTTAAGGCTAGTTCTCTATTAACTATAGAAGTCATAATGAGGGAAGATGAAGCTATCAAGTAAATGACTAGATGAAATGATCCAATTGATGCTATTAGTATTAAAGCATATTTATGTAGAAACAAACATAATGATGATTTGCATGATGCCATGGTTGAAGAAAAAAAAGATAGAACTATTTATGAAGAGGATGTTGTTGAGCCTGAAAACAAGAAGAAATCTCCAAGAAACAAAGAAGCTTTTAACGAACAAAAATCAGAGAAAATGCCTTCTTCTACTCATCATAGTGGTGCACCATTATCAAAAGAGTGGTGGGAGAAGGATAAAGAGAAGGAAAAAGATGATACAAGCAAATCTAAAGATAAAAACCTTGCTTGTAAGCTTCAATCTGACATTGAAATATCTACAGATATGAAGAGCATTTTAGAAGATAAGATCTTAGATGCAAAAATTGAATTTTCTCTAAGAGAGGCTCTTGGTATAGCTAAAAAGTATTTTCATGTATTGATCATTAATGTGATAAAGAAGAAGAGACAAATGATAGTTGAAGCTATTATAGTAGACGCACTAGATACTTGGATAACTATGGATAAAGAAGAAGAGATAAGGTAGATATTTACACAATTTACAATGTCAAAAGTTAGAATTAAGGTTGATATAGGAGATGAGGCTTTAATTAAATATGAAGAGGCTATAAAAGAGCATCAAATAAAATTTCCATCCATAGAATTTATTGAGATAAAGAAGAATATATAAGAAGCATTTGTAAAAACTTGCTCTAAATGTGATAATGATGGAATGGGAAGTAATAGCTATTCAGTTCGTTATTGGACTAGAGCTACTACAGAGACATATGTGAGGTTGGAAGATTCTAAAGATCCAATTTTGACCTTAGTTGATCATGGATCTCAAATCAATATTATGTCAAGGTAGATATATGAGAAAAACAAGTGGCCAGTTGATACCAATCATGGTTAGATAATTAAATCTATAAACAACCAACAAGGTGATTTGTATGAAGCTTGCCTAGCTGTAAAGACTAGGATTAGAGATGTAGAAGAGAAGAAATTTTTTTTTGTTCAAAACTCTGCTATATATTCAGTAATACTTGGTCAATCTTATATTATAGTTGCTAGAATGGAAACTAGAGACTTGGATGATGGTTCACATTATGCTAAGATTTGTAGTTGAGATAGAAAAAAATTGTGGAATTATTACTGTGAAACCTATCCATGAGAGGCACAAAGAACAATTAAGAGAGATGCCTTTGGAGGGAAGAAACAACTTTGTGGATTTCTAGAAAGTATCCTTGTAGAATGAGGACACATCGGTATAAATAAGTCATCTGCAAACTCTACTATAGATAATATGAGTTTTGAATTTTTAAACTTGACTAGTAATAGATTTGTGAGTATTCAAAAGATTAAAGATTTAGATTTTGTAAATAGAAGAAGGATGAAGAAACAAGAAAAAAACTTAAAAGAATGGGTTTAGTTAGAAGCGATGAAGCCATAGTTGGAATAATAGAAAGAATAGGTTTGGAAGATGATTTGATAAAGGTTCTAAAGAATTTAGCTATAAGCATAGATAGAAATGATATAGTGGAAATATATTCAAGAGAGACTTATGAGGAATTAGAAAAGATAGTAGCAATTGGTAGAATTATTATAAGCTATGGATTAAAACATGAGGCTAGAGTATAAACTAAATATAAAGGTGTGGCAAGAAAGGTAAAGCCTATAGCTATCCAATTACCATTTGATACTATAAAATATATCAAGCAAGCAATAAAGGAGCCAAATCTAAGAGAAAAGTGTGGAATAGGACATCAATTTACTTAAAAATCATTAGCTAAATTGAAGATTGGAGGAGGGTGATTTCTTGACATTAATGGAAAAAAATATGTTTCAAGAATACTTATTAGGTATGGTAAGGCATTTACCTTAACTCCTAATTAAATTGGATGTGTGGATCCTAATGTTGTAGTATCTATAGTAATCTTTATTATGCCGCATGTTCCATGAGATTTAAAGCCTATATTTGTGTCTAGAGCTTTATTTTTCAAATTGATAGAACTATTAAAGGAGAAGGTGAAGATGGATATTTTAAAACCTTCAATTTCTTCCTATTCTAATAGATAGTTCACAATATCCAAGAAGTCATGGATATTAAGATTTATTCAAGATATGCAACTTACAAATAGAATAACTATTTGGAACATGAGATTAGGTCTTATAGTAGATGAAGTGGCTGAAAAATTTGTAAGTCATGCCATCTATTCTATTGAAGACTTATATTCTAGATATGACCAATTTCAATTAGCTAAAGAGAATAGGGATTTAACTACCATGAAGACTCCTTTCGGTTTAATGAAGATGTATATTTTACCTCTAGGTGTAACTAACTTAGTGGCTCATATAAAAAATACTATAAACCAAATATTGAAAGAATTTATACTTAAAAAAATCATTCTATTTTTGGATTATTTACTTAAAAAAGAAGAAAAAAAAGAAGACAAGGATGAGACTATAAAGGTTGAAGGTTGTAGGAAGTTTATCAAGAGGCATATTGAAGATGTGGCTCGGATATTCGAGAGATTAAAGTCAGTTAATCTCACAATAATTTTGGAGAAATGAAGCTTTGGAGTTGATGAGATTCTAGTAGTGGGACACATGTATGTCAAGTATGGTAGGAAATCAAACTCTGATAAAATTGATGCTATATCTATAATGAAGGCTTGTAAAAATATTATAGAAGTCAGAAGGTTTTTAAGACCATGTGTTTTCTATCACATTTGAGTGCTTGACTTTGCCACTGTCTCTGAGCTACTATACAAGTTATTGAAGAAAGATAAGAGATTTGTTTAAAAAGAAGAACAAAAAGAAGCTATGAAAAATCAGAAAAGATGTTGAATTTGAAGAACTCTCATTGCTCTAAAAGCTGAGAGGAATTATTTGATTGGAGCAAGTATGGTTTTGGAAATAAATTGATTGCCATTACTTGGAATGATAATTAATTGTACTACTCTAGACATTGCCATGTTAAGATGGATAACTTACATAAGAATATTGAGTCTTTTTTTAGTACATATTATTGCCAAACAAAACTTGGTGGTGGATATGTTGTCTAGAGCTAGATATACCTTTGAAGAAGAAATGATGGTACATGAAAGAGGTGAAGACTAAGAAGAGAAGACTTATGGAAATTCATTTGCTACTGATGGAATGGATTTTGGTGATAAGGTTCAAAAATTCTATGAAGGTTTGTATGAAGGCAAATTGAAGGATATTAGAATTTATTTAAGCATAATGAAGAAACAAGAAGGATAGATGGATAAAACCTTCAAAGATATTAGACACCAATCCTATAATTATTTGCTTAGGGATGGATTCTTATGGAAGAGGCTAAAAAGAGATGATAAAATTCCATTGAGGATAGTAAGAGATCTTGAAATTAAGTTTAAGGTTTTAAGAGAATATCATGATACACTTAGGGCAATGCATAGAGAAATTTGGGCCTAATATACTAAAATCAAGTAGAGGTATAGATAGAAGGATTTATACAAGGATGTAGATGACTTTGTGAGCTCATGCACAGAGTGTCAACTATAATCTAAATTTAGGTATAGAGATAGATTACATCCTACTTATCTACCTTCAATATATTTTCAATAGATAAGTATTTTGATAGCTATGCTATCAAGACTTTGGAGTATGAAATATTTTATTTTGGTAAGAGAAGAGCTATCAAATTATATTAAAGAGAGGACTTTGAGAACCAAGACTACAAACGCAGTATGCAGGTTTATACTAAAAGATATCTTTAGTAGATATGGTAGCATTGGGAGGATGAGAGCTAATAGAAGAGAATTGGATGCCGTTGAAGTAAGAGAATTTTTCAACATTTATCTTGAAAAAATGATAATATTAGATAAAGATTATTGGAGCTTCAAATCCAACAGTTGAATAGATTACTTGAAGACCTACAAATTGCAGTTGAGAGGTTAAAAGAAGCAAGATTAAAAAATAAAGAAAGATTTGATAAGACTCATAGATTGAGGCCTAAGCCTATAGAGATTGGAGATTGAGTTTTAGTTTATGATAGTAGCCTTGAACATCAACAAAGAATTGTAAAGAAATTTGTAAAAAAATAGTTTGAACCATATGTGGTATTAATAGTCCATGATAATGCCACATATATCTTACGTGAATTAGATGGAGCTTTCATTAGAATTTCAGTAGCACAAAAGAAGGTAAAGTCTTTTAAAAGAAGAGATGGCCGATTTCAAATAGAAGACCTTGAAGAATTCTTACCTCAATATTTGGACCAAGAACATGAAGAAGAAAATGTAAAAAGAGACGAAGATGAAGAAAATAAAGATGGTAAGGTTGGCACATGCCAAAGGATGTGCAGCTTTGGAAGAGGTGGATGTCATATTGTAAAAGCTTATTGTATGTAAAAATTAGTTAAAATATATTATATATTTATAAATCTAAATAAATATATATATATATATATATTAAAATAATTAATAGATTAATTTAAAGAGAGTGGATTTAAGAAACTTTATTTTGAATTTTACTTTTTTTAATTATAGCATTTCAAAAAAATTATAGGATCCAAATGTTAGTATGAAGCCTTGAGAGGAGATTAGAGCCTAAAAAAGAAAATCTTAATTAGTAAGAGGCTTATTGAGAGAGATGAAAGCAAGGCATAGTTAGATGAAGGCAAGGAATAGGAATCTTCATTCCTATTGATCAAAGGCCATGTCCAATGGGCTTCAAGGAGGCTGCTCGAGGCCTTATTAGGAATTAGGGTTTCTTTTTTAAAGTCATTTATAAATAAGAAGCCAAGATTATAAGATTTAGGATTTGGACTATAATTTGTGTACAAAAATTAGAGGATTTGGAGTTAGGATGAAGAAGTTATAAATATTTGAAGTTAAGGTGTTAATTTATGATATACTGTTATTCTTTTGTGAATACAAGGAGTTGTATGGCAGTTTTTGAAGATCGGCAAGTGCGGCTGAAATAGAAATTTTAAATCTTACTTCTTTTATAAAAGAATTTTTTCTTTTGGAGTTTTTATAAAGGAGATATAACGAGTTGAAAGCAATGGTTTCAAATCAAAGGCAATAAGTGAGTAGTTTTGTGAGATATAAAAAAAATTACATGTAAGTGTGTAAAGACAAGGATTTGAAGTGATTGTTAAGATTTTCAAGACATCTCAAGATTTGCAACAAATTTGCAATTGAAATTTTTTGTGAAAGTTGATAAGAATAAATCAGTACTTCATGTAAAATTTGAGTAAGTTTGGATAGTCGAATCAAGAGTTATGAGGTATTGAAGTTTGAAAAAATTTCTACATAAGGATATACAAGGATTTAGAAGATTTTATCATATTTTGGATATTTTTGGTTACTTGAGGCTTATATATTTGGTGTAATTACTCCAAAAAAAAATTTTATATATAAATTTAGGACTACCCTTATTTTGAAGCTTGATTGAGTAATTGTGACAACCAAGAGCCCAATACTTTCTTGAGGCAAATTCTCTCTACTATGACAACCTTGAATGACATCTATGTCTTAAAGAATAATTTTAGAGTAATAAATCTTAGATATGACATTACTTTTAATATGCTATGGCTAGAGGTAGAAAATAATCAAGTTGATTAGCTAGCAAACATGAACTCTTTCAAAGATGGTAGATGCAAGGTAATTCTTTGTACCTCCACATCAAGTGAGGTAGAAAAATAATTTGTGACTAAAGGCTTATTGGTAGGAATGCCTTTTATGAAGAAGCACATATAGCATAAGTAATTGATATATATATATATATATATATATATATATGATGGTTTCAAATCTTATAGTATTGGTAGAAAAGACAACCAAAGGAATAAAATAAACAAAGAAATTTATATGTGAATATTGTAATGTCTTTTCAACCAACTTACCTAGTGGCGTGCTACTTGATCAAGCTGCCTCTTTTCAAATAAAACTATTACTTGGGGCCAAATTGACAAGTCAGCTAATATCTAGAAGAAGTGATGTGTTAGCTACAAGATAATTGCTTCTATTGTAAGCAATCAAAGTATAAACTTTAGAAGTGAGAGATCACCTTTTTGGAATATATTGTATCTCCTAAAGGCATGCACATGAAGCGTGATAAGGTAAAAGCAATGGAGGATTGAGCAATCCCTAAAGATACTTTTGAAGTTTGCTCATTCTTAGGCCTTGCTGGATATTATCACCATTTCATTCAATAATTTGTACACATTACTACCTCACTGACAAATCTATTGGAGAAACATACTCCATTTAAATAAAAATTGGAATAAAAAAGAACATTTAATAAGTTGAAAGAAGCACTCATTACTACTCCAATATTGCAATCATATTATTTCAATCTTCTCTATATACTTGATATTGATGCTTTCAATTTTGCTATAGGTATAGTTTTTTTAATAAGACTTAGATGGGAGCCTTCAACCCATGGTGTATGAATTATGCAAGTTCAAAAGGACAAAGTGTAATTACTCTATATATGATTAAGAATAATTTGTAATTGTATATGCAATAAAGATTTGGTGACACTATCTTTGAGGAAGCTAATGATTGTTTGTAATAACCATTGACTCTTATTACATGATTTACATCTAATAAATATAAAATAATGATATCATTGTTAAAAAGAATAATTATAACTTTTTAATATTTAGCTTAAATACTAGCAAAGATAACAACTTACCATGCTAGATACCTTATGACACAAATTAGATTTAAAGTTCAAATTGGAAGATAAGATAGAAGTCACTACTATTAGTAGTGTCATTTCAAACCTAATAAAAGGAATAAAATAGAAAGAAATTATACATCAAGATGCTTATTTTAAGATAATTATTCATTGGTTGAAGATAGATAATGTATAATATCAAGATTATTGTCTTAATAATGGCTTATTCTATTTCAAAAAATAGATTTATGTACCTAATGATGCTATATTTTGAACGTGCATACTTCAAAAAAGACATGATATTCTAATATCTTTATATCTAAGGTATGAAAAGATTCTAGAATAGATCTCAAGGATTTGATATTGGATAGATTTGGATCATTACGTTTGAGTTTTAGTGTATTCTTACAAGTTATGCCATTGTAATAAAGTACATAACGTAGTATGTTTTAAACTATTGCAACCAATTCTACTATCTATGGCACATTGGAAGTAGATGACTATGGATCTTATTATATATTTGCCATAAATACTTCACAATCATATCATAGTTGTTGTCTTTATAGACTGACTCTTGAAATAACTTTATTTTGCTGTAGTGCGCATTGATATTAATGCTCTAATACTTACATAAGTCTTTTTGATACTATTTTTTGTCACTATAGATTATTTTGTGTCATCATTTGAGATCAGAATCCATGCTTTATAAGAAGCTTCTGGCAAGCTTTGTTTAAGCTACTGAGGACATAACTTGCCATGTTTATGATCTTATATCCTCAAATAGATGGACAAATAGAGCATACAAATTGGACCTTGAAGGATATGCTAAAGATATTTTTGGCAATTTATTATGATGACTAAGATAAATATTTGATGTTCTTGGAGTTTGCTTACAATGATAGTATTCAAGCAAGTATTGATCATTCACCATTTTTCTTTAATATCAATTAGTATCTGATTATATTAGTAACTTAATAACAAAGGAGTTTATACAATGGCTTACAATGACTTCATGGGAGACACAACACTGCCTCTTTATCACACAGAATCAATAGAAGTAGTATGTGGATAATTACCAATAACATAAGACCTTCTAAAAGAGTTACTAAGTATTATTCTCCATTGCCAACTTTCTACTTGTTACATCAATCCAAATATGTAAATTAGTACTTTGGTAGCTAAGACCTTTCTACATTTTTATAGTAACTTTTAATATTGCATATTCTCTCAAGTTTTTGCCACATATTTAGATCCATCAAATCTACCATGTTTTATAATTCAAGGAGTTTCATACTAAGCTAAGGTACTTTCCAAACCAACACCAACTACTACTACCACCACTAGTTGTGATTGATGATCAACAAGACTATGAAGTGGGCAGTATTTTGGAGCATTGCTACCTTGATTGTGGCAATGAATATCTACAAGTTCAATACAAAGTCTTTTAGAAAGGTTATTTCATCCACAATGCAATGTGAGAACTTGTACAAAATCTTATTTATTGTCAAGAAATAATTTGAAGATACCATTGGAAGCAAAATGAGGACATTTTATATTAGTGGAGAAAGATTAATTGTAACAAGATATAGATAAGATATTTGTATTATTAATACATAGAGATAAGTAATTGAAGCCATATTTGAGAAGTTTATAGAATTAAAGTTAAATTGGTGGATTATATAAGATCCACTATAGAATATTTTAGAAAGGGCTTAGGATAATTATCTCCATTGAAATAAGATCAATTTATCTCAAGTGTCAAAGATCTTTCTAATCCACAGCAATATAAAATCTTATCACAAAATAGAATAAATTAAACTAAAAAAAAATTAAAAAAAACTAAATAGAATGGAACACAGAAGAAAAAACTAAACAACTAAAATTAAGACAGAATAGAACAATACAAGAAGATATAAAATCCAATTATATTAAGAAAAAGGATCCAAAATCATACCTAATCAGATACTCCAAAAGGCCCTAGCCAATCCTATTTATACTTTGTTCTATTATCTTGGACTTTCTAGAATGTTCTTAGGTAGTGGATCTTATTTAGATAATTGCCTTAAACTCCTTCTAGAAGGTTCCATGATAAGCCCTACCTATATAATCATCCTAAGCCTTTTTTAGAAGGTTCTATGATAAATCTTATTTAAATATTTATTCTAAATTCTTTCCAAAATATTCTACAATAGATCCTACATGATCCACTAATCTAACTCCAATTTTAAAAACTTCTATGGTTTTAACTATCTATTCCTATACAAATATTTTATCTATATCTTGTTATAGTTAAGCTCTTTCTATTAATGCGGAACATCCTCATTTCACTTCCAATGATATCTCTGAATTGTCTCTTGGTAATAGGTGAAATTTTGTATAAGTTCCCACATTACATCATCAATAGGATAATCTTTCTAAAGAATTTTGTACTAAAGTTATGGATGTCTACTACCATGGTGAAGATAGCAATGCTCCAAAATACTATCTTTTATATATTTTTATTGATCATCAAGTACAACTAGTGGTGGTAGTAGTTGGTGTCGATCCAAAAAGTGCTTTGATTTAGTATGAAATTTCTTTAGTTGCAAAACATGAAAGACTAGATAGACCCAAATATATGGCAAAAGATCAAGGCAATATGTGACATCAAAAATTATTATAAAAATGTAGAAAGGTTCAAGCCAATGAAGTGTTAGTTTATGGATTTGGATTCATGTAATAAGTGGCAAGTTGGTATTACAGAGTAATACCTAATGACCCTCTCTTAGATCTTATGTTGCCAATAGTTATCTATATATTGCTTCTATTGATTCTTTGCAATAAAAAAGCAATGCCATTATCGTATGGCATGATTTGTAATCTGAAAATACATTATGTACTTAGGTGTAGAAAGTTTAGCTTAAGCTTATATATGATGTCTAACCTTCCAAAAATCTCTTTATCTTGCACAAAAGCTCAAATTATAATAAAACTCTTCAAAATATTTTCTTTCTGTAAAAAATATTTTTACCTTGAATTTTAGAAATTCATATCTTTTGATCCAACCATTTGATTTTTTTCAAATTTCTATTTAATATAGATTCTATCCTTAAACATTATCACAAAAAAAAAAAAATTATAAATCTATTACTAATTTTTGGTATCTTTGAAACCCTAGCAGGTGCTTTAAATCCTAATCTACAAGCACCTAAAAACTATTTTTCTTATATCTCAAGAATCCAAAATCCAAATACCACAAAATTTTTACATATAGTTTATTAACATAATTATACATATTCTTAAAAAATTTTAGCCAAAATCTTATCTAATTGCTCAAGATATAGCTTAAAACACAACCATTAGTGAATCAAATCACTTACTACCTTTAGATTTACAAGTGTTGACTTTAACTTCTAATATCTCCTTCACTCCAACTTAGAATCCATCAAAAAATATGTCAAAAGTATAGCCACAAAAATGTTCTCTCCAATCCTAGTTGCTGATTTTCTTCTACTTTTTGTATATGTGCATTATATTTAAAAGAATGACAATAAGTACAAAATCAATATCTTGACTTTGAGTGCCTATATCTCCATAAAAACTCCAATTGAGTCAAAATTTGCACCAAAACCATATTCAAAAATCTAAACTTGCTGATCTTAGCTTTCAAAAGCTTGAGTGGCTCAAAAGTATAATCCTAATCCCTAATAAGGTCTCAGACAACCTCCTTGAAGTCCATTGGATATGTTTTTTTAGCCAATAGGAATATAGATTTTCATCATCCATCTCCATTCATCCATATGGATATCCTAAACTATCTTTTTTCTACCAAAACTCTTCTCCAACTCTTTTCTTTATAAGATTTACATAATATATGCCCTAAACATCATATAAAAGAAACAAAATAAGACTTTAAGGATCACCAATATCTAACAAAGGTGACCATAAATGTTTAAAAGTTACTACTAATAAGATAAATTTCAAAAGTCACTATCAAAAGAAAATAAAGTTATATAAATTCTAATAGAAGCCCTCTTATACAACTTCTTTTTGGAGTAGTAATCTATGTATATCCTATATCCAACAAAAATCTACTAATATGCCTTTCACCATGTTGTCTAGTATATTGTGTATTAAATATATAAACCCATTATTTTCACATGATAGCTAAATCATAACACAACATCTATTCCCTCCAAACTTGTGCATCCTTCGGTATGTACTAAAAAAAATCAAAGTTGTAGTCTACATCATACCACCTCTTCAACATTGTTGTTTTTTTTTTTTTATATATATTTTTTTATTTTATCCATGTCTTCTTCTTCTTCTTCTTCTTCTTCTTCTTCATTTATAAAAAAATTTATGCCTTCTCTAATATCTTCATAGAATTCTTGTTGCCTAAATCAATGCCACTTATCAATTTTGTCCTTGATTTTTTAGCATATTTCTTTATAAAAATCTTTTGAACTTGTTTTCATATATACACTTACTATCTTATGATCTTTATCAAACATGCCAATTCTTTTTAAGTCTTTTTCAGATTTTTGCACACTCCTTTGCTTCCATTTTTGTAATCCATTAAGCTATGTATGTACAAAAAATTCATTCTTAGGTAATTTTATAATATATATGTAAAAGATATTATTCTTTCATATAAAAATATCTTCTTTGATGTACTACTATATTCCCATTGTCATATGGCATGATTTGCTATCTGAGAATACATTGGATATCTAGCTGTAGAAAGTGTAGCTTAAACCTTTATATGAATCTTATCTTAGCTTCCAAATCTCCTTTATTTTGCATAAAACTCAAAATATAACAAAATCCCTTCAAAATATATTTTTTCTACAAAGGGTTTTCTCTTTCTGAACTTTAGAAATTCATAATTCTTAATTCAATTGTTCAATTTGTCTAAAATTCATAGAATAGGTAGAATTCACCCTTAAATTTTATTATAAAAAAAAATCAACTATTAATTCATTCCTGATCTTTTGACATCTAAGAATTCCTAGCAGATACTCTAAACCTTAATTTACAAGTACTTGAGTACTATTTTCTTAATATCTTAAGAATATAATATTCAAATATTATAAAACTTATGTTCAGAGTTTACTAACATGAAATTGCACATTCTTTGAAATTTTGAGCCAAAACCTTGTCAAATTGCTCAAGATATAATTCAAGATACAACCACTAGTAAATCGGGTTACTTACTACCCTTAGATTGCATGTGCTGACTTTAAAATCAAATAAATCCTTCACTTCAACTTGGAATCTAGTAAAAAATATGCAAAAAATGTAGCCGCAAAAGTTTTCTTTCCAATTGCAGTCGCCGATCCTCAATTGCTCTTTGTACGCGTGCGTTATGCCAAAAAGAGTGATAATAGCTTCCAAATCAACACCTTAACTTTGAGTGCTTGTGTCTCCTTTATATAAACTCCAAAAAATACAATATTTGCACCAAAACCATAGCCAAAAACCTAAACTTGCTGACCTTAGCCTTCAAAGCTCAAATGGCTCCGAAAAACTAACCCTAATCTCTAATTTGGCCTCAAGCAGCCTCCTCAAAGCCCATTGATCATGATTTTTGACCAATAGGAATGGAGATTTTCATCATCCATCTCCATTCATCTATATTGATGCCCTAATTACTCTCTTTGCTACCAAAATCCTTCTTCAATCCTTTTATTTTATAAGATTTACATAATTTATACTCTAAACACCAAATAAAAGAACCAAAATAAGTTTTCAAAGGTCACCAATGTCTAATAAAGGTGACTCTAAATATTTAGAAGTTACTATCAACCAAAATCAATCTTAAAACCGACTATGAAAAGGAAATTAAAGTTATACAAATTCTATAGTAATGTTTTTAATCAACTTCTTTTCAAAATAATAATCAAATTATATTCTACAACCAACTAAAATCTATTAATATGGCTCTCACCATATAACTTAGTAAATTATATATTAAGTACATAATTACATTATTTTCATATAGTAGCCAAACCACAACACGACACCATTCTACAGTGGTACTGTACAAAAATCTTTAAATTTGTCATTAATTTTTGGTGATGAACCTCTCGATAGATAATCTCGATTGAGCTCATGGTTCACAAATACAATTAGAAATTACATTTTATTTTTTCTATTTTGACTTTTAATATGAGTACATGCTGATCCATCATCCAAAACCTTAGTTTCCATTCTCACAGCTATAATATATGGCTATCTAAGAATTACTGGATATGAAGTAGTATCTTGAACAAAGAAATTTTGTTCAATAGTGATATCTCTAATTTTCACTTTTACATTAGGACAAGTACCATAGAGGTCTCTTTGTGAATTATTTGTTGCCCAAATCATCCAACCATGTTCAATATCAATAAGCCACCTTCCACATTTGTAAATTTTTTTTGACATAATATTAAGATTTGGCTACCATATGGAAATAATGGATTTATATATTTAATATATAATATACTAGATAACATCGTGAAAGCCATATTAGTAGATTTTTTTTGGATATAAGATTTAGATAGATTACTACCTCAAAAAGAGGTTATATAAAAGGACTTCTATTAGAATTTATATAACTTTTTTTTTTATATAGTGACTTTTGAAGTTTATCTTATTAGTAGTAACTTTTAAATATTCAAAGTCACCTTTGCTAGATATTGGTGATCCTTAAAGTCTTATTTTATTTCTTTTGTATGATGTTTAGGGCATATATTATGTAAATCTTGTAAAGAAAAGAATTGGAGAGGGATTCTTGTAGAAAAAAGAGAGTTTATGGCATCTATATGGATGAATGGAGATAGATGATAAAAATCTCTATTCTTATTGGCTAAAAATCATATCCAATGGGCTTCAAGGAGGCTATCCAAGGCCTTATTAGAGACGAGGGTTACACTTTCAAGCCATTTGAACTTTAGGAAACTAAGGTCAACAAGTTTAGGTTTTTGATTATGATTTTGGTGCAAATTTTGAGTCAATTGGAGTTTTTATGGAAATATAGGCACTCAAAGTCGAAGTGTCAATTTTGTACCCACTGTCACTTTTTTGGGTATAATGCATGTATAAAGAAAGCAACAAAGGATCAAAAATTGGGATTGAAAAGGACATTTTTTTAGCTACACTTTTGGCATATTGTTTGTTGGATTCTAAGTTGGAATAAAGGAGATATTGGAAGTTAAAAGCAATACTTCAAATCTAAGCATAATAAGTGATTCGATTCACTAGTGGTTGTATTTTGAGCTATATCTTGAGCAATTGGATAAGATTTTGGCTAAATCTTTTCTAGAGTATGTATAATCATGTTAATAAAATATATGTACAAATTTTGTAGTATTTGGATTTTAGATTTTTGAGATATAAGGAAAATAGTTTTCAGATGGTTGTAGATTAGGACTTAGAGCATCTGTTATGATTTCAAAGATGCTTGAAGATTGGTAATAGATTTAAAATTAAATTTTTTGTAATAAATCTTAAAGATAGAATCTATATTAAATAGAATTTTGAGAAAAGCTAAACAACTGGATTAAGAGATATGAATTTCTAAAGTTTTGAATAAAAATATCTTTTACAAAAATAAAATATTTTGAAGGATTTTATTATAATTTGAGCTTTTGTGTAAGATAAAGGAATTTTTGGAAATAAATCATTATTTATAAGCCAAAGCTAAACTCTCTATACTTAAGTACCTAGTCTATTCTTAGATTACAAATTACGCCATATGACAACATAATTGGATAATGACCAGTATTAAGAAAAAATAGTGAATGATTAGTATGTGCTTAAATATTATCATTGTAAGTAAATTCCAAGGGTGTCAAGTATTCATTCCAATCACTATAATGAACCACTACAAATGTCCATAGTATATCCTCTAAGATACAATTTTCATGCTTTATTTACACATTTATTTGGAGATAGAAGGTTGTAGACTTAACAAGTTGTATGCCTAGTAGCTTGAACAAGGCTTGCCAAAAACTTCCTATGGAGTGTGGATTCTAATTTGAAACGATGACAAGAGATAATCTATGGTGGCAAAAGACGATATGAGAGAAGATTTGTACAAGTATTTGAGCATCAATATTTGAATGCACCATCACCAAGTAAAGTTGCTTCAAGAATCAATCCACAAAGATGAAAACTAAAGTATGATTATGACGCATTTGTGGCAAATATGTAATGAGATCTATAGTCATCTATTCTCAACGTGTCGTAGGTAGTAAAATTGGTTGCAATAATTTAGAAGATGCTGCATTATATGCTTTATTACATTAACATGACTTGCATGAGCATATAAAGGCTCAATCATCACAATCCAAACTTGTTCAAAATCATGTCCTTGAAATCCATTCTAATGTCTTCTATCATCTCTGATATCTAGATATTGGGATGTTATGTCTCTCTTGAAGTATGTGCATCCAAAGTATAGCATTATTAGGTACATAAATCTACTTCTTAAAGTAGAGTAATCCATTATTAAGTTTATAATCTTGAAACTATATATTGTCTATTTTTAGCCAATCACTAATCATCTTAAAATAAATATCCTAATACATAGTTTCCTTCTATTTTACCTCCTTAGTTATATTTGAAATAATACTATTAATAGTAGAAACTTTTGCCTTGTCTCTCAATTTGTTCTTCAAGTCTGGTCTTTGCAATAAGTTGTCTGATACAATATATTGTCACCCTTGCTTATATTGAAGTAGACTATCTGCATGAATTTTCATATTAGGATCGCACAATTAACTATCTCTTGATCAACTAAAACATCCAAGAATATTATATGTCTTCCACATTCTATCAAAGAAAATATTGCAATCAATAATTCTATCTTATGTATTTACTATCTCATCTCCTTTCCAAACTTATAACAATAATAGGTAACATTACACTATCTTAAAAGACTACATGAAACATTCCATAATCTAATCAATAGAATTTTTTAAAATTAACTGTCATTCCTAATAATCTGCTTCACATAATTTCAAACTCCATAGACTTTTTCTTAAATCTCAATATTTAATGTATTATAATTCTCCCAGTTATATCCATACTTCACAAACATCGTCAATTCTCAACTTTCCAATCATCCACTGATAATTCAGCACATAATAAATTCACTTTCTTGTTTGACATCATGTAAATGAAATCTTTCTTTTATTCTAGAATTTCACTCCACATTATTCAAATTCTATCTATTACTCTTCTTCTACAAGAAAACAAAGAAACAAAGAGGTATTATCAAGCTTACCCTAGCTCATGACTATCATAGTCTGGTCTTTTCTACTTCTTCTTTAAACTACTTATGCTTTTCCTCAAAATGCCAATCACTATACAATCGATGATAACTACTTTTTTTGACTACATCATCTATCCTATCTTCTAAACTATCCATTTACCAATTTATCAGCTTTTCTTAATCCTACATACTATGTATTATAAAACACAAAGTATTCTATCCATTCTACAAAGAGCCAATTTAATTTATTGTTATAGAAATAATAGTTGAAAAATAGAATAGCTTTCTATCTTCTTACAATACCATAATTTGTGGTTTCAAGAGCAAAGTAACTTTCTATCTTCTTCCTTCATCATTTCTTATAGCTTCAAAAGTAGAATAATTCTTCATCTTTTTCCTTCATCATTTCTTAAAACTTTAAGAGTGGAATAACTTCTTATCATTTTTGACCATACTTCTATTACAACTAACTCCATCTTTCTCAATAACCTCTATTTTTTCATAATTAATAAAATTTTAATATTATATCTTATTAAAACATCAAAAATTAACTAAATAAAATTCAAGAATATAATTTATAATTCACATATACTTCAATAATAAAAATAACAATACGTAAGTAATATCAATAGGTATAATAAAATATTTTATATATTTTTTTCAAATCTCAAGATAAGATAGTAAAATAAAATAGTATATATTAAGATATGATATTTAACATATGGTTCTTTTGAGTTGTTAGCAATGTTTTTACTACATCTATTGTATAGTCAATTAAAAGAATCTTTTGATAATATTAAATGTAATTATATTTATTTATGTAATTTTTAATAATTTATGTTATAATGACACTCTTTGCTTTTGTGTGACATCTTCTTTGCTTTGGATGTTGATAATCTTAAGGTGCCAATTTTTTTCTGATTGAAATGTATTTTTTTTTCCACTCTAAGTTATACTTTTAATTCTAATTCAAGAAGCATCTCCTTCATTATGATGGACTTGTTAGACTATTAGTAAACCTATATTAAATACAAATCTATTGTGCTTTATAATTGGTAAACTTATCTTATAAGTTAGAAATAAGGTCTCAGTTGATTTGTCAAAGTTATTGCTATGGACGCATTTCACTGTTTATTATAGTATAATTGCCTCTCCTAATACTACACCATTGTATATTAGATTAAAAATCTACTCAAATTCCTCACTTATGCTTCTTCACCTACTTACTCACTATTCAAGCCTAAAAACTATGCAACAAAGATATAACTATTAATTCAAGATTTGTATGCCATTAGTAAAAATCACATTATAAATATATATACTGCAAATCATATTTCACATCAAAATGCCCTCTTATTTCATAGAATCCAAGATATGACTGAATCTAACATGAATACAATTTAAATTTGTATTCATTATATATTTATTTTTTTAATACAAATTATTATCAACATTCATCTAATATGGTGCTATTACTAATCAAAAAAAAATCTCAATACCAAAACCTAAGCATTCTTAATACGTTTCTTTAAAAAAATATAATAATTAGTAATATTTGGCTTTTCTATCAATTATTCATGAATATCTTGTAATTTCTATCTTAAAAATATTATCTTTTTATTGGCCTTTAATTTATATTTATTATACTATAATTAATAATTATTATCTTTTTTATCAATTATTCATGAATAACTTGTAATTTCTATTTTGAAAGTATTGTCTTTTAATTCGCCTTCAATCCATATTTACTATATTATAGTTTTTTTGATTGATTGATAACATTCTATGGTTGCCAACTTGTTGCAATACATCATAATATTGTATTATGTAAAGTCTTGCTTAAAAATCTATCAGGCACCTAATTGTGGAAGGTAAAAGAAAATTGCAACAAGTCTTAACAACTTTAATAAAATCATATATAAATTGCAATTGAAGCTTAACAAACATTCACCAAGTTCAATTAAATTTTCAAATAAATAATAAAAAAATCTAAATAAAATCTAAATAAATCCTAATAGAATCTTAAACAAATTCTAAACAAATTCTAGACAAATTCTAGACAAATCCTAATCAAATCTTAAACAAATCCTGTAGAAAATTAAAATCTCTATAATTAAGAATGAAATTATTGATTTCAACTCAAATTTTGTATAACTCTCAAAAACTAAGTTGGCAATAATTACAAATATTTTTAAGAAGATTAAAATTATTTAATAGAAGATAAATCCTAAATTCCACTTAAGTATTGGTCGGCCTCTTCCAATCTTGATGCCAATCTCTCCAAGCCAAATTTATTTATTTCATAGTAAAATACTTTTCAAAATTTACATATTTGTTTAAAATCAAGTCTACTATCCATACATTCAAATTTCACCTCAATTCAATTAAAAAATTTCTAAAGATCTTAAAAACCCTCATTGAGCTTCAAAATCCTATTTTTGAGACTCCAACCTATTTAAACTTTAGAAACCTTTAATCTAACTATTTGATCAAATTCAAACTTACAATACATAATAAAAAAAAATTCTAGATCAACTATCAAACTTACAAAAAAAAATCAAATATAAATTCTTTTTTTATTTCATAAAATTAGATTCATTGAAACAATCTTGACTTTGCAAAGCTCTTACAAAATTATTACAAATTCAAATTATCCAAAACTAATGCTAAAAATAATTCTATAAATTCTTCTCTCAAATTTCATTCTTTAATTTGCAAAAAGAACCTTGGAGTCACTGTAGGTGTATGATTTTGTACCTTGGGATCTAATTTTGATCTTAGTTAGAAATTGGTCCTTTCTAAGTATCAATTTTGATTTTCTTGACATAATTTATGTTAAAATCAACTCCTAACTTCCTTGTACATATATCTATATTCATTATTTTTTTAATTTATCTTATTTTGCCTTATTTATGGTCCTATAAAGTAAATAAAAGCTCACTTTGCAAAAAGGCAGCATTTACATTTTTAATTTTACTACCTTTTGACTATTATCTATATTTCTAAGATAATTTTCTATAATATTTTGAAATAAGATCTTTTACAATATAATATTTCTTCACTTTTTCATCTATTAATTGCATTATAATATAATATTTACTTCCTTTGAACATGTACATCGTTTGGTATGTCCCAAATAATCCAAATCTTATTTTATTCATATTATGTTTTCTGTATCTTCATCCAAATCTTCTTTATCATTTTTGTTATCTAAGTCCAAATTGTCTTCTTATCTTAAAGGATTTATATTTTCAACAAGATCTTGTATACTTATTTTTATATATCTTCATTTAAATATCTTCACTTGCTTCTCTACAACTTGTATTTTTAACCTTGTTCCATGTAGCTCTTCTAATGAATAAATTGCACTATTATGAATAGGTGTTATCACATATGGTCCAAATCATTGTTTAAAAAACTTCTTTAAAGTATTATGTTGATTGTCCAAGCTACTAACATAGATCAAAATCCAATCACCATCTTGAATTTCTTTAAATCTCAATTGATATTGCTTATCAAATCATAACCTTACTTTTTAAAACTTTTCTAATACTATTTATACATCTTTTAATCTTTATTAAAGTTGTTGAATTTTAACAGCTAAAAGTTTTTTTTTTTTGCCAATTCATCTTTTTATAGTAGCACACTCCAAGTAAATACTTTCTCTTCAATTGGCATAATAGGTTTTTAATTTGTCATGAACTCAATAGGCATATATCTCGTTACTAAACTATGAGCTGTTTGATCAACCTACAATGCAAATTGTAAAAGTTGAGGCCATTCTCTAATCTTTGCAAGATGAATAATGATGTTTACTTTTTTACATTTCTTTCAAGATTATAAGCAATAGTTAATAATAACTTAATTCCACATCTTTCCAAGAATTCATAAGTTTTTTGTACATTTAATTTACCATAATCTGTAGTAATTTTTTTTATACATCCATAGCAACAAATAACATCTTCAAGTAAAAATCTATAAATTTCTTTTATAGACCTTATTCTCAATATTCTACCTTCTACTTGGTTTGATAAATTTTCACAATCTAAGACCAAATATCTTATTTGCTATAATACAATTAGCATAATAATCAAATCAATAATCCATTTAAAATAAATAGTCAAAGGATATGTTAGATGTAAGCCATCTGAATATCATATACTAGAATACACTTAATAACTTTAACATGATTCTACAAATAAAAGCATATCTCAATACATATTTTTCTACCAATATTGTTCATTAAATTTAGCAAAAGTAGTCCAAATTTTCTTATGTCTTGTCTATAAACTATCATGAAATTCTTTTAATAATTTTTGTTGCTCTTTCTTATCGTCTATCACTTATTGTAGCATTCCAATTCCTTTTTTTTTGGTCTCTTTCATAAGAATTCTTTTCAAAGCAAAAATCTACATGTTTTTTTTTTATTATTTTTTAAAAAATTTTCATAGATCAATTTTTTTATTTAGTCAAGGTACTCAAATAATAATCAATATTTAATAATTTTCTTTTGTAAAGCTTTTCAAAAAATAACTTATCTTCCTTGCCAAGATTTGATACTGAATAGAATTTTGATCCTATATGATCAATGTCTTCAATCATGTCATCTTTTCTTTCATATCTTACTTAAGATAACATGTCTATGACTAAGTTATCCATTCCAACAATATGCTTAAATTTTGAATTTAATAATTTAATATAACCAATCCATCTTAGCATTGCAATATGTGGTGTTAAACAATTAGTAATCATTCCAAGTAATGGCATGCAATCTATTTCAATTACTATCACTACATCAATCAAATAAACTTTTCCAGCTTTTATAACTAAAATAACCTCTCATAGTTCTCTTTTGCATTGCAAATATGCACATTGACAAGTACTTAAAACTTTAGCTCTAAATCAAACTGTAAATCTCTTACCACTTAAATCATCTTGATCTACAACTTACCCAATAGCAATAGGACTAGTATCTATAGTAAGTATTACTTGTCTATTACACTCATAATCAATTCTTTTAAAATTGGAGGTGTCAATAATAACACCTTTAGTTTTTCTATTGTTTCAATATGCTTTCTTTCTCATTTAAATTGACAATTCTTACGTAACAATCTATTGTATGAATTAATGGATATGTTACCTTGGATACTACTTGATTGCTAGTTGAAAATTTGGCGCAAGTTCCAATACAGTGGTCATGGAAAATAACGTCAAGGCAAATAATTAAATCCTAAACCTAATGAGACATTCATTCAGCATTATTTATGCAGTGTAAGGATGCCTCAAATCAGCGATTACTAGGGTCTCCAAGAATAGCTTGCAACAGATGGTAGCAAGATCCTTTGGTGGGTACAGAGAAATGAGTTGGGAGAACCATATGAGTTAGCCACGATTAAGGAAGCTCTTCAGAAGCAGTGTCTTGTGCAGAATTTCCTTGAGAAGGAAGAGAGTCTTTGGTGTAGGAGCTACTGGAACTACTGCATTAGGCGCTTGTCGAGCTTTGGAAAGCACGGTGAGATGTCCACTGGTGGTTGATAAGATGACAGCCCTGTGTGAGGGAGTTGTGCACTTGAGGACCGTGTCAGATCATCTCTAACCAAGTGACGAGATGGCTTCCGCTCTTCAATGCGGTTCGGATTCCTTCCTCTTGTGTCGGAGCTTTTCGGTGATTTGTTCACTGTTGTGTCTGATTTCAGATATTGTGTTCTCTACCGTGTACTCTTCGATCAGTTGATCGCCAGATGCCTGTGCATGTATTTCCCGTAACCGCCGTGGAACTGGTGCATCAAAAGTGGTGAAAAATAGTGAGCATAGGAATGGGTGATGAGAAGGACAGCGAGGTGTGGCACATGCTGACCAGTATTTCGATTGACCTGAGCTTGAGCAATTTCCAATTACGACTCTCAGAGCAAAGAAATCGGCAGCCGGAGGTCAAGGCTTCGAGGAGGCTGAAGAAAATGTAGAGAATCGCCTTCCATTCGAGTATTTAGACGTTCTTTGCTTGTGATGCAATCTCCCTATTTTCAAATCCTATACAATCGAGCAGGGTTTGGCAAAACAAGGAGCAACGTTGGACATGTATTCCGGATATATTGGCTGCATACATAACCACGCAGTTCGAAACACGGGATTGATCACTATGAATCAATTCAGGCTGAAGACATGGCCCCCATCACGGAGAAACTCGCTGTTGTCTCTGGACAGAAACAGGGCATTTCAATGCATTCAGTGACAAATACTGATTACAAAAAGATTGGTTGCAACTTGTAATCTGGTGCCTCCTTCTTGTCAGGTCAATAGGAAGATGCTCCGCAGAAGAGATAATCGCAATCAGATCTTACACAGACATAATTTCAGTGGTGGTGTGCGTATAAACGTGCGAAGCCTCAATCGGTACCCTAACACAGTAATTTGCTGCGTTCCAGACTGGTGAACCTTAAACAACAAACGCCAGTTCCTTCTAAAGCATCTGTAAACATAAGAGGAACAAGCCCCTCTCTTCACTTCCCCTCCTCCCGCTTACCATTTTGATGCTTAGTTGCCATTCTGATCAAAATCTGGTTCAGCCATGTGCTGTCATTAAAGAGCAGGTCTACCCAATATCTGCGTCGTCAAACACCCTCGTTTTCCTGCCACATGGTCTGCAGTGCATTGCCCACGAGACAGATGCCTAGTTGTGTACTAGACAATGATAACTGCGAAACTTGCCAGCACTAAACAATTGTCACCATCCACCCATCACGATTCATGCAAGTATTGTGGTTTTAACAGGAAACATAAATTGCTCCCGCTTTTAGGAGATTGAAGATCATCACACGAATCATGACGGATTAAGATTCTAATAATCTTCCGGGTAAGTTCTATTTGCATAAGCTGAGTCATTATAGCTGCTTCCTCAATTTGGTCTGAAGCGAATCGCTGACAAGTTTTCTGGGGGAATGAATGTGCAAAGAAGGAATATGTATATAGCTAGGGGAGGGTGACCCGGAATGAAATTAGATCACGTAATTCCACGGCATTCACCAAATAAGCTAATAATTGGTCATAAAGTTGATTCGAAATCCGGCAATGCAATGTTTCTGCCTCAGTAGCTGGCCACAGGGGAACTTCGAATTTGTGACGTCCTTCAACTGACGTCCTTCAACTGACACACCACAGATGATGCAACTGTTGAGTATAAACCCTAAGTCCTTTTCCTTCCGATCATAGCAGCTGGTGCCGCTCCCATCATGGACTGGCAACACATCAATCTTGGAAATCCATGCTACTGTATTCTGAAATAGTCGGTTCCTGCAACTCATAGCTGTGTGCAGGAGGCGCGATCATCCCTCATGAGGTCTTCGGCAGCCACCCCACCCATTCATCCCCACGAAATGTTGAAAGCACAAAACCCATGTCCTGTCCCGCATCTTTTAATGGTCTCACTCTGGAGTGTTTAATAGAACTGACTGAACTCTCAAACATGTGCTCCATTGTCGTTTACAGAGTTCATGAAGACATCAAGATCATTCAAGGTTCAAAGACAAGCTCATTACACCATCGCCTGTAGAATTTAATATATTCCGCTTCTCATTCATGAGCATCCAACCGGGCATAAAAGCATGCCGAGCTTCAGCAGGATAATAATCCGTGGCTGCAGGGATTCGGTGCAAACTTTGGAGGTGAAGCCTCCAGACAATCTCTGACAGAATTGCATGGTGACGGTACCCTTTGTCTGGGCTGAAGCTGCTGTGGATCCATAATGAGCATCTGATGGACTAGATGGCGACGATTTTACCCGAAGTTGATCGTTTCATTCCAATGAGATGCGTAAACATTAAACGATCTTGATTCAGGGGAGGGTAATTGAAGGGTTTTGGGGCTCTGGTCTCACGTACAGTTCATGTTTCTTGCTGGTGTCTGACTAGCCTCATGGCCAAGTAGCTTTCGCAGTGCATAGAGACAAAAGGGTACAGCACCGGCCGTGGGTTGGCGTACGTGAGCATCTAGCAGCTTGCAAAGTGTTGGAAAAATCTCAGAGGATTCTTCGATATCAGTGACCCACTCATTCTCATGTTGCAGTATCCCATGGCTTTGTTTCTGCAACGATTCCATGGATAGCTTACAACAAAAAGAACTCTATCTGTCCAAGAGATTCCAATGAAGCTACCTTCTAGGGAAATGATTTACAATCCCTAATTGCTTCAGGAGCATGCTTAAAGCTTCAAATGGCACTCCAAGGACACTGCGTTTTTGGAGAAAGCAAATTTCAGTTGCCTCCGAAAATATAATCCACGTCTGTTTATTGATGAGAGGTTGTAGACTGCACGAGTTCTAGGACCCGAAACCCAGGCTTTTCCAGAGTAAATGATTCTAGCCCAATGATCTGAATTGCACCAGGCAGCGAGAGCGACGCAAAGTGATCATCCACTAACATCATAAATTATCGACTTGACAGGGATTACGTTGTGCAGTTTGCTCAACGGGTCAATTCAATCTTAGCCTCGAACCGGGCAGTTGCGGGCACCCAACGCATTGAATCTGCTAAGTAGGTGCTCATCAGCCTGTCCCTTTCTCGAAACGTCGCTTCTTCATCTCTCGAAAGGATTAACGAACTTAAAAAGCGAACTGAGACAAACTCATGTGTGAGCAACAAAGGGTCGCGAGATTGTCAGACGAAGTTCCGATCACATGGACACGAAAACTGCCAGCACCTTAAAATCAGTTACGTACATTCACAATCAGTCGACGCTGGTACCATAAACTTGACTTTACCAGAATGATCATACTTTCTTGGATTGTCATGTACTACTTTGAATCTAACAACATGGAGGCCTAGAATCAGGGAAGCTGAGTGCTACGAAGAGAGCGCCACTTGAGCTTGACTATTGATCAAATTCCTTCAAAAAAAGAAAATGATAAACTTACAAAACCAATACTGCAAGGCATCACAGGACAATGTGTGCACTGCGCAGCACTGTAATCGCAAACCTGGAGGTATAACTTATAAACTTGAGAGATATCACATTGTCTTGTCACGATTGCGCCATCAATGAACACGAGATTAAGCTTGATTGGTACGAAGAAAGCAATAGAATTGGGAGATGACAATTCGAACTGGATCATTACGCAATGAGGATTACATCTTCCCATGCAGTAATTCATTAACAGTGTCGCTAACCCACACGATCTCGAACAGGTACTCTATCACTGCAGCATTCGGCAGTTTTTTTGCCATTGTTTCTCTATTTCATGAGAGACAGGCTCTGCGGCGTTTGCGAAAGCTCAATTGCAAATGCCGAAAACAGCATCGGTCTTAAACCCACTTCGAAAGCTCACTCGTCGAGAGGAGAGAATTAGGGTTTCTGAGTAATATTTGCTTTGAGAATCAAGCCCTGAACCCTAAAAGATTGCTAGATGGGAAAACCATAATGATCTACTTGTGGGTTAAAGTTTAAACTTTGAAATTTTGTCAAGTCTTATGGAGATAAAAATAAAGATTAAGGAGATAACCAAATCTTTTTAATAGGCAAGTGCCTGCATGTACTTCTAGTGAAGTTATTATACTTTTGAATTTGAGATTAATAGTACATAAGGTATATTCATAGTAGAAATTTTGTAAAGATGTTGTAAGAAAAATAAAAATAGATAAATAATAATTATAAATATCATATGTGTATCTAATATGGAAGTTGATTTATTATACACATATCTATATAAGTATAAGTGGCAAAGCAATTCACAACATGGCATTCTTGCATTATGTTGCAAGTGAAGGAAAAAGTCTTTTTTGAAAAACTTGTTTACAATATTTGCTGGTTTTTTATAATATTGTTGGATTGCATTGTAATTACAAGTATAAGACATATGTTTTGGCTTTCAAGAATATTTTAAAAATGTAATCTTGAAAAGAACAAATTATGTGAAAAATATATATATTAACATTTTATTGTGAGTAAGTTTTTTGTGGTAATTTAAATTTAGTGTCCAATTATATTGTGAGATTTTGTTGCATTGCATATTTTTATGAAATTTGAAACATACACAAAATTTAAAATTTAAAAATAAAAATAAAAATAAAAAACAACTTATTTAAATTTATCATTTTTATTTGTTTCTAAAACTAGATCTAGTCTAAAACTTTCTTAAAAACCAAACTTAAGTAAATGTGAGCATCATCATTGTTGTCTGCTATTATGATTACTCAAAGGCGGCATTTATAACAAGCATAACTTTGCATTAGACCAATCATTGATTATTACATTTTGTAAGTATAATAGGTTTTATAAGATTGGGATTGACAACTCAACATGGAGAAAATATTACTATCAATCATAGGTAGTACTTTAAAATTTAGTGCAATGGCATTTGTTAATAAATCCACATTTGCATCATTTTCTTTAGAATGTTGTTAATGCCACTACAAGTTGCTCTCAACTTATGTTCCACACCATAATACACTTTATGTAACATAGCTAATATACACCAAAATGGATAAAGTAAACATTCTTTATGGATGTGTATTTTAGTATTCTATAAAATATACTGTGGTGTACACCACAAGTTTATGACAATTAGTAGTGGCATTAGCAAAAATTATACTAATATATGATGAATGGCAAGTTGTAGTGGTAGCAACAAAAATTATGGTAGCATTAGCAAAAATTGTGATGACATGTGATCAACTTCAAGTTGTTGTGGTAGCAGCAAAAACTTTCACAACATTAGCAATGCCATTTTTTTATTGTAATCATTTTGTTTAATTTTTTATAATATTGTCTAAAACAATGCAAGAGCAAGTATGTATTTTTTCAAAATCCTATTGTAATGTCATAATTATATATATATTAAATCACTAGTATCATTAATATTTT
Source organism: Physcomitrium patens (assembly GCF_059467195.1). NCBI lineage: Eukaryota > Viridiplantae > Streptophyta > Bryopsida > Funariales > Funariaceae > Physcomitrium > Physcomitrium patens. The sequence goes on from NC_143424.1 coordinate 4,211,521, forward strand.
ATTTTTATTTATGTAATTATTAAAATGGATTTCTTTTGTATATATTTTTATTAGCAATTTTAAAAATACATTAGAAGGTTTTGCAATAATAAATAAATAAATATATTATTATTATTATTATTATTATAGAAATGTAAACATTAAAATTTTCTATTTTTTATTTTTCAAAAATGCATGATTTTTTTCTTGTAGAAGATTCATATAGACGACACATTATTAAAATAAGGCATTACATTGCACTATTATAAAAAATCGTTCTAACAAAAAATAAAGTATCAAAATTTTTAAAATTATTAAAAATAAAATAATATATTTACTAAAATATCAAGTAAAATTACATTTTATAATTTTTTTAAATATCTAAATATTCTTTTATATATATATACAATTTTTTTAACATATATTGAGTATTGCAAAAAGAAGTAATATTTTTTTATTTGATATTTAATATAGGTACTCAACAAGAAATATATATATATATATATATATATATATATGTATATATCAAAAATAATGTTAATAGAGTTTTTATTTTATAAAAATTACTAATTTTAATATGTTTATAAGACATAACATATAAAACTTGTAATAGGAAGTAGTTGAAGCTTTATTTATTGAATTTACACAATTATACTAATGCTTTTAAGTAACTTTTTAAAACTTTACACAAAAAAAAAAAATTTAAAATTTAAAATTTAAAAAATATTTTGTTATTTTGGAAAAAAAATATTATGTAAATTAACATTGTTTGATTCAGGAACAGTACAATATAAAAAATTTTAAAAATTTAATATAAATCAAGATAAATATTATGGATTTTTTTTGTAGATTAAAATAATTTTAAAAAAATATTTTTAATTATTAAATTCAAATGAGAAACCTTTTTCAGAAATTAATTATTTTTTCCTCTGTGCTAAAAGAACCACAAATTTTTTTTAATATTTTAATATTTTATTATAACTTACCCAAATTTTCTGAAATTTAGACATATTTGGGATGGTGATAAAAATCTAAAACAATTTGAAGTGTCAAAAGTTTTGTATCAAAGTCATAAAATAATTGTATAGAATTTATTTACAAATTTATGTAAACTAAAGATTTATATATATAGATTCAAGAAAAATAATGAAAATATTACTTTATTGATAAATCCTTTGTATTTTAATTTTTCTATTTTTTATTAAGATAAAAAATTATATATCTATATATATATATATATATATATAGTATTGTGTGTAAGCTTTCTTTTGAAAAAAATAAAATAAAATAAAAATTGTGATTCATTGTATCATTGCAATAAAGAAAATATCTATTTGATAGTCATTATTATAGAATGTTTCTATTACCCCCAAACTCTCATCAACCACATGTCACTTTTGTTCAAATTCTTTTAAATCAATCAGTTTGATTCTTGTTCAATACCTTTCAAGCCACTTGATGAAACAATTTTTTGATTGAATTAAAAATAAACTAAAAGAATATGACAAGTAGGTAATTTTAGGGTTTAGGATTTAGGTGGCAATAGCAAAAATTAAGATAGCTTGAAAATTTTATTTATATATATATATATATATATATATATATCAATTTTATATTGCAATGTGCTTGAAAAAATATGTTCATATACAACATTGTAAAAAATTCATTAGGTCTTTAAATTTGACCAATAAGATTGTTTGACATTGATTACAAAAATATCTTTGGTAAATTTTATTCCATATTTTATCTTACTTTATTTAATTATATAATGTATTTTTTTGAAATTAATCAATAAATGTTTTTACTTGAGAGACATCTCTTATGAACTCCATGTAGATTTCATGCACTACTTTCACACTAAAACAATATGTCATTCAACCCTGCCTAATATTCTTGGGATAAATAAATAAATAAATTTGTTAAACATGAAGGCCTACTTGTATTTTGTTTTATTTTTTCATTTTTTCATGGCTTTCTCTACACAAGGAGGAAGCATTCATTCGTTTGTCACATAAAAATCAATCAAGAATTTGCTCCCAAGATTCAATATTCCTGCAAATTATTAATACTTTGCTCAAGCATCCATCATGGACAATCAATGAATTTGGTGATTTTAGTTGACCCCAGTCATGTATGTTCTCTATGTAAGGGGAACATATGAAACCCTAATCCTCATCATTTTTCCTTATTGTTGCAGATGGATAGAAGGAGCCATGCCCATGGACTCACCGAAAGGTGACATGACATGGTAGATGAAAGAAGGCCCACAAAGGGGGAGGGGGGTGGAAAGAGGGAAGAGGGAAGAGCCAGCTGAAAGAGGCCCCTATGCTAGTGGATGAATGGGGTACAAAAGGCAGATTGACAGGGATGCTGTACTCTTTCTCTCCATTTCTCTCAAACACACACACAAGCTTTTGCTTTTACTTTATGGGGGGGGGGAGGAGGTGGGTGGGTACACTCCTTTGCTGGTGACCTCAGCAAAATCCGTCCTGCAACATGCACCTACAAGCCAGAAGTGTGTGAGAGCCCCTTCAACTGGGAGGACAGTTCCAGTGCAGAACCGTACATGCATCATTGTTTGACCTGTAATCAACCCACAAACTTCAGCCCAGGCCTGGCCTGACCCGGCCAACAGTATCAGGTATGCATCAGAATATTAGACATTTCTTTTTCTTTCTTCTTACTGTTCCCATACAACTCAGTACAGAAAGCCCACTCCATGACTGTCACATGTCTACAGTTTAGGATCTTAGGCCTAGGGCTAGAGCTAAAGGTTTCAGTGAGTAAAATTCTTTAACACACAATAACAAACAAACTAACTAACAAAAACTGGGACATTGCTGTTCAACACTTACATGAGTTGGGTTGTGAGCTTGTGGGTTTTAAAGGCACCCACCTACACTAACCCATTGTTCATGTAAAAATTAGATTAATAACATTCAATTGAATTCTAACTTATATATAGCAAGTTTTTTTAATATTTTATTGGAATAAAATCTATATATATATATATATATATATATACTAAAAGACGTGAAGAATGATTCAAAACACATGTCCCTTACGGAAGTAACAAACATTTATGTCTCTCTGCTTTTTCTTTTTATAATAAAACACTTAGTTTACAAAACAATGTTAATGACATTTGTCCATTTTGTAGCTCAAGTTTGGTTTAGTTTTATTCATTTTTAATAATGAAAAAACCGAATAAGTTTAAATTAATTCTGTAAACATCCAAATTCCTACCTCAAATTTTAGAAATTTATTATTGCTATCAGTTTTAGCCATGATATATATATATATATATATATATATATGTCTTCCACATTGTAGGAGGGGGAGAAAAAATCTATTTAGTTTCTATGGCCCCATATTAAGAAATAGAGAGTCCTTGTAAAAATGTATACCACTTATAGAAGTTATGGGTAGTTAATGAATATCTTTTGGAGACATTGTTTTTAAAACCCCTGAAATAAAATCAGGTTATGTGGTCATAATTGCATAGAAAATCATAATACAATTAAAGTTTCAACTATTTCATTATTATTATTGTAATGATGTGTCCTAAAAAATATATATAGCATTTAAATAGATTGTATAAATTATAACTCTAAATTATTTTATCTATCTTCAAAAGTGTAATCTTTATTTTTTATTAAAAACAGATTCAACATTATAAGTTTCAAATATAAAAAAATTGATACAATTTCAATTTTTTGTTTTGTTTTGTTTTTTTTTAATTTAGAATAAATTTTATGCAACTCTTTAATTTACTTTAAAAAGCTTATTACATTCATGTATATAATTTTTTATTAAAAAAATATTTTAATTTTCTTTTTAATATAAATAAGAGTTTATTGTGTATTTGTGAGGATTTGTGGCACGAAGAGGGTTGTGTCTACCTAGAAATTTTCTTATTATATACTATTTAAAAAATCATGAAATTTCCTTGTGTAATCTTTGTTTTGTAATTGCTCAATCAATCTTTGATAATATACTCAACTACTTTTTCGATGAATGCACAACTATTTAGATGATATTTTAGAATGTAATAAATAAGATAATAAAAATTAATTCACAATAAAAACTATTGAATACTAAAATTTTCTAATATAAATATCAGTTCTTTGTGTAAAAAATATTTTCATCACAAATGTATATAAATTATTATAGAATAAAAAATCCTACTATTATTTATTTATTTATTTTTATCTTTAAAATTTAATATCTGAAATTTTAAACTAATTGAATTGAAATTTACTTCATATTATTAATAGTATATATAAAAAACTACATAATATGTGTTAAATAAGAAACATATGTAAAAAAACACTTTAAATTTGAAATAAAACTTCAAATCTAATAATGTTGCTTTTATGTATATAAGATTATTTAATTTATTTTTAAAAGTTGAAAAATAATTTTCTTTGAAACTTTAGATAGTTTAAAATTTTATTATTTAAAATTTTATAATTTATTAAAAAAATATAAAAAATACATAAGCAATTTATGTAGATAAATTTTCTATCAATTATAGCTATTTTACATAATTTATAATAAAATATTATAAAAATATGAATTTATTTAGATTTAAAATAATTAAAGAAAAATAAATAGAAATATTTTTTAAAATAATGTCTAGTAGAAAAGCTTCATAAATGCAGATTCAATTTTATACTTGTTAACATGAAATTAGAAGGTTGAAAACTTGGCCAATAGCTCAGCCACTCTTCATAGAAGTTTTCCATGTGGTGCACTTGTAAAATTTGTCTTACTAATTAGACATATATCTTGTAAGTTAAACATGTATTGGTGTCAAGAATATGAATCTTATGGAACTAAAAGATTAACATATTCTTGTGTCACTCAAAAAGATAGAAAAATCACTCAAAGATGGTCTAATACTAAATTAAAATGGCTATTGCTAAAGATAAAAAAAAATTAATAAGTCTTGAAACAAGACTAAGGACTACAAAGGCATTGATAAGAGTGAAGAAGGCTTCATGCTTGCCTCCATATATACTATTCAACTAAGAGCTATGTAGTGACATCTTATATGACCTCTAATATGTGTCTAATTTTATGAGACACGTGTTTTAACTTGCAAGGCAAGTTTTCAATATGCACACAATATCATTAGCTTGTACTAAAAGTTATTTATACATGTAACACTTGACTAACTTGTTGGCCAAGTTTCAAACCTATCAATCAACTACAAACATGTATAAAATCAAATACAAGTCTATAAAGCCTCTAAGAAGTCTTGCCATAAGATAATATGAAATCTACTTATATTTATCTTCTATCTAACACTTCTTCACAAAATATATATATATACATATATCCATGACATTGCTTTCTCTTCTAAGAGAATTTCTACAAAGAATAGTCATTATATACTAAGAAAGTATAATGTGAACCATTGAATTGACTTACTTGAGTATTTAGTATAAAGAATTCTCTTGTTGTATTTAAAATCACACATTTTGTGACTTAATAGTAGAAATTTTAGAAAAAAGTAAAAAATATATTACTAATAGTTCATATGTAGTCTAAGGTAGAATTTAATGAGCCAAAGTTTTATCTTGGAGATGTTTTTTGTATCTAACATTAGATAATGGCTAAGAAGAGTATTCCTTGTGATAAAAAAGAAAGATTTTTTTAAAAAAATTTATAGTTCTTAAAACATATAAAGTCAAAAAGAGAATCAAAAAAAAAAAAAAAAAAAAAAAAAAAAGAAGAAGAAGAAAAAAAATTGAAAAGAAAAAAATGAAATATATATATATATATATATATATATATAAAGGCGATCAAGATGACAAGAAGTTATCCTTGAATGATGATAGCCTTTTTCTCAAAAGGACTCTCGTTATCCAAAGTCCCTTCTTTCAATTAATTATTATTATTATTATTATTATTTATTATTATTTCTATAATAAAATCAAATTGAGATGGTGGTTTTTTTTTTTTTTTTTGGATTTTTTTTGGATTTTTTTTCTTTTTTCTTCCAACATGCATATGTTGCTATAAGGTGGTTGTAATTGAAGATCTCTCTCTTCATAATCAATATAGAACTTGATATTAGGCAAACCTACGGTGGTATTTTGTTAGAGGTTTTAATCAATCAATACAATATTGGCAAGCTGAATTAGAGGTGTGGATTATTCACTTATGCACCATGGAGTTCTTGGAAACCCTTGACGATATTTCCTTATTTTTTTTATATTGTTATATGACATGATTTTCTATATGGGAATACATTGGATACCTAGCTAAGAGAATTTAGCTTTAACTTATTGAACAAGTTCCAATAAGTGATGTATTTTTATTATAGAGATCAAATAAATATAATAGTATCAAAAGATAGTCTATTAATAAAATCCTTTTATATTTAAGAAGCTTTATACATAAGGCTTTCTAAAGCATCTAAAAATGCCCTAACATCCTTTGCTATACCAAATCATAACTAATTCATTTTGCTAGTAAGCTTGATTTTCAATAACCTCAAAGAAAATCCATAATATTTTTATAAAAATCCATCTTTATACCTTAATTTTGTTATAGCTTCTTATCTTCATCTTTAACATATATGTAAAGTCTTGGCTTCCAAAAATCTCTTTATTTTACATAAAATATCTAAATTGTAGCAAAATCCTTTAAAAATACTTTTTTTCTTGCAAAAGATTTTTTTTCTCTAAATTTTAGAAGTTCATATTTCTTGATCAAAATATTTAATTTTTTTCAAATTTCTAGATAATCTAGAATTTATCCTTAAGATTTATCATAAAAAATAAATTTTAAATCTACTTCCAATTATCTAGCATCTTAGAAATCCAAGCATATTCTCTAAATCCTAATTTATAAGCACCCAAGCACAATTTTCTATATATTTCAAAAATCCAAGATTAAAATGATATAAATTTATATATAAAATTTATTAGCATAATAATACATATTTATGGAAATTTTTAGCCAAAATCTTATCAAATTGCTCAAGATATAGCTCAAAATACAACTACTAGTAAATTAGATCTCTTACTACCCTTAGATTGAAAGTACTCACTTCAACTTCTTATATCTCCTTTATTCTAGATTAGAATTCATCAAAAAAATACATGAAAAGTGTAGCCAAAAAGATGTTCTCTTCAATTATAATTTTTGATCCTTTATTGTTTTTTGTACATTTGTATTATGTCCAAAACAGTGACAATGGATATAAAACTAACACCTTAATTTTGAGCACCTATTATTCTTTCATAAAAACTCTAAATCACAAAACATTTCCACCAAAACATAGCCAAAAACGTAAAATTTCTAATTCTAGCCTTTTAAGTTCAAAATGCCTCAAAAGAATAATCCTAATTCCTAATAAGACTTCGGCAATCTCCTTGAAGTCCATTGGACATGAATTTTGGTCAATTAGAATGGAGATTTTCATCATCCATCTCTATTCATTCATATTTTTGGCCTAACTACTTTTTTTTACACAAAAATCCTTCTCTAATTTTTTTTCTAGTAAGTTTTGTATAGTATGTATCTTAAATATCAAATAAAAAAACAAATAAGATTTCAAAAGTCACTAATGTCAATTAAAGGTGGCTTTAAATATATAAAAACTATTATTAATATTAAATCAATTTCAATAATAGGCCTTTTAAATTAACTATTTTAAACTAATAATCTAATTATATTTTGTAACCAACTAAAATCTAATAATGTAATTCTTAGATTATTGTATATTAAATTATATATATATATATATATATATATATATATGCATTTTTTTTATTGTAGCCATATTACAATACAACGATGTTACCTTATAGCACTAATAATTATATTTGTGTAGAAGTGCGAGATCGAGAATCATGGTGAGTTAGCGTGCTATTTAATTTTTGCTTTCTTTTATATGGCATTCTTTCTTGTTTGTTCAATTGTGGTAAAGGTGGCAAAAAATTCTTAAGGAATATTATAAATTGGGCGGCAATGATTGGATGTTGGTGGCTTTGTAATGGCATGTAGATATCCTCTGAAATTATCACTTCAATACCATAGAAAAAAAGTCATGACTAATTCAATTGCATTCTAATTTCTATGACTTTTTTAAAGATGTATATAGTAGAATTTTGCACCTTAAATATTAAAGTGGTGAAGAGTGAGTTGAATTCTCTATCATTGAAGCAAAAAACAAAAAAGAAGCACTTAGGATGAAAAAATTGGTAGCTAAGTAGATTGTCCAACAATTATATTTGTAGTACTTAAGAAATAAAGAATTAATAAGAAGCAAATTTAATTCAAAGTATCATGTATTGAAGATTTCTTTCTTCTTATTAATATATCATGTGATTATTTTTGGGTGTTGACGAACTCATATTTTAATATATTATTTTTAATATATTATGTTTGATATCATATTCAATATATCATGTGATTATCTTTGGGTGTTGACGAACTCATAGATTCTCAATGTTGAGCTACTATCAGTATAGTGTCCAATTTTTATCATAATAAATATAAGCTTGACAAAGTAGAAGAAAGTCAATGATAAGACAAACATCCTATTGTTTAAAATGTTGCTCTGAATCTAGTGGATCATCTTCATGGAAGAGATAAAGGATGCATGAAAGGAAGTAGACCTTCAGTATCACCTTGGAAAAAGCCCGCCAAAGGTAGATTTAAAACAATAGTAAGAACAAAAAAATTAGTTTATAAAATGATCGGTATGAAAATGCTATTTTATGGATGCTTGCTTGTTTAAGCAAAAAAAGATCAGATGGAAAATTTGATCATATAGATCTTATATTTTGCCTCAATTTGTTGGTTGCTATGCACAAATTTATAATGGAAAAGAGTCTGTTGGTTTAAAAATTAGTGAAGAAATGATTGGTTATAAATTTAGAAAGTTTGCTTCTATGCAAAAACCTTCTTCCTCTGGGAAGAAAGCTTTGACCTCAAAAACAAAAATAAGACAAAAAAAAAAGTACAATAGTGAATTATGGCACAAAAAATAAATCCGATTTCAATGAGATTGAATCTGAATTGTAGTTCAGATTCAATCTAATTTAGTGATTATTATTATGAAATTTTTTTATATCAAGATGTAAATTTTAGAGATTACTTTGATTTAATACGTCCACCTATGGAAAAAATGTTTGGCTTTTATCTTGGTAAGTTTATTATTCAATATTTTCCTAAAAGGACATTCATTTGTGTATTTTTTTTAGATCAACTTAGTCGGTCAAGATACATAGGCCTTAGGGCAACACAATTGGTCGAGTTGATTAGGCATATTGATGATACTACAGAGATACAACAAAATGAAGTCAAGAGTTGGTGCTATGGATATGATGATAGGTTACCATTAATGCACAAAATTGATCAATTACTTTGAATTAGCATTTAGATGGCTTCCAAAAACTCTACTTCTTTGAAGAACAATGTTCTTTTGGAGAGTGATGAGAGAAAAATATCAAAAAAAAGCTATGTGTTTTCTCGTTTTGGCTCTTTGCACCAAATTAGTGACGTATTTTGACAGACCATTTTTGTAGCTATGTGTACTTCCTTAAATCATTTGGTCATGCAATACTTCTTTCATTCAAAGAACCGAATTCAATTTGATCCTATTGTTAACATAGTTTTCAATTTGGCGACATAAAACAGATATATGCTAAAAGAAGCAAAAAAGAAAGAGGATAGCTTAGAAAAAAGAATGCACTCTATTGTCTTAAATAAAAGCATTTGTTTGAAAAAAGAAGGCTTAACTTATATGGAAAAAATTGTGCAAGGCTCCTATGTCAAAGCCTTATGAGGTTCTACCCACTTTATTTGCCAAGCAAAAAAAGTGAACTTTGCAAGAAAAAATAGACCCAAAATTTCTTCAAACATCCAAACGGCTTATTTAGTTTTACTTTCCTCTGAAGCTAGTAATTCTAGAAGGATAAAGATGTATAGCACAAAAGAGCTTTTAGCTCTATGCACAACACTCCCTAGCTTTGCTCAAGCACAAATATTCCCACACTAGAATGCCCTCTACTGCTTGTACAAATAAAACATTTTAAGGCTTCATTTTCAAATCCATCGCAAGCAAGGCATGCCATTAGCTAATAATTACATAATAAAAAGTACAAAGCCAATTCATCAATCCTAATCTATATTGAATGTTAGTGCTCTCTTTATTTTAAGAGATGCTAAATGGAAGAAAGTTCACTCTTTATTCAATTGTTATTATTATTAAAAAAAATACAATTTTTCTTATCTAATAAAAAAAACTAATATCTTAATTAGGCCAGTCAAAATAGCTTCTATTTATCAAAGTACTTCTCTAATTGCTCAAGAGATATCTTGGAAATTAAAAAAAAAAAAAAAAAAAAAAAATCATTTTGACAAATTTGTAGATCTACATTTTAATAAATTGAAAAATACCAATATGTTAAGGGAATCTATATTTGTTATTTATGCCATTTAAATGGCACATAAATTACTGAAACTAAATACAAAAAGTATGGTAAAACTTCTTTACATGTATTTTTTAATCAAATTGATTATGCAAAAGTACAAGCATCTACTCTTTATAGAATTTAGGTATCAAAGTATGGATTTAATATTTTTAATATAAAAAAGGGACAAGTTGTACTATATCCAAAACATATAAAATTTTGTAAGTATCAAAAAGGCAGATTTAAGGGTTGTAAAGCAAACGGTACACAACTTTGTTTTGGAAAATATGGCATAAAAAGTTGTGAAGCTGGTCGTATCTCATATTAAGCAATTGAAGTAGCACGTTGTTCTATAAACAAAGAATTTTGAAAAAATGGTCAGATATAAGTAAGAATTTTTGTAGATATTCCTATTACCAGTAAATCCACTGAAGTTAGAATGAAAAAAAGGAAAAGAAAATTCTACAAGTTGGATTGCTTATGTGGTAGAGGGACAAATCTTATTTGAAATGGATGGTGTGAGTTTGTCAAATAGGTAATAAGCTGCCACATTAACAGCACACAAACTATGTTTGTCAACTAAGTTTTTTCAATGGTTTTAATTGATTAGTAAATAGCAAGGCCAAAAGGCGTGGAGCTAAGCAATTTTTTTTTGTAAAGACTAGGAATCTTTGGAAACTTATGGCTATTATCGGCTTAAAAACAAATAAGTAATCAAGACGGTAGAAGTGTTGAAACCATAAAGCAAGTAAGAAATTTATTATTATAAATAATTCATGGTCTTTGATTCTATATAGTCCAAAAGTTAAAAAAAAAAAAAAAAAAAAAAAAAAAAAAACCTAAAAAAAGTAATAAATATCTATATATTACTCTTTACTATGCTTTTTGGAATGAAAGAAGGGTACAACTTACAATTTATTTGTAATGCAAATAAATTATTTTTAGCCTGTAAAATAGAATAAAATGCCTTAAAGCCAAAGGCCTCAAGTCTAAAATGATTATTTTGTTTGTAGCCTAGAAGGTGAATCATGTAATAGATTAAATTACATAGCGAAGTTTTGTCCTACACAGCTCTTATTTTCATGGGCATTGCTAGGCCCGGCTCTTCATTAAGTGGCTAAATAAAAAAGAAAATAATTTTTTTTTCTAAGCTTTCTCCGAATGAATATTATGAAGAGCATGGCGTTGAGGTCAAAGATTTTATGTAAAGAACTAAGGATTTTGGGCTAAAATAAAATAAATTATTTATTACAAAAAGTAAAAAACCATTTTTTCTTGGGTTACAAAGCTAATCTAAAGCTTGCTACTACGTCCTTTTATGCTTTTCTTTTTATTATGTAAAAAGAACACATAACACCCACTATTTCTAAATCAAATAAAGTACAGTGCTTATATTCATTTTTATCTAAAATTAAAAAAGAAAAAACAAAACAAAAAAAAATAGCCAACTTAAGTTCACTCCAAATAGACTCTATTTTCATTACAAAAATTTATTACATCAAGATTTGTTGTTAAAATTGAATTATTCCAACATTATGGAAGTTTTTAGATTATATAAAATAATAATCATTCCAAAGATACCTTCTAATTTAATAAAAAAACAAGGTCCTTTAAGATGAAGGATATTGAAACCACAAGCTACGCCTTAAGTTCCACAAAATCTTGCTGGGTGTAAACCATTACTGTATCACAATCCTACCTAACCTACAAAATGTAGTTACTCTTTGCCTACCAAGGTGCACAAGTTGATGGTGTAGAACAACTCCATTGTTAGAATTATACATGATTTTAATCAAATTATGCATAAATCTCATCCATCGTAATAAGCAAACAAGGAAGTAATGTTTCCTGTAGTATGCTTAAATGAGCGTACAAGAAAATATGTATCTGCTTGTATTTATTAATAAAATAGAAAATATACTCTATCACCTCCATCACTTCAATGAGCTTTTTCAACACAAGAACTTTCAAATACGTAATGATTAAATCTTGTGAAATAAGAGTTTTACACCCAAGCAAAGGCCAGAGTTCATATTAGAAGGATCGCAAAATGCTTATAAATAAAATATCTCCAGAGTCTACCACAGGTGTTATTACTGGCGTGTAGTCTATAAAGAGAGTGAGTATACAATAGATAACTGGTGAATCTATACCTTGGTCAAAAGGTCGCAGCTGGCATGCTTTTAACATTTAATCTTTGCATGCCACTTACTATTAGCAAATCATGCAAATACTAGATTTGAAGATGAATTATGAATGCCTTGAAAACATCCATAAATACCCAACAATGGTACCTCTACTAATCAACTAGAGTTGTATGAAGTAGAAGCTTTCATGTATAGTTCTCAGGGCCTACCTATCTTAATTATTCAAAAAAATAAAAAGAGAATAAAAGGCTTGTTTTTGTTAGTATCAAGGTGTCTACTATTTTTGTTTTATGTCTCTTTCAAGAATTTTTTATTATTTTATACACTACAAGTTTTCTATTAACAAATTTTATAAAGAAGCAAATAAAAGGTTGAGAATTATTTTAAAATATCATTTTTTTGGAATAGATTTAATAAAATAAAATGAAAAAAATCTTTGAACCAGAATCTCTAATTTCTTCATCAACAACTCGTTTAGGGCTTAGTATTTAATAAAGAATCTTATCGACTTCAAAGTGGGCTTTGATATGTGATCATGAAGTACGAAAAACCAATGGCAAGATTCTATGCCAAGTTTATAAAAAAAATTAAGTCAAGTTTATGGAAGCCAAATTATTTTGTTTTTTAGAAATAATTGGAGTTGGATACAAAGCTAATACTAATCCACAATGCTCTATTTTATATCTAAAATTAAGCTTTAGTCATGAGATTTGACTTCAAGTTATGTCTGCAGTTCATGTTTTTTGCTTCAAGCCTAATCTTATTTGTTGTACTAGAATAGATCATCAAAAAGTAACTCAATTTGCTGCCAGCATCAAAAGTTGTAAACCTCCTGAAGTTTTATAAAGGAAAAGGTATAAAATATCAAAGAAAAATTCTACATAAGAAATAAGGAAGAAAAAAAAAAAAAAAAAAAAAAAATGTCATATATTTTAAGAACTAATTTAGTGCTGAATGAATAAGTAGAAATTGCTTTAACTCGAATCTTTGAACTTGGCCCTAAAAAAGCAATTTAAGTTTGTAATCAATTAGGTCTAAATGATAATATTAAAGTTAATAAATTAACTAAGTATCAAATTGACCGAATTATCAAAATAATAAGTCAAAATTACTTTGTTGATTTGGAATTAGTGAAAGTAATTCAGAGGGATATTAAACAATTGATGAGTATTGGTTGTTATTGCGGTTTTTGCCATAATGCAGGATTGCCCTTATGTAGTCAACGAACTCATACTAATGCTAAGACTTATCACAAAGTCAGAAATGTTTCGATCAATCAACAAAGTTGATTGATGCCACAGGCTATAAGTTTTTTCATTATTCACAATAAATGATGAAGGCACAAAGCAATGTCCAATGAAATTGAAATTCAATAACACATTTTGTTATTGGCTTTTCCTCTGCAAAAACATCATCAATTCGTAAGGCTGACTCCTATTGGTTGCCATATAGGCACAACAACTCAAAGGGTACAATAAATATGTATATATATATATATATATTAGTCATTGCATATTCTTTCTCCATTCTTGCATTGTAACTGTTGAAAGGCGGGGTGGGCTCGGATAATAGAATCTCTCATCCAAAAAACCAAAAGTTGGGACATTTTTTTTTGTTTAATAGATTATTTTGTACAAACTTTTTTTACAAAATTGATTTTTAATTAGTAAACAGATAAGATGATTTTTTAAATTGATTTTTAATTTGTAAAAAAACCCAATCGATGATATCAAACAAAATCTAAAATTCAAGAAAAAAATCTAAGGCCTCAACAATGATCAAATAACTGGGTGGTCTTCCCGCCCTGGTATAGAACACTACCGATGGTTGAAAGGCCCTATCAATCATCTTCGAAGAGAACAGAGATCAGAGTATGTGGCGAATACAATTCGTCGCATCATAGATTTCCTCAACATATGATGACTGCTCTTCATGGAACTCGTCCCTAGAAGGGAGGGTAATGTCACGGCCATAATCATGTAAGCTAATAATTACATATAGAAATAGGTAGAAGTAAGTAAAAGTAGATAAAAATAAGTTAATTCTATAATATTTAATATAGAAGCTTCCTAAAAACTTCTTAGACGCTGCTTTGACTTCATAGGTATCTTTAATTGACTTTTTGGATTAGAAACGTGGTCAACAAGTTGGCCATGTGCCACACATGTTGTTAGCTTGAAGATCAAGCTAACTATGTGGCCCACACGTAGAAAAACTTGCCTTGTAAGTCAAGGCATGTGTCCTACAAAGTCAACACATATTAGAGGTCCTATAGAACGTCGCCACGTAGCCCCTAGATAGATAGTATATATAGAGACAAGAGTGAAGGCTTCTTCACTCTTGTTAACTCCTTTCTTGCTTCTAGTCTAGTTTCAAGGGTCTTTAGTTTTCTTGTCTTTTGGCAATAGCCATTTCAGTTTCTCTTTCAATATATATACTTGTTTATATATATTTTGTTACCTCTCTTTGAGTGAAGGCTTACTTGTCTGAATTGTTTTTTCATCGAGTTCTTGTCCTTGACACAGGGTCAAAATCAGACCTCTAGCTATTAAAATGATGACCTAGGGCAAAACAGAGTTTCATTTGAAGATGAATGATTAAGATTTGAGAGCTAGCTTGGAGCTTATTTTAGAGACATAAGATTGGTTTTTGTAGGATTTGTTTGGACTTGACGATTGTTATTCAAAGTTAGGATTTATATTCAAAACTTGGGATTTATGCAATACAATTAGGACTAGCATTCTTAGCTAGTTCATAAAATTGGTATTACATCTACAATTCAAAATTTGAGAGTGCTTGGTTAATTAGGTGTGATAAGTGTATGTAAAATTTTATAATAATCCAATAGTGTAATTGAGAGATATCTAGATTTTGGTACAAAAAGATATTAGAAGTTAGTAGTTTGGTATTGAATAGGATTTTTATGTGATCTCATAAAAATTTGTTGTTGAAAAAAATACTATTCAATAATTTGATTCAATTTGTTGTTGAAAAAATACTTCTTTTGCCAATTATAGTCATAATATATAATTTGATAATATTAAAATTTAAAAATATTTATTTATATAATAAAATATTAATAATAAAATCATAGCATTTCATAATAAGCATTCAATCATATATATATATATATATATATATATATATATTGAATTTTATCTGAAATTATTAATAATATATTCTTATTATTAAGTAATGTTTAGATTAATGGGTCTTATAAAAATATGTATATTAATTAATTCAATAATTTAAAATCTAGTAAATAAATTAATTTAACTATAATGTTGATATTATTGAAGAATATATATATATACATATATATATATATATATTAGTAATTTAATTTTTATAAGTTAAGTATAAAATCTAAGATAAAAATATCTTGAATTTATTAGAATGGAAAAAGTAAATCAAAATTTCTTAAGCATTTTAGCATATATTCTATTATTGAACACAAGTTGAAGTCATCCAAAAAAATTACTCTTTTCATCAACAACAATCATGTAAACTATATACCACTAATTAATAAAATTTACAAAATGATATTACCAAAAAATAAACCAAGGCCATCTTCACTATTATTAAAGTCAAATTTTACTTTAAAAGTCTAATATCTTTGTATTTGAGAAAAAATATTATATATATTTTTTTTCTATCTTAGAAATATAGATATATGAGTATAATTTTATATATATATATATATATATAATTTTTTAATATGATAAGAAATTATTTATATGTATATAGATAGATAAATATATATTCATATAATGTCAACTATGTCAACTTTTTTGAAGAATTTAAATAATATATAATATTATTTTCAAGTAATTTAATATATGTTATATGTTATATTGATGCATTAAAGAAAAATATAATACACAAGTAAGAAAATTAAAAGTGTATATTGGATAGTAAAATCAAAATCAGAATGATTATTTATTGTATTTTGAATTGTATTAATAATTATTGACTGAATTATTAATAATTATAATATTTTGTTTTGCAGTTGAAGTATGTATATATAATCTTATGTTTAAAATATTTTATTGTTGTATAGCATTAAATTTTTACACTATCATGTTTTTATTATATATTTTTTCGTTTTATTATACAAGTTCTATTATAAGTTTATGTTTTTTTTATGTCTTGTGTTTATTTCATTATTTAATTCTCTTTGATTTTATGACAATGTCAATCTAATAAACATAAAATTAAAAATAGAAAAATAAAATAAAAATTGAAATAAAACTTAAAGATTTTTTTATTTTAAAATTAAAAATTTAAGAGACATATACAACCATGTTTGTTATTTTGTTTTTGTTTTGTTATTTTGTCATTTTGTTTTATCTGGGCATGTGACTACTTGGATACTCATATGATGTTCAAAGCATTCCCATTACAATTGGTTAGATTGAGATAGTAGGTAACACCATTTAATCATTTTTAAAGAAACATTACATAACTGTTAAAGAGTTATATATATATATATATATATATATATATATATATTGTGTTTGTGAAATATGAAGTTGCTCTTATGATGAGATCAATGACAATCAACAAAGAATCACAATTTTTTAAAAATTAAATACAAGTAGACTGATTTGAATATGATGTTTGGCCCAATAACATCCCAAGTTTCAAACAATATATATATATATATATATATATATATTATTTTATTTTATTTTATGTATGCATGTTTTTTCATTTAGTGATTCATCCAATCAATTCCTATCAAAAGGTGAAAAATGCTAAGTAGCCACATATTCAACAGCCTACAGAACACCCACACAACAAATGCTTGCAATCATACACAGATTGTGCATCCAAAGAAGTAACTTATTTGACATAGAAACAGGTGCTAGTTGTGGAGCTCATAGCCTGGTGAAAATGGTCTCCACACCATCTCATCAAACAGGGGTTTTCCTAATGGTTGTCTGGGTGGCAAGTCCAAATCCATAACTCATGTACAGCTTCAAATTCAACCTTTTTCAACACCATGTTGCAAGACAAAAGAAGGTGTACTGAAAAAGAGAGCAGAGCAGTGCCAAGCTGACCAAATGGCACTGAGGCACCTGAGATGCACAACTCTACAGGCATCACAACTCAAAAGCTACTCTTGAACCACTGCCTAAGTATACTACTCAAGACCGCCAAAGCACCATGGAAGAAACCCTAAGAGAGCTTCCGGCAGTGGTCCCAGTGAGAATGACGCAGTGCCCACTGGACAGGCGAACCGCCGATCCGTTCGATGGTAGCTGCTTTTATGGACGAAAATTTTCGACGAACGACCGTTCTGGCTCCGCCTGCACATGCGTCCTCATAACGGCACAAACTAACAGCTTCACGCGACCCCTCACGTCGGTTCCTGACTAGTCAGTTCTGGACGTGCGTCCGTATCGTTGACGACGTTCGTTCAGATGGGAGAGAGATCGTTCGTCTACGGCGAGGAAATAGGACACGGAGAGGGGCGTTCGTTGAAACCGGAGCCAGCGCATTGGCCTCAGCGGGCCACTCTGCATGTCTGGGGCATCGATTTGCACGCAGCCATCGCGTCTGTACAGTGAAGTTGTGAAGTCCTGGTGTCGCAGATCTGGTTATAGGCGATCGATGTTTGTCTACCCTGCCCTCCCCCGGTCAGTAAATAAGTTTCTTAAGTTCCGCCGGTTTATTGGTGACGGAATGCAATGGAGTCGCAGTAATCTCGGAGTAGGACCTTGAGAGCGATTTGAGCTGTTGAGCCTCGGGGTGGTCCCGTGCGGCTGCTGCTTGTCCTTACGATATCCTTTGTATCTGAGTGGTAAGTCGAAACAGAGCGTGCGCCAGTATCATCATAGAGTATAATACCATTTTGCTTGTAGTGTGTGTTTGTGTGTGTGTGTGTGTGTGTTCTCTGATGATCGAGTGCGCATGTGCGCTGGTTTAGTTAGCATTGTTCCTTGACGCCCTGATTTGTCGGCCATAGCTCTTCGCCAGGCGTCAAGGGGTTCTCCTGAGGCGAGCTTGTGTGCACTGCGTTCAGCATTGGGACTTCCTGTGTGTCGTTAAGATTATGGAGAGATTGGGACAGGCCGAGCAAGGAGTGGTGCTGATGCATTGTCGGCTGCGTGTTACCTGAGTGGTAAAATTCGAGGGGTTGTGTGAGGGAGTGTAGCATGTGCAGGAGCTTTCATTGTTTCGCGAGGCAATGCTGTTCGGGACCTGCATTAGGTAGGAAGATTTTGCTCCCGCAGCTATTTCGAACTCATTTCTCCAGCCTCGATCGATTACCTTGCTAATTTCCGCATTTCCAATCGATTTTGGGAGTTATTTATCTTTTTCTGGCCATCTCTCTGTCGTTTTTTGTGGTTAGTGTTGGCATAGATTAAAGTTGGTAGACTCTGGAGAATGAAATGTGTGTTTGCTTGTGCAAGCATTCCTAGGCGCATTTCATGATTAGAGTGCCGCCGGGACTGCTCACTACATGAGCTGTCCGTGCTCGTTTAGGATCACATCTTTTGAGATTGTTATTGAAAAGCGTAGAGCAGCAGTTGCGTTGGACCTAAATGTGAATTCTACGCTTTCAATAATCTATTTCGTCCTACTCTATAAATTTCTTTTTCCACCAAGCTCCGCTGTCGCTGGTCTACTTGGAATTTCGTCTTCTCTAGTACTTTTTT
The DNA here is from genome assembly GCF_059467195.1 of Physcomitrium patens. Lineage (NCBI taxonomy): Eukaryota > Viridiplantae > Streptophyta > Bryopsida > Funariales > Funariaceae > Physcomitrium > Physcomitrium patens. The sequence continues at coordinate 4,230,748 of NC_143424.1, forward strand.
TCCTATTTTTTCTAAGCATGGAGCTCTCTCGCCATCTTTCGCGTGTTGAAATTTTTTTACTTCTTGGCATGTATTTATAGATCATCTGGAGCATCAGTATGCTAATGCACGGAACGATATGATCTCTACTATGCATGGCATGTTGCCCAGTGGAATAGCAGTTCCTTAGCATGTCTGGCACCACTCATCTCATCTTCAGAAAAAGTCTGAGCTTAAGATATGTCCTTATTTTTTAGTGCTGCCTATGGCCGATTTCGATATCATCTTTATTGGTTTTTACTTCCTCCGATTCTCAAGTGCATAGATTCTAATTCGTCTTAAATATTCTTTGGTATTTTTCAACGTTCAGCACTTCACCTGCGTGCTTGAGGAGCTGGTATCACTCTTTAAATCTCTTTAAGTTTCTGGAATTGTGGATCTCGATGTATTCTCCACAATGCTGTTCTTTCCCTTGTTGCGATCTGGCTCCTTATGTTGAAGAATTATAAGCTATTCTGCCTGTGTTCAATCAGAACTGAATCTGCATTTCTGGCATTCCCAGGGAAGACTATGTCCATGCTTAATTTTGGCTGTGCCATGAAATTCTTAACCATGGCTTTGTTTGATCTGTGCTTCCGCACCGAATTCTATTGTTTGTAAGGTGTAACTGTAAACAGTGTCGATGCGCACTTAACATTAAGTTCCATAAAACCAGACCATTGCAGAACTATTTGTAGAAGATTGCATTTTTATTTGATCCCTTCCAAGTTCAAATCGATTGTCATTTCCAGAAAAGAGTGTGTCCATGCGTCGTCTTCTTTGATTGACTTTTATTTCCGTCAAGAAATGCTCCATTCTTCAGTCGTTCAGTAGCAAGCTAAGACGTGGCACTTCTATTTCTAAACAGATATTTTTGGGTCTCGCTGGGCATCCTGGATTTAGAAGAACTCGGGTTATGACAGCGCCATCCTCCCCTGTCGCTGGCAAAGTCTGAATTCATTGCACTAAACTTTCCAAGATCAAGACCTTTCCAGGCGCATAGCTTTTCATCTTTTTAACTGGAGTCTGCCGTTACTTCGTTCATATCTCACAACCTCATTTCAGAATCCTGTCATCGCTGGATTTTCTGGACTTGTGTGTTTCTTAATGAAGGGCATCTTATCTCATCGTAAACTGCCATTGGTGGCGTCTCTACATTGTTGATACCAATAGGTTCATCTACAGTTGGGAAGCTACTCGACGCTACCAGATTTGGAGCAAGGGATCATGTGGCATCTGGTCTTCAGAACTCTGTGCCACCTCAATCTAGTTGGTGGACTCTACTGTGATGTTTCAATGTAACCTTGAGAGCAGGAGATTAAAAAACAGTGTCACATGTTTGGAGAGGAATTTGGTGGTATTGTGCTTCATTAGAAGCAGATCAAGAAACTGACTGCTTGCTTTTTGGAGCGGAATTTTTACCACTATATTTTAGACTCTTGTTAGCATGATGGCTAGGATGAGACCGCAGATACATGCTCTCTTGTGTGCGACAATGGTCTTCTTATTGGCGTGGGGAGTAGCGATGGGAATAGTGCCAGAAACGGGTCAGGTGGGCTCAAAGGGTCAACCAACGTTTGTTCGTCACTTTTGGTCCACCTCCGACAGACATCATTACAAGTTATCGGAGGATGGCGAGGGGGCTGAACTTGTTCTCGATCAAAGCTCAGGCAAGATATTGTGACTTTTTCTGTACGTTTTGTTTCGTACAGTTAGGGCTGTCTCAACGTGTCCAAACAGACCTTTCACATGTGAGGGATCTGATGAAATGCCTTGAATCCATCTATTAAGAGTCGCTGTTGCTGAAGAGTTTAGATTTTATGTTCGGGTCAATGATCTATGATATCCTCCTTTTGGGGATGTGTAAGAGTGACCACGAAGAATATTTCGTCCATGCATTGTCCTTCAAAGAACCGATTAAGAGTTGTTTAAGAAATGAAACGAAATGTGTTAAATGGTTAAACTATACTCTTCTCTAGCCTGGTGAAGGTCACTGGTGGTGATTCTGAAAAGATAGTGTCGTTATTGTGTCTCGTATCTCTCTTCCACTTAGTAATTGTGATAATTTGCGTCTCTAATCCGAGAAGAGTCTGACCCTCCCTGTTGTTTTCATCAGCTGCTGGTTTTGCCTCTAAGACGAGATACTTGTTTGGGCGTGTCAGTATTCAAATGAAGGTTCATCCAGGCGACTCGGCAGGCACTGTCAGTACATTTTATGTAAGGTCTCTTTCCCTACAGAGTGTGTATGTATGAGTTTATACCTGTAGTTCACTAGAACTATCATTTGCTATCTGCATTTTCAACAGGTCTGATCAGATCGGCTCATACTATCTTATTTCGTTAATTATCCTCTTACAAACCTTGGTGATGCTGCTGCAGCGAAGTACTTCAATTGTGTTGGTCAAGTGTACTCAAACTAACTTACACATTTGATTGCTCCGACAGACTTCCTCTTTGAGCGGAAAGCATGATGAACTTGACTTTGAGTTTCTTGGCAACGAACCTGGCAAACCATATGTACTGCAGACCAACGTGTACGCTTCAGGTATTGGTGACCGTGAGCAACGTATCAGACTCTGGTTTGATCCTACCGAGGATTTCCACACGTATGAGATCCACTGGAACAAAGAGATAGTCATGTAAGTGGACAACTGTTGCTTTTCAAATTTGTACTTTTACCCTTTTGTCCTTAGTTTTCCCCTTCCTCTCATTAGTACCTGATTGATTGTGAACCAAGAACAGTAACTCGCTTTTGTGGAGATAATCTGGGAGTTACTATGACTGTATGCCTACCGTTTCTAACATGTGCATCAATACAGTTTCATGGTGGATGACACTCCGATCAGAATCTACAAAAATAATGAAGATTTGGGTGTTCCATATCCTTCACGTCAGGCTATGAGCATTTTCGCAAGCTTGTGGAATGGGGAAGAATGGGCTACTCAGAATGGAGCCATCAAGTTAAATTGGAGCAATGCACCATTTGTATGGAAATGCTCTTCATTTTTTTGTACCTTGAAACATACTGGACAGATTTCTGCGTTTGTCTTTCTGTCTTGTATCATACAGTTGTATAAAGCTCTGTGAATTACTTTTGTAGCAATACTTGCATTGCTGTAAATTCATGATTCATCATTGCTGTAAATTTGCATTATCAGCTCTAACTATTGGTGCAACTCACAGGTAGCTGCTTACCGAGGCTATGAAGTTGAAGGATGTGAAGTACCATGGTACAAAGGGGATATTAAGTACTGCCAATCATCAAAAGTCGACTCTATGCTAAAGAGGGCCACTATTCATAATTTGACAACCAGGCAGCAAGCGCGGTTGCAGTGGGTGACCGAAAACCTCTTGGTGTACGACTACTGCAAAGACATTTACCGATACCCAACACCGCACCCTGAGTGTAGTCGCAATTCAGGACTTCAAATAATTGGTCCTCAGCCTCTGAAGCACCTAGATGGTTTGCAGGTTCTTGGTGGCTCTGGGACTTCTGAGTAGTTGAGATGTCTGATTGTAATGCTAGTGTACTTTATGAGAAAAACATGGTCTAAATGTAGGTCTGTTTCACATAATTGGCAATTGCCTAAAGATAAGGGTAGTGTACAAGAATACTGTAGGTTGGCTGGGACCCTTGGACACGGGTTAAGCATAATCGGTGATTCTGAGGCTGATAAAGGTGCTTGAGGACGCTGGAGTATGTGCGTTGCAGATCAATGTGGGCTCTCCTACAGTATCTTGATCAGAATATTTCCAGATTACAGGTATGAGCAAAACTCGGGTTGTCGTTTATTCGTCCATGCTAATTGGATAGAATACCTTGCTTTTGGTAATTTATTAGTTGTGTATACTTTATTAATTAGACCGATTGTATCTTGCATAATTTATGACATGGAACTTCTGTTGGACGGTATACCACGATAGGAACTCTATTACCAATACAGTAAAATGAACGTTGGCTGCACGTCGTCGTTGTCATATCGTACGTTGCTACCAATTTTATTTTAATAATTTATTTTATATTTTATATTTTCCACCAGCGGTATGTCATCAGGTTGATAAACAGAAAAAAAAAGACACCTTTCACTCTTCAATTTTAACATCATTTAATGAATCTGTGTCTAATCACGCAGGCGTGTCAAACCTTTGACTGCCTGGATTTGGCTTTTTTAACCTTTGACAGCCATGATTGCTACCTTGCAGGACTTCAACACAGACTATCAGCAGCAACATACCTTCCGTAGGCAAGGGCTCATTAATAATGGAGGATTGTTCACTGCGTCTATTTTGCACTACATATCTAGCATCTGCAAAATAATTTCGCTTCTAGATTAGTCAGAAAAATTACATTGTTAACACTTAGTCTTTGTAAAAACATATTTGTGACTACATTTTTTGGGGGTTACTAGTGCCCCTCTTAACATGGAAGATGACTTCGTTTTTGTTTCTGCCTGTGTGTCCTTGAAATCAGCCACAATGATTTACTGTCACATCCTAGTTCTTGATTTCTCAACTGTTGTGAACTCGTGAATGCTAGGCCAGTCTATGTTCAAGTTGCATGTCGAATTATCACCTGTCATCCTCTTTATCATCTGAAGTGACTTTTACATGTGCAGTAGCGAATCGTTCTCTATGTCAGTGATATGCGAGCCCGTTGCTCAGATTCTCGACTTCTTGGTTCGGAATAAGTCTAAAATCTGTTCAAATACGTTTTCACAGCTTCTATTTTTTAACAAAGTGAAATTACCGAAGTAAGCAAATTGTGATCTGAATGCATGAGGAGTGCCTCCCATGTGCAATACATGTCTTTCGCATGATTAAGGGATGACTTTTCTTACCTGACCTTGTATGTGAAAACGTCTTTGAAGTGAGACGGTGTTCAAAGATTGTCTAAAACTAGTTCTTTAGTTGTGGTAATACCTACATTATCGAGTACATGCTTCCTTGATAACTTTTAAATTTTCTACTATCAGCCTTGTGATTTTATTCTATTTTTTATATCTTCCTTACTTTAAGCTTCACCTGGTTTGCGTATTTTTTAATGCTTATATTAAAAAGTACCAACTAATAAATTCAGCCTTTTATTTTATTTTGTATTATTTTATAAATACCAACCTAGTTGGTCATAAGGTTGGTTGTTTACAATGATTATTGGAAAAAAATATATATATATATCACAACAAATTTACTGCAATAAAACTATATCATGTAGTTCATACTTATTATTAAAATAGACATGAAGAACTTAAATTATGTTTTGTTTTAAGTAGCATTTTAAAATATTTGATAGATAGTTTGTTAGATTTTTAACTTAAGTTTGTGAATTGCATGTGTTTTTGAATATTTCATAATAAATTATTAGTTATATATATATATATATATATATATATAAATTAATAACTTTAATATTTTTTTACTTAAGTTGATTTTCAAGGTAGATGAATGACATACTATAAAATACAATAATATAATAACTACTTTGTTTAAGAGCTTATCTTGATTTAATATTTTTAATTGTTGTCTTCAAAAAATCTTACTTAATAGTAGAGATACTTTAATAAGCGGCCAAAAGATTAAAAAGTGTGAGAAAAATAAGACATTAGATTAGAAACAATATTAAATACAAGACCAAAAATTATTGTTTCAAAAATTATATTACAAGGGTAAATTATTTTTTGTCTTATCTTTCTCTTTGTAGTGCCATTTAAGAATCAAGTGCTAAATTAATTACTTAAGAAGACAAATGTGTAAAATTATAATTTGTCCAAATGAAAAATTTAAGCAAGTTTGAAACTTCTTAATATGCCAAATGAAGATAGTAGCCTAACAGCCAAAGCTTTGGCTAAAAGAAGGTAATTTAAAGAGAATCTTAGTAAAAAAGTTGTCAAAGTAAAAGTTCAAAATTTTAAAACAGTATTAGATAAATAAATTATTAATAATAAGTATTGCCATTGAGATTTATATCCAAGATATGCATAATAATATAAATAAGTATCTATTTTTAGCTCAAATAAAAATAAAAAATATTTTATAAAATATTTATTTTTTTGCTTCTATTCTAAATTCTATTGATAATAATCTAATAGGTACTATTTATTTAAAGTTTGGATTAAATATTTTTTTTTGAAAAATCCTTATTTTATCTACAACATCTTGATCCTAAGAAAGCTTTTGGAAGAGATTTTAAGGAATATAGAATATTTTAAAAGTTATAAGAATCTTCTATAAAACTTCTAAAAGGTTAAATAATGTTCTTTATGATTATGGAAATTCTTTAGAAGACTATAGAAGATTTTTGAAGATCTATTAAAATTGCTATAAATATTAGAAAATCCTTGAAGGTTCATTAAATTTTAAAAGATATTATATCAAGTGCTTATAATAGTTAGTAAATCGAAGTTAATAAGAACAGATTGAAATATGTCAAGTAGATAATATCTTCCTTACAAAACTTCAAGGAAGTTTTCTAGATATGGATGACATATTTAAAATCTTATAGATATGCTTTGTAGCTATTGATGATTATCCTCTAAGCATTTTACTTTTAAGAAATTATGTTAGAAGCAATCTACAACTTAAGGCTTTAGCTACTAAGAAGATTTCACAAGACCTTGTTTATAGTTAGTAACTATGAAAGTAAGATCAAATCCATTGTTAATCTTGCTAATATTTTTATTGTATTCTAGTCTTCCTTCATGATTCTTTGGCTTTTTTTAAAACAAGAAGTAGCTATTCTAATATAATTTTTCATCTTACAATTTTTTCTTTTTTGTTTATTTTTTCTCTTTTAGCGATACAAAAATGTATTGTCTTCTCAAATTTATATTTAATTCTTTGTCCTTAACAATTTAAAAATACAACAACTTTGAAATGGTTATTTTTTTAAGAAGTCTATAAATTACACACTTTTTTAAAAAATATTTGTGTATTTTAAAGATTACAGATAATTTACATTATAAATTAGTATTCTATTCTTTAATGTTTATTTATTTTATTTAAAGATACTAGATTGTCTCTTTTTGTAGAAACATTTATTTGGTATTCAAAGTTAAGAATTATTTTCTTTTATTTTTATTTTGTTATTTTTAGTATTATTAATTTTAAATTCTAGATTAATTTAAATAGAAGAAAAAATAAAGTATAAATAATACCTATAAAAGAAGTAAAAATAAATTTGCATCCATTAGAGATCTTTACAATGTTTTTCATACTCTTTAAATTCAAATGTCACATATAAGAAATTTCAACCATAGAAGTACTTTTGCTATGTCTAGAGAAGAAGTGTATATTAAATTAATATTTAAGTCAAGATTTGTACAATTAAAGAAAAATAAGTGACTTTAAATTTTTTTGCTACTACAACTATTTGACAAAATAAGATAAAAAATTTGAGGATTTTTGCACCACATCAAGCTCTTTTAACAATTACGTCTTTTTTGATACCTTAATGTTATGACTTAAATATGATTTATATATACTCTTCTATCTAAAACTATGTTTTATTTTTAATGTAAGTAAAAAAATATATTCTTTAACTTTTTAAGTTTCATTTTTGATAATTTAAAAAAAAATCCATATGCTATGAATTTATTTTTAGATACAATAACTATATTTAAAAAGGTAATAAAAAAGAGTATCAATAATAAGATTAAATCTTCATGAGAAGAAACACATTTAATTACTATCTATTGATGCATGATTCCAATAAATTGCTTATAATATGGATTAAAAAAATAAGATTTTTATCAATTAATTTTGATATAGCTAACATCAAATATCTAATGTCAATTATATCAAAAATAGATTCATTAGAATAATTTATCACTTAAGCAATTGCATATAACAATCAATCCTTTAAAAAAGCACTAAGAACATAGATTTGATTCAAGAGAGAAAATAACTTCTAAGACTTTAGAAATCTATTAATTAAGATTATAACCTATTCAATATGATTTTATCTAATTCAAGATATTAACATTATAAATAATGATAAATTCCCTTATAAGTTATTTATAATTATGTTTATATTATAGAAAAAAGGTCTTTAAGTTCAACATTCTAGCATCAAACTAAATGGATTTAAGGCACAAAGCTTAAACTCAAATATGAAAAAATCAGAAAATAAAGTCATCAAGTTGCAATAAGAATCTTACAATTGGACAATTCTAAATATTGAGTATCATATACAAGTTTCGTTCTACTATTAGATCTTACACCTTATTTTTAACTTCTTATGATTATGAAAACTTTAAGTTGTGTATTTTCAGTTAAAGTATATTCAGAAATTAATGCTTAAGCTTTTTTAAGCACTTATTATAATAAAAATTAATACTTTCAAAGAAGATCCAACTTGCTCCAATGGATGTTATTGATGAACAAATACTACAATTTAAAGATGTTATTAAAAAAATCAAGTTGATAAAAGTGACATTTAGAAATCAAATATTAAAAATTATTTTTAGTATTATTTAATTTTCTTCAAATTCAATAATACTTGGATTTTTTTTAACTAGACTTATTTGATTTTGATGAATATTAGAAATAAGAAAATATAAGTTCAAGATATAAATATTATTAAGATGTAAAATTGTTAATTATTATACAAATTAATTGCTAAAAATTCTACATTACAATTGTAAAATTGATTTGTAAGAAGGTGTTTAACCAATAGTTAAATCAATTTGTAATTTTTTATAAAATAAAATTATTCTTGTGAAGAAACATATTTTAATTAAAATCTTACAAAGAATTTTATCTGAATTGCAAATGTCCTACAAGTGTGCAAATCTTTTTCATGAACTTAAAAGATGGATCTTTACAAATATATACAAATCATTATAGATTCGACAAATTGACCATCAAGAATTGTTACATTTTGCTTTTAAAATTAAACTTTCTTAATATTTTAGAAAAACCTAAAATCTATATTAAAATAGATCTATTATGAATATATAATATAATTTATACTAAAAAATAAAATAAAATAAATTAAATTAGGTGTAGCTATTTTAATATAATATCATACATTTTGGACTTCAAAATATTCTAGCCACTTTCTAATATTTGAATAAAAATGTACTTTTTGAATTTCTAGATAATTTTGTTGTACATTATTTGGATAATTTATTTATTTTTTATTTAATTAAAGAATATAAAAGTATATAAATAATATTTTTGTCTCGTTTAAAAAATAGTTTAAAATACAAGATTATATACTAAGATGAAAAAATATACAGTTTATACAACATAAGTGAAATCTTTGGCATAAATTATTTTAAATGATAACTTACAAATAGATTCTAAGAAAGTACAAAAAATTATAAATTAAATAATTACAAAAATTAAATTTGATATTTAATATTTTTTAAAATTATAAAATATTATAAAATATTTATTGATATTTTTATTAATTTATTTCTTTACATACATATTTAACCTCTAAATACAAATTGAAATAGAATAAAAGAATATTGAAAAAATATGAAGGTTTGAAATGGAATTTTATCTCAACTTATCTTTTATATTGCATAAAATGTTTCAAGCCATTTCTTATTTTTTTTAATAGTATCAAAATTTGTATTATATGTAATTTGATTTCAAACATATATAAATTATAGATTTTTTTATGTAATTATTTTTTGAAAAAAATATTTATTATAAGATCTATAATAATTATTTATTGTAAGAATAAATTTAAAAGAGGCTTTTTATTTAATTGTATTTTATATTAATCACAAGAATTTTGAATCATGTCATCACATATCTTAAATTTTCTCCAAAGTTTTTAAAATATTTTTTATTTTTTACAATTTACATTTAATATTACATATTTATTTTAGGAATTAAAAGGATTTATTGGATGTCTTGTCTAGATATTCTTATCTTGCACTAAAAAAAGAAGATAGTGGATATTATCTACAACAAAGTTTTTGTTTTATTACTTGAGAAATTGAATTTTTAAGCCATTGATAAAAAAAATTAGTTGACACTACTTTTCTTGATGAAATTTATTCAAATGTTTTTTTATAGATCTTCTTATTTGTAATTTTATAAATTTGATTTTAAGAATAATCTTCTTTATTTTGAAAGATATTTATATATTTTAAAAGATTAAACTTGATTATGTATACTTCAAGTAGGACATAACTTTCATATAGCATAACATTTTGGATAAAAATAAAAATAAAATTTAAGGTATTATTTTAAATATATTTTATAGCCTTAAATATAGAAATTTGTTTAAGAATTATTTTTAATCATAAAATTGAAGATAGTATTTTAAATATATTTTATAGCCTTAAATATAGAAATTTTTTTAAGAATTATTTTTAATCATATATATATATATATATATATATATATATATATATATATATTTTAAAGGCTAGATCATTGATTTTATATATTTTTTTAACTTTTGTTTATATGAAAGATATGAATTTAAATAAAAATTAAAGAAAATAAATTTATGTGCCAATAAAGATAGAAAGAAATAATGTAAAAAGAATTAGATTAAGAAAAAGACTTTTGTGGAATACAAAGAGACTAAAGACATGTCAATCAAAGAATAGAAAACAAGAAAGGCATCGATAAGACTAAAATGACTTCATTCTTGTCTTTATATATATACTAACTAGTAAAAAGGCTTTATAGAAGCCACTTACAAACTATAGATTTGTGGCCCGAGCATCAAGTTGTAGGTTACTTCTAATATGGCTTTTTAAAAAGAAAACAAAAAATTATAAAATAAAATACAATAGCCAAGTGGCATATCTTTAGGAATCTAAAAATCAATTTCATATCAAAGAAACATCTTTTAAATTTATTAAGGAAGAAAATATCCACCTAATATATTCTACTTACTTCTTTTTACTTATTTTTATTTTTATTTACTTAAGTAGTGTATGTAAGTGTTACAATCTATTTCAAATTATTCTTGGTTATTTGTTTTAATGGATTTCATTACAATCTTTTAATTTCAAATTTTTATGATTATTTTTGTAGTATTGGATTTTAAACCTTAAATGGCATATTTTATATCTTTTATAAAGGATTTTTATAAAATAACAATAATAATAAAAATAAAAATAAAAATAAAAACTACTATGTTCATTGATAATATTTATTGATATCATGGACTATTAAGAGATCATATATCTAATTGAGGACAAAAATATGTATCAAAGTTTTCAAAGACATTTTTTAACATAATCAAAGATAATATTAAATTATCTTTAATTTTTAGATTCAAATTAATAGAAAAAAATGTATAAATTAAAAAATTAGAATAATATTTATAATATACTATCAACTATCACTAAATTAGATAACTCTCTTGGTATTATTGAAATTTTTATATAATAATAGAATAAATTCTTCTATTCAACAAACTATATTTTTTCAAATTATAATAATCATCTATTATTTGACACTGTTGACTTTATAAAATTTGAATAATTAAGAGCAAATAATTTGGCACAAAGAATAATGTTTCTTATACAATAATAAAGATGTGATTAAAATATTCTTAAAAATAAAAAAATATTACACATATTCTTAAGAAAGAAAAAACTTTATTCAAAATTAATGATTAGATATAGTTTCTTTGTCATGATAACAAGACTATTCAATCTTAAAACAACTTAGATTCTTAAAGATTTGACTTCTTTATTATCTAATTATTTTTATGTAGTTGGTGATTAATTTCAATTAAAATTTTAAATAAATATTTATTATATAATCTATAATTCTATTATTAAATCTTATATTAAAATTATTTTACATACAAAAAATCGATTATTATTATTCTTTCTTGTTAAATTAGATAAAATGTAGGAATTTGAAGTGAAAAAAATCATGGAGTTAAGGCATTGCCAAAATAAATTAGAATATCTTATATGTTAGCATAGTTATAATATTAGTAAATGTACATGGAAACTATCTAAGAATCTTGTAATTGAGTCATTTTTTTTTTTTTTTTTTTTTTTTCATTATTAACATCAATAAAGAGTAAGTACTTACAATTAATATTAAGATGGTTTATATTGAGAAGAACCAAGTTTAGAAATCAAATTTTAAAATATTTTTTAACTTGGAGAAGAAATAGATTGTAGATTTATCTCAAGAATTGTTATCTTAATGTTCTTAAAAGATGTTTAAAGTTAAAGTTTTTTTATGTATTTGTAACACTAATTAATATATGATAATTGATAAAGTTTATAAAAAGAAATAATAAACAATGATTATTTAATTTAAAATATTAAAATAAAATAAAAAAATTTATATTAATAAATATTCTATTATATTAATATATCACTTTATTATAGCAATGCAAAAAAAATTAAATATAATTTATTAAACACAATAATAACATGTATAAAAAATAAAATAAAAACTCCATATTTTAATACATAAGAGATAAACTTATGTGTTATATATGCCTCTGAAATCATAAAGATATTACGTGTCTTGTCTAATTTTGTATGTGTAAATGTATACAAAAGTATGATGGTCTCAAAAGATTATCCTTAAAGTCAACTCTTAACTTTCTTGTGGTAATGCTTATATATATATATATATATATATATTTTTAATATATCATTTTTAAATTTTTAACATCAACTTCGTAATTTTATCATATTTTTTTTCATGTTTCGTACTAAGAAATAAAACTTCTATAAGATATTTATGTAATCTGTATTTTAAAAAATACCAATTAAAATTTATAATTAACACGTTTTTGATTTCATAAAATTAATTATTGACAAACAGTAATGATATTTATTACGTAGAAGTTGAATTACCAAAAGGATAACTTCATATCGAATTATACTCGCAATTTAACATTGGTGAGATATTTTAAAAATATCATCAAGTTTAACTTGAAATATTTATTTAAATTTATAAATCATAAAATACTTCAATTTAATTCATTAAAATTTTTATTATATTTTATTATATTATATGCATAAATCTATTATTTTTATTTTTAAAATTATTATGTCTAAATTTATAATTATTGAAATAAAGCTAATTATTGCCCTACAACAATCAAGTCAAGTATAAGATGAAAAAATGTTCAAAAACATGCTTCAAAGCATCTAAACATTGGGTTTCTTATTAAAAATATTGGTTTGGAATATATACATAACAGAGATTTTTTATTATAATAGTAACTAGAATATGTAGTCAAAATGTGTTTCAAAAATCAAAGACAAAAAATTGATATAAGGTTTACATTAAGCATCATGTTAAAGTATCTTGTATATAGTTTGATTTTGAATTTTTCATTTTCTGCATTATTCTTATAAAGAAGTTTTTGTATGTAGTTTTATACCACAATAGCTAACAAATGACTCTAAATTTGTTAAGAATCTAAATTTAAATTAAAACTCTTAATTAGATGCAATTTTTTTTGATATTTTATATATATATATATATATATATATATATATATATGATTTTCTTTCTATTTTTAAGAATATAAAACTTTAAAGAATATAAAACTAGTTATATAAGTATTCTATTGAAATTAAAAAAAGATATACCATGAATCAAGAAAACGTGATAATTAAATTATCTAAGAGCTTAATATATTCATATAAAACTTAAATTATTGTGCACAAGAAATTCTACTAATTTTAAGACTACAAAGATAAGTGACGAAACAACTAAGAAGTAAAATAAAAACAATAGATTAGATTTGAAATAACTCTTGATAAAATTTAAAAAACAAAGCAACTCCTCAATTGTTTTAAAACTTGTGTTAATGTGACAATGATATTTTTTGTCTAATCTCAATCCTCCCTCTTTTATTTATACTAAGGCAACTAAATTCTCTAAAAGTCTCCAGAAAAAATTGTCGAAATAATGGGGTACTCCAAATATAATATTAAAAAAAGGTATAAAAATATCTATAATTTGAAGTGATTTAAAATAATTAAAATAAGATGGTATATATATATATATATATATATATATATATAAAGAAAGAGAGAGAGATTCAAATATAAGTATCCAAGTTTTCAAATTTTATATTTGAAAAATAATCTAATAATTTTAATTAATTTTAATATAATTTTATTCATTCATCAAAATTTTATTTAACTTTCTAAAAATAATCGAATTTTATAAAATTGAAAAAAAGTATATATATATATATATATATATATATATATATATTGTCTATTGTAAATTTATTCTTATTTATTTTAAGACATAATTATCTTAATAAATCTAATAATATTTTTTATGTAATGTTTTTTAAAGTCTAATATGTCAAGTTATTGTATTATCTATTAGATTGTAATTATGTACTAAACACACACATACACACACACACCTACACACACACACCTACACACACACACCTACACACACACACACACACATATATATATATATATATATATATAATTTTTGTCTTTAAAACACAAATATAGATTCTAAAGTCTATCTTTAATGTTTAGTATATTTCTTTCTAAAGTATTATATATTATATCTTACTACTATTATCTAAAATGTTACATTATATGATATATATGTATATATAGTTATATCTAACATAGAATACATCAAGTAATTTTTATTTTGTTATATTAAAGATTTTAAATCTTCTATAATCATTTTAAAGCTCATATTAATTATTTTTTACTTCTATATAATTTATATTTTGATTTATTGAATTTATTTATTGAATTTAAATCTCATATTAATTTTTTTTATTGAATTATAATTTTTTATTTTTATTAATTTTATTTTATTATTAATATATCTTCTATTAGATGTATTAATATTACTAAAAATCCTCGCTTTTTTTTAGATTTAATTTATTAGAATAATTATTGTATTATTTTAATATTAAAATTGTAATTTTTAACATTATTAATTAATTTTGTATTAAAGTCTATTATTTATTTTTTTATTAAATTATACTGAATGTTTTTGAATTTATAATTTGAATAATACAATCATTTTATTTTATTTATTTATTTTATTTATCTTTGCACGTTTGTATGTTTTATTATGTTGACTATATTTGTTTGGTGTGATGGAATATATTTGTGTTGTTTTTGGCTTAATTTTTTACAATGTGGTTCTTTATGATCCATTATAGTAGTCAACAACCAACAGTAGTGACAGTGCTTGTGTATGTGGTAGCAACACTTCAAGGCAGCAATAGAAATTTTGTTAAACTAAGAATTGCTTGTTTAAATCAAACCTTCTTCTCTCACATAAAATTGAATTGCACATAGATAGAAAATTTTAACTTTACTATATAGTATATTTTTTTGGTTAGATGCTACAAATGTATACAAGTATTTTCTTTTCTTTTTTCTTTTTTCTTTTTTTCCTTATTTTACATTAAAATATTTTATTGGCATCCTTATCCATTATGAATGTCAAATTACAGACGTTAATAATTGTTTAAGCCTGTACGTATATAAAGTAGCATATCTTTGCTTTTTAAAAATGTTTTTTATTTTTATTTTTATTTTTTATCATTTAAAAAATATTCTTATATACTCTTAATTTTAGAATAAACACTATTGAAATCTATTATAATATATGTAATACTTGTATTTGTACAAATATGTGCTTTCTTCAAATGTCATCGAAACAAAAATACTTTGCAGGGACCAATCACATTTACATGTTGCATTTAATATTATTTTATCTCAATTTACAAAATCAAAGTGTTGTGCATAAAACAGCTTTTTTTCCATGCTGAAAATAAAGCAATTTTCACGTCTTGCTACATTTTTTTTGTTATTTAAAGAAGAGCATGTACAACATTTGAGTTTCTAAGACTGACAAACACTCAAACATTTTCTGTTTGTATCGGAACAGAACAGCGATTATGCTCCAAGTTCAAAGATGTCAATAACACTTGCACACATTTAAAAACAAACACTGTGCACTTAATGAGAAAAAGTTCCAACTAGTACAAGAGCAAAGAAATAGTAGGATGAGTACAAGAAAACAGGTGTAGAAGTGGACGTGGTCATGAAGAGTCAAAGGGGACCAGTTCTTAGAGACGACTCTGATTCGGGTTGACATTCTCTCCAGAGCAGGGATTTTGATATATAATTGACCATAATTTAGATATATAATTGATCATAATCACACACAAACCCACAAACAAAGACAGACAGAAAGATGAGTAAGTGCCGACGAATCTATAGGATTGGAAAGAGGGGATAAATCTGATGCGGAATCACATCTTTCTCAGCCCCGCCATAGCCAACTGCCATTGACATTGCCGTAGCAAGCAAGGTTAGTGTATGGGCTTCATTCACTCTTCCTCTTCCTTCTGCATTTCCTTGCTTTATTTTGCAGGAAACAAGCAAGTGGGACTGTATGATATGCGTAGGACTACAGCAGCAGTGCGTTGGAAACTGGGTCCACGCTTATGCTTGCGCGGAGGATCAGCTGAATACGAGCTGCGTCATGCTCACGGCGTGGTCAAACGCTGCTCTTGGTGTGGCAAGAAGAAGTGGGAAATAAATATGAAAAAAAAAAAAAAAAAAAAAAAAGAGAGAGAGAGGGAGAGGATAAAACAATGACCTTCAACAAGCACAGCGTGTGTGTGGGTAGTACAATGCTGGCGATAAATGCATGGTTTGGAGGGAAATGCACTTCGGAGATGCTTACTAATGTACATCCCAGCTCCTTGCCTCTACCTCACCCCTCATTTGTCCTGAAAATGCTCGTGTTTATAGGGGATTACAAGAGTGGGTTATTGCTGTTGTCTTTCTTTCTTCATTTTACAAAGATAGATGGGTAAATTCTAGACCTAATAGTGGACCTCTTTTTTTCTTTTTCTTTTTTCTTTATTTTCAATTGGGTTGATACAAGGTCATTTGTATCGACAATCAACAATCAATCTGGACACTGAGTAGGATGAATATTTTAAATTGATGCTCGTAGAAATGGAAAATTTGGGCAAGTCTGAATTTTTTCTTAAGGTACCCACTTCAGTTGGTAATCCAAGGAAAGGTAGAGCAAGAGAAAATGGTTTTAGAAATAATTGCATGATGTAACATGAAGCTAACAACTTCACTTAAACTCAAACCCATATTATAGAAACCATGCGAAAGAACCTATGTGTTGTATGATTAACAACCAAGATGTAGAAATATTTACTTAAGAAAGATTTTTCTCTATTACCCAGGGCAATGGATGCGCAGAATTACTAGTTCAACTACACGGATAATGATCATCTACTTCAGTTAGGTATTCATCTCAAGAATAATGAGGTGGTTTATTTTTAACCCCATTAGACACGAGAATGTGTTTTCGTAGATAACACACACTTCTATTCATCTCAGAGGACGCATGATCCCCAAGGTATCATTCTGAACCAGAGATCTGGTTGAATGAAAGCACTTGTTCTGGTGTAGTAGCCGCTTGTAGGGGGCAGCATGACAATTGGAGCCCTGCGGAGAGGCCATGGAGCTCGTCATATATAGATAGCATTGCTTCACCTGCAAAGGTACTCGAAGGAAAAGACCCTTTAGCTTGGAGCTGCTTCCAACGTCAATGCCAGATCTGTCAGTGCAACAGCACCCATCTCCCCCATCTCCCAGTCGCCGCCCCCACCGATACCCACTCCAGATTGTCATATTTGTTGCTGCGTAGAGCACCGATTGTTGGGGCGATAGATTGGTGTTGGATTTTATTAGGGTTTATGTTGTTCTGGTGAGATTTTAGTGTTTTCGTTGGAGGTGGGGAAGGTTCTGCTGCTTGAGCCGAAAGCCAACTTGTGATACACACACACTTCTTCTACTTTTTCTTTTTTGATTCGAGGTGAGTGTGAGTTCCGGAGTTGTGAGCAGCGATCTTGTGTGTGGGTAGAATGATGGATGATTTCTCTTTTTACATGGGCTTTGTAATGCTGTTGTCGGGGCTCATGAGATGGGATGCCGCGGATTTAGTTTAGAATTTCTCTTGGAGCTGGGTGTGTGTGAATTTGTTTCAGTGTATATGTACGTAGTGGATCACGTGAGGTGGAGGTGTTGAAAATGTGATGGAACAGTCTTGCTGTTGCGCATCGGGCCCTTCTTAAATCAGGGGGGCCATTCCATGCTAATTTAATTGGAGGAAGCGTTCTTGATCTGTGCTGTTTTTCATTTGGTGTCGAGTTCTCTCTTGTTCTTTTCTCCATTCACGCTGGATTGTTCTTCTCTCGTGCCTCGTGCGTAGCACTATGGCCATGCTACAATTTCCCACGGGACACTTCCTTTTATTTAAAGAAAAGTGCCCACTTAGAAAAGATATATGAACTGCGTTTTTGAACAATCGCTTTAGATTCAAAATTGTCTGTCAATTTTGCAGTTAAGAGACCTGAAACGACCAATCGACACTCAGCAGTATTTTTTACTTCTTTTTGTTTGACTATGGTTTCAGGGAGAACTTGGGGTTTGACGATATGGCAGGTAATGTAGATTCTGCAAAGGCACCGCCTGCTCCTTCACCTCTGCGCATGTCCAAATTTACAACGGTAAGCACGCAAATCAATTCTTGGCCAGACCTAATTGGTGGAAGTTATGTAGTCCAGGTTTAAAACGGTGGTTGTGATTCATCGTAAACTGTTATTACTACCTCCAGCTTTAACTGCTTTTTTAGAAGTTGTGCATCGTCGTGACTCAGTCTTGTTGATTTAAATATTTGAGGTATTTTTCCGTTTCAGGCGAAGATGAGGATCTTGATCACAGGAGGAGCTGGATTCATCGGGTCTCACTTGGTCGACAGGCTCATGGAAGAGGGCACAAACGAAGTACTGCCTCCTTTCTTGATCAATGCTGGAGATTTCAACTAAGTGCAGTAACTAATCTCGCAATTTCTTTGGCAATAACAACAAAGGATATATTAGTGACACAGTTTTTTTCTGTTTTACGTGTTTGTTGTTGGTTTCTTAATGAAACCTGAGGAGCAGTGAGGAAAACCTTAAGCAACCCACACTCCTAACGTGTCATTAGTAGTTAGTGGAGTGTTGTGTCGTTCACTTTCTTTGAACAAATATTCACATCTTCAGGTTGTGCTTGTGCTCCCACTTGTGCCAAACATGAGTATTCTTGGATGTTTGTGTCTCACAAGTTATCCAATTCCTGTTTTTTGTGTAGGTTATCGTTGCTGACAACTTCTTCTCAGGGTCAAAGGAAAACTTAAAAAAATGGATCGGTCATCCAGATTTTGAGCTCATTCGACATGGTTCGTGATCACCACCTTATTTTCTTATTTCATAATCCAAACTATATATATTTTCAGCTCACAAATTTCCTTGTGAGTTTGAGTTCAAATTGAACTAGTTAACCATTTTAACACTCCCTGATTGTTTATTATGTAGAGACATCATAGTTTATGGTCAAATGAAGAGATCCAATACTCGCGTCATCAGTTTGAAATTAAAGTTAAATCTGCAGTGTATTGAACATGCTATTTTATGTTGGTGGGAAGTAAACATCTTAGCTGATTTTGTGTATTTTATCCCTCATATCTGCAGATGTGACAGAGACATTATTTGTTGAAGTAGACCAGATTTATCATCTGGCTTGTCCTGCTTCACCCATTTTCTACAAGTACAATGCCGTGAAGGTAAACTGTCAAACTCTACCAAGAGCATTCGTCCTGTGTAGACCGTTTTTGGGAAACTAAAGCGTGTCATTTCATTTTTTTAACGTCTTCCCAGGATGACATTGGTAGTACATAACGTACGCCACTTTAATCTTGTAAAAGGTGTAATTGTAGTTATAGTTACTTTTCAACGATCTATCTTATTATTTGCAGAGCGTGCGAACACACACACAGAGACACACACACACACACACATTATATATATATATATATATATATATATATATATAAGAATCCTTGAGCGTTTGTAGAGTGAAGAGATATGTGCGTTTCAGTTTCAGATTGGTTTGAAATTTGGTTTGAAACTTCATTTTGCAGACCATCAAGACAAATGTGATTGGTACGCTCAACATGCTTGGACTCGCTAAACGAGTTGGTGCAAGGTGCAAAATTCTTTGTATATCTTGCTCTTTAATTTCTCTTGTCACCAGGAAACTGGCAGCTGGACTTACGATTTCATGTTATGTATACTGCAAGTAGCTCCCTATCCACTTAATCGGTTTGGACCGAGAAGCTGTGACATCTCTAGTAATAAGTATCTATGTAGCTCTCATCCGATGATTAACCTTGGTTGCTTTATGGAGGCAGGATTCTTCTCACGTCTACCTCTGAAGTTTATGGAGATCCTTTGGAGCATCCTCAGACAGAGGAATACTGGGGAAACGTAAACCCAATTGGTAAATCCAACTCACGTTACACGCTTGGTGCACCATCACGCTCTGTGCAGTTTCTGAACTCTGATACACAATCATTCTACACAAAATATTACCTTAACGTTGCTTCTTGTCTTGTGTAGGAGTAAGAAGCTGCTATGACGAGGGAAAGCGTGTTGCTGAGACTCTTATGTTTGACTACCATAGGCAGCATGGCGTTGGTATATACATTCCTCGTGTTGTATCTTTTCTAAGTTAACACGCTCTACGCTTTTATGTCGGTCCAATGTGTACTAGAAGCGTAAAATATTTAAACCTGGCAAATTCTTGTCATGCACTCTTGCTATGATTGTTGAACGTGTTAAAGTATTGTATCGATAAAAGTTGACGAAAAAAATAAAGGATGCGATGAAATGTAGCTCTGAGTGTAGTAGCATCACTGAATTCCAAGAAGCTTGGATCTTGGTCATAATCTCTGCTTTGCTATTCGTGGTGGCAGAAATCCGTGTAGCACGAATTTTTAACACCTATGGGCCTCGCATGAATATCGACGATGGGCGAGTAGTCAGCAATTTTATTGCTCAAGCATTAAGGTACTGGTCCTCAAGGTCTCAAAATTCAATATTTCCTTAACTTAATGAACTCAACACATTTGACATGATGTACGGGTGTGTAGAGGGGAGACGATGACGGTGCAGGCTCCAGGCACTCAAACTCGTAGTTTTTGCTACGTCTCTGATATGGTACATCCTGATCCCCTTTATGAATCATCATGCAATTATTGGTGGAGAGTCCGGATGCCTAGCATATCTCACAGTAGCGGTGTTCGAAAAAGGAATTAGAATTGATTGAGCTGTGGGGATTTGGTTATGTCAGACTCTTGAGATAGATGCAAAGACTGTCGATTGTAGAGGTGGCCCTTTCACCACCCAGGGGAAACAAATTTCACATTTTTACAAAATTGTAATCCCAACATGTTTGCCGTGCGTGCAGGTAGATGGTTTGTACCGGCTTATGAATGGAGACCATACTGGGCCTATCAATATCGGCAACCCAGGTGCTTTTCTCATCTTCGCGTGTTTAACTCATACGTACGCTTCAATGAAAAGCGACCAAGGTGCTATAGCTCCTGTTACGGCTTTATCTGTTGTTGCTCGGTGATGAACTATGTTTTTCTCACTTGTGGTCACTTCGAATAAAACAGGGGAGTTCACCATGTTGGAGCTTGCTGGCTTAGTCAAGGAGGTAACATTCAAAACCTAAACCTCACAAAGTCCAATTTTTAAAAGATATTTACAGAGATCAATTTATGGTTTAAAATAATCATGTTTGTTTTGCGCAATTTAATTTTGATGCCATCGAAAAGTATACCCAGATGGTTAAGTTGTCTTTAATACTGCATCTTTGTATTCATGGCAGCTTTGTAGATTTTCTATTTTCTCTTCTGTAGAGAAGAGTGCTACCATTTAAGACTGTTGATGTCTGAATTTGGTTGATCAAATTGCAGCTGATCGAGCCTTCTGCGGAGACTAAAATCGTTGAGAACACTCCCGATGATCCTCGTAAGCGGAAACCAGACATCACTAAGGCTACTAAGCTTCTTGGGTGGGACCCTAAGGTTTGCGTCTCTTTCTCATATCGTCACCTGAAGTACCGTTTTAATGTTCGAAACATTTTGATTTAGAGTCATTTGCGTGTTGATTTTTTCGAGTATTTTCCCACCCAATTATATGGGAATTCTATCCCTCCATTCTTTACCACATACTTGAGCAATGATACCCAAGAAGCTGATAGTGAAATGCGCATATCAGTAATTTAATTAAGTTTTTACATGTTAGGTGACACTGCGTGAGGGCCTGCCTTTGATGGCAGCAGATTTTAAGGAGAGACTGACGGGCTTGAAGGCATGAGAGAGGAGAGCAAGGAATGGCGTTGATGGGGGTGAAAGGGGAGAACCACTCACAAACACTACATTGAATTTTTCTCATTATTTTTTGGCCACGTTATTCTAGGTCTTTTTTGAGTTTAGTGGTGAGTTGAGACAAATATTTGCTGCTTGTGGCTGGCTGCTTGAATCTATCTGGCAAGGCATTCAAATGTGCGCATCAGCAACCTGTACTTGTGCTCAGAATAATTTAGTCCTGCAAATATCATCGTTTTAAATAATGTAAGTGTAATGCTGTCATTGTCTGAGATTGGTTTATCTTACAATCATCTTTACGTTTCGATCCTTTTGCACTATTAAACCCCAAATTCCGAAATGGGTACAGAGATAATTTGGCACAGTTTCTTTCTGACAAGCTTTATTAACGGTAGTCGTAATCAAAGCAATACATGAGGCTGACGTTGTACTCTTTCGCCAGACCTGCCCTTACAACAATTCTGTCTCGTTTTATTTGTCTTCATTGTGCTTAGAATTCTAAATCCAAACCCCACTTCATATCCAAAATCCAAGATCATGATAATCAAATATTCTCATAAATATTGCTGAAGGCCCTTGAAATAGTCATCACATTAGCCTCGGTGACCACTCTTGGATCAAATGTTGTGAAATGAACTTTTGATCTGCGTGGTGATAGAGGCATACATTGTACCGGTTTTCTGGGATTTACGATAAAATGGCTCCGATGTGCTTCTGGCAACTACTGCACCAGTGAAACTCAATCAAAGCATAGACACACACATTGAAACACGCATACATACATACATACATACATACATATTTCCACCTGCAACACCTACCTTTCTTCAACTAGATAAATCGGTGTTCTATAATTTATTAATCTTGCGTTTTAATTTAGCCCTCCTATCAACTAGTCAGAATGTAGCTCCCCGAATCCGCCACAGACGAATGCAAACGTCTGATTCATTCAATCCCCCTCGTGCAACCAGTTATTTGCGCAGTTCTTTTAAATGCTCTGGTGGAAAATGAAACAAAGACGGCAACAGAGCCGATGCAGATTAAGCCATTTCGCAAGACTTTACCTCCCAGAACCCGCTAGAAAACGACACTTCTGGATGTGCACTTTTAGGCTCTATCCATCGACCCTCTATAATTGCAATCCCGGCAACGAACACGGTTCCAAAAACACGCAGACTTGATGACTTCTCAGCATCTTCTACATGTAAAAGCAATACAGATTATTCTCCAACACACAACTTTTGCAGGCCAATGGTAAGCGGCACCAAATACACAACTGCACCAGTGAATAATAAAGAGTGAAATATGCGGGCCAATGAGTTGTCCGACATTCCATTGATGGCAAGCATAGTACCCAAGTACTGGGTGATAAAAAATATTGCGACGGAGTGAACCCATGGTGGCTCATGGGCCAGAATGCGAGCTTAATCCATTTCGGAGCTCGTGCCAGTCTGGCCGTAATGATGGTTTTAGGGATCTGCATGGATTCTCCTCGCCACATTAACTTCACTGCACATGGGCTCACAGACAAAAATCTCACAATCACAACCAAATTTCCCTTTTAAGAAAAACAAAAGACAAAAAAAAACCATAGCCGACTGCCACAGAAGTTGATCGCCGACCTGCGAGAGCTCATCAGCTTATCGTTCAACTCCATGATTGCCAATCGACCCACCTCTCTCTCTCGCGATTTCGCACTTTACCCTGCCCTCGAAGACGAAGAAATTTCAGCTTTAACTAGAATGTTCTCATTCTTACTCACAACTGTAACGATTGGTGTCATATTTGATGGCACCCACCTGCACAAGAAAGGAAAATCTCAACTTCTGGCGACTGATTTCTTGTCAGCCAACACTCTGACCGTCGCCTGGCGATGATGGTTTTGAGTATGTTCAAATTCCAGGAGGTTTTTGGGCGTAAACATTTTGAGACTTTGTGAGAGTTGCTCGATAGAGAAAGGTTGTTCTGGCCGGAACCGTCGTAGTCCCCAACAATCCAAAGTTGCCAGAAGCTCTTAGACCTCTTCCCTCGACGCCGACGCTGAAGCAGCAGCCGCTATTGAACACCCATCATCAACTCCACTGTGCCAAGCCACTATAGTAGTGTAGAATACAGGTGTAAGGACTTAATAAGCGCTTGTTTATTTTAGGTCCTGATCCACCACTTGCCTGAAGTGCTGTTTTTATTTGTTTTCGTTTTTATTTTTCTTTCCGTCCTTCCTTCTTTCCTTTCTTCCTTTCTTCTGCTTCTTCTTCTTCCTGTTCTTCTTCTTCCTGCCCTTGTCACAAGCTAGACTAGCTACCTAAGTTCCCTTTTTTATGCTCTGCAGGTGCTCGTCAATGGAGCTCACCTTGGGACCATATGAAGGACAGTGTACTGCGGGGACTTCCCCTGTAGTGCTATGGTATGGTAATCTCTGTGGTTAATTTTCGTGCCGAGGATTTTCGTGTTTTGAAGTGTAGCGAGTTGGGGGTAGTGTCGTTTTAAGCCATGGGCTGACATTACGGCGGTTAGGGGTGATGAAGACGAAGTTGTGTGATGGTTTGAAGATGGCGAGGTGACATAGGACAGAGTGGAGTGGTTTCAGTGCGGGCTTTGGTGTCGGTGAGGGAATGCTGACGGATTTGTAGAGAGTTGGGGTAGGGGAGTTCGTTGTACTGATGATTACCCTAGCTTTGGGGAGCTATACATGAGAAGATGAGCTCATGACGGGGCCATGGAAGGGACGGAGACGAGCGGAGGGGAGCGACAGCGGGGACGGGGAAGAAAGAACAGGTGTAGAGGAGGGGATCTGTTTGGCTCCTCCCAATATTACTTGCGCTGGTCGTAGTATCTTACTCGGACGGTGCGCGTAGTTGTGTGTGTGTGTGTGTGCGTTTGTATCATATTTTATCTATTTTTAATATCTCTCTCGCTCTCACAATGTTTCACTGTGGTTCACACATGGGAGTCAAAAGCTTTGGGCCATCTCTTTCTGGCGTTGAACTGAAGTGGTTGTACTCAGAATAATTCTGGATTCTAGAGGGCTTGCAAAGTGAGGCACTGAATGTGGTTTATAAGAAGTCGGAACCTAGTTGGCGAGGTCAGGGTGGACTTTTCTTATCAGTGACGTACCAGGTTTCATGGCCTATTTAGTCTGCTGATGTGCTTGGTGGAGCTCTGACGCTCAACATCTGATTCGGGATGTTAGGAAAGGAGAAACTGGAACAACGCGTACTTCGTGCTCCGTGTCTCGGGTTTGTGACTCGTGAGACAGGGTGTTTTAGTGGATTGGAAAGTTGTTTTGAAATGTGTTAATGTGGGCACCGAGTTCTCTATCCGCAACTTATGGTTGGTAGTCTGACTTAGTTACAACCTGCTATGATGGAATTCCTGGATGTCCTACCTGTAGCGCTGCGTCGTTGATGACAAAAGCTTCTGAAAGACGAGACTTTGGTGCCTTCTACCTCTCCCCAGGTTGAACCTCAAACTTTTGTTTAATTTTGCATTCGTTTGTTCTGGATTCCAATTCCGATGCATAGTTTCTTGTGCGAGAATCTGAGCGATGGGTCAGAATTTTGAACAGTGTCATCTGAAGTATTTTTTGATTACAATGGGTAAGCATATTTTATTCTATCAAGATCGATGTACACGTGTCTCGAGGAGATTGAAAATCATCCCTTTGTTCCGAATATTGTAGGATCTTGCCTAGTGTGTTCGCATTATTTGTATTAAGATTGCCCAAGATTCGTCGGATTACGTGAGATTTTAGGCGTGCGTTCTTTTACCTGTTGGATTGGTTCCATTAAGTAACGATTTCAAGCATGTAGTTACTTGTATATTTGTCATCAAATTCAACTCGGACTTTGATCCAGGAGAAAATTTGTTCTTTTTCCAGACATAGTAATATACGACTTATTGTGAAATTAGACCTTTTGTGATGCTCAATTGTCTATTACTTGATACGATTTATTACTGATGCAGATGGCACGAGGTGGATGCTGTTGGAGTGGGCCATTTTTCCTTGGCTCCTTGTCCCGCAAGAACAAAAAACGAATCGTTCCGGCAACTAGAGTACACGATGGAACGGCACAGCCATCCGATCCCCAGGGCCAGTTTGCCTTCCTACTTGCACCTCCTTCATCTCCAGCGTCTTATGCTAATTCCATGGCTCCATCTTCTGTTCAGTCGCCGTATTACCCTTCATCATGCCCTGTTCCTCAGGGTGGTGGCTCAAGAATTCCTCTAGAAACACAGTCTAATATGTTTGCTGTGGGTCCTTACGCACATGAAACAGCGCTTGTCTCGCCTCCAGTTTTTTCTACATTTACAACTGCTCCCTCAACAGCTCCTTTTACGCCTCCGCCTGAACTTGCCGCTCACTTTACCACTCCCTCTTCTCCTGATGTTCCTTTTGCAAAGCTGCTAGCATCTTCTTTCTCAGACCAACGATCTACTAAACGGGAACCGGAGCCCCCTTACTCTGCCTCACCTTTTGCCTCCCCTGATTACTATCAACAAGATCACAGTCAGCAAGATGACTTGCAGGTTGGATATCAGTTGTATGCAGGAAGTCCCCTTGGTTGTTTGATTTCCCCTGCTGGCACCACCGGTGAGTCAACTCCATTTGCTGGGCGTGGCACTATTGGTACTAATACACCTCATGCAGAAGGTGACAATCCCACTCCATTGACTGTCCTCCCAGCAGTGGTAAGCACGCTACCTAACCTTGAGCACCAGGTAGCCGAGGGACTTCATCAAAGGAGTATTCTAGATTCTCAATGTGGGCCAGGAGAGCCTCTGAATGACAGCGGCAGAGAGCGACATGGGAGCTTTGACAGTCACTCACGGTTCATGGGAGCCATGATTCATGAACGTGATCCATCTGATTCGGCTTCACACTCGTATGGGCATGAGCAGCACAGTGGTAGTTTGAGTGGACTTCATGAGGTCTTGGAGGGACGGAACAGGCACAGGAAACTAAATCAGGACAAGTCTTCACGATTCACAGGTCTGAAAACCCAAGAGCAGGAAAAGGATGACGTTCGCAATGAGGATTTACTTGAACTTCCGATGCTGTTGGGCAGTGAAAGTTCTCAGGGTGGTTCTAGGGCGTCACGTTCTCCGAATAATAGAAGTAAAGTACAGAGCAAAGCAGGGAGCCGGGTGGAGAGCAAGGCTGGGTCTGATTCTTTGAAAGAGTGGGACCGCAATGAAAATAATTTACTGGAGTATGCACTGAGCTTGCTCGAAGGAAGCGACGGGAAAAGGCCGGGAACAATCGGGTGGGCGCCTGTGGATACCTCGCTTCCTCGAGAACCTGAAGCTTCCACTCAGTCATCCTCTGACTTGAGTAACGGGACCGAAGAAAATGAAACGGATCGTGTGTATAAAGGTGACCAGAATGGTAAAAGCAGCAGTGAAGGTTTCCAGGAAGCAATATCTGCGGGAGCAATTGAGGAGCCTGAGGAAACAGTTGTTTCGGCTGAAAACCATGGTAGTGATCCTGAAGATGGAAGTAATCTGTGAATTAAGCTCAGTGGCCTCAATTGATGAACTTTATGGTGGCTTTCCATCTTGTTGTGTCTTGTATCTGCCAAGAGTTACCCTGTCCAAACTTGTTGACGATTTAAGTTGTGTATCTAATTCTGATACCCTTGCAAACTTATAGATTGCAGTTCGAGATACGAGTCGCTTGTCTCTCAATATGAGCAGCTATCAGTGGCATTGAAGGAGGCAGAAAGGAAACAACTAGAGAAAGATCGTCTTGCTGAAGAAAGAGAGCAACAAAAAAGGCATCTCACACATTTGCTGCAATCGGGGGTATTCATTCATTCTGCTATGAATAGTTCTTTGTGTCCTAAAGTTAATTTTGGGCAAGCTAAAACAGTATGAGGTCAGGAGCATCACCGAAGTGATGTCTTCCCTAAAAATCAACATTTGAAATCAAAAGAGCCCAAACTTGACACATGAGTGACTGATTCGCAGATATGTTCAAAGATAAGTAATTTTCTGTCTTAGTAAAAGTCTGATCAAAATATGCCATATGTGAATCAACCTATAAATACATACAAAACTACGTCGGTAGTTTAATAATTGTTCTCTCACAAGTATTAGAAACGTAAGATAAATTTGATGGTATTGGGAATCCATTGACTATTTGCTGATGGCAGAACAGGTAGTTGATTTCATCCTTCGACGTTGTGATATGGGGAATTTTATATTTTTTCTGAAAATGAATTTTCTCGTTGGCTAGGAGTGAGTCCCTCGTGATGGATTATTAGACGTTAAAGCCCATGCTTCTGCTTTGGATTAGTATGTGATCCTCTTCTGACACATGGATGGCCTAGGGTTACCACATATGCTGTTGGAGGTTTGATAGGCTTCTCTATATTAATGTATTACAAGCAATTCTACCGTGGAGTTTGTTTGTTTCCTTTTGTTCATTGTAGAACCGCCACAATTTTCAACCAAAGTAATACCTTTCTTTCAAGTTAGCTTGTGTTTGTCTAAGTCATCAATTTGAAGATTTTAACTCGTGATATGCTCTATATGATTCAGGGTTTACAGAAACTTGTGGGGGATTATTTAAGGGCTGGCAACGAAGTGGGCAAAAACAAGAAGACCAAAGATGCACCATGATACAGGAATTCTTCTCTAGCTCATCAGCCCCTCAATACATAGGCATTACATGCATAAGCAATAACAAGTGCTGGTGGTCAATCTGGGCAGGACATGGTAGTCGCTAACGAGCCCTAGATCTGTTGGACAACTACACGCTCCAGGCACCGTGTTTGACCAGAGATTTGAGGGTTTGAAGCCTATCAATACTCTTGTAGTACGTTCACCTGGCGACAAAAGTTGTTGTCATCGCACAGTATTTTCGCTGTGTACATTGCTATTTGAAACTGCAATTTAATATTCACTTCTTATAAGCTTTGTTCACCCTTGTTGCAGGAGTATCTTGAGTCGAGCAATGCTATTCTACTTTAGTTTTGCTGAAGAAATTTCACCTTTTCTCAGCTCAGTCAGTCGGAAGTATATTTTCTGTTCCGGTTCCTATTTATGTGGTACACGGAACGTCCTGTTATTATCTTCGGTCCAGAATCTGAAGTATGTCTCCCACCTTCATATCAGATCTCTGACAATGAGCAACCTTGCTTAGACTTGAGTTTTTTGTATCATGTATTGATGCGTTACTTAATTGGCAAGAGTAGCGTCCTCCTTTGTGTCAGTTCTGCATCATTTATTCTCGCTTCCATTTACTTAAGTTCCAGACTATACACCATTGTTTCATGTGGGGCGATTCTCACAGAAGCTATTATTCGGGTTTAAGTTTGTGGGGACTTGTACATTCGAGATAGCCATGAGGCATCTTGGATTCTCAAGTGGCTTACTCTTCAAAATCATATATCGCACTCATACCCATATCTGTACTTTTATAGATGCATTACTTGAAATCTTTTACTATTCTAGGTCTTCGTCCAGTTGAATTTTATTATAGTTTTTTTATTTGTTCATCTTTCTTTCAACTTAGAACAAAGACAAGCGGGACATTCAGTTTTTTTATGTTGATAGTTGATAAATGTGCCCAAGTGTTGCTTTAGTACATAATTTTTCACACTTGTATGTGGATGAAGCCAAAAAGAAATTAGTATCTGATTCAATTTTTGAAAACAAAATGTATCTTGGAGATAGATTATGTAACTTAAATTGACTTGATTTGATTTGATTTTTAAATTTTTTTAACTATTATATTGAGGATCAAGTTTGATTAAAATCAATGACATCCTTGTAACAGTTTTTAGAGAGAAATAAGATATGTTATTTTAATAAGTTGAGTAAATCTTTAAAATAAAACTACAACAGTGATAATATTTTGATACCCAAATAAAATAAAAAAAATTAACAATACATCTAATAATTTATTTTTATTCTTATTTTTTTGACACAAATGGTGGTTGTGCATGTGCGCAAAATTAATTTTATTTATTTGTATATTTTATAAAAATTATCACAAAATAAATCAACATTTTCATTAATTTATTACGTTTGATGTTTTACAAGGAATTGATACGTTGACAGAGGTTTTTTCAAAATTGACCAAGTTTTGGTAACTAGTTCCCTCTCTCCTCTTCCTGGTTCCAGACTGGGTTGTAGATCTCCTCCCTTCTTCCTTATCTTGGTGCTGATTTTAGACTTTCTCTCCAACTTTTTAGTTCCATTGCCAAAAGAAGGAGGAGAGGAAGTTCAAGCCCCTTGCCATGACAAGGACGAGGAGAGAGGGGCCTAGTTACCAAAACCTGGTCAATTCTGTAAAAACCCCAATCAATGTATCAATTCACTATTTTATATTATTAAAGTCAAATAAATGATTTTTTTTTTTTTTTTTTTTTTTTTTTTTTTTTTTTTTCTGGATTTCTAATGTCTAAGAAAATATACATATATAACTTAAGAATTTTAATGCCTAAATTTGGAGGCATTTTTTATACTTATAATTGCATAAATATTCAAATTAATTAATATATGATTAGTTTATTTATTTAAAAAAACATAGTGGCAATTGAATGAATTAGATTTTGAAAAATCATTTAAAAAATAAAAGGACTTTTACCAAAAAAATAAAATTATATCTACTATATATTTTTGTTCTAAAATAATATCATGTAATAATTTATATTGTTGTCTTTTAGAATGTAACTTGATGGATCTTATTTATTTATTCTATTTCTTAGTACATAAGTTTTATAGTGTGAACTTATTAATTGCATAAAAAATAAAAATAACACTAAAAATAATTTAATTTAATTTAATTATATAAATTAGATAATTTAATTATTTTTTTTATTACTAATATTAATATTTTTATGTATATATATATATATATATATATATATTGGTTATAACTATGTGCCAAGTTTTTTATATTCTTTATTTGAAATTTAATATCAAATAGTTGTATGTTTTAATTAATTTAATAAGATTTAATTTTATTTTCTAAAAAATATCTTCATATTATTTGTAAGACAAAATCATTCTACTATCATACAATTTCAATAAAATAGAGAAATTCAATATAAATTCATTATTATTTTTAATATATAAATTTTTTTCTTATTTATAAAATTTTAGATAAAAAATATTTTAAAATTTATAATATTTTTTCTAAAACATACTTTTAATATTTATGTTATAATTTTTATAAATACAAAAATATTTTAAAAATATTCCAAAACATAACTAGAGTAGATCCATTATAATTCATGCATATATCTATATATATATATACATATATATAGATAGATTAAGTAAAATATTTCAACTTGAATGGTATTTTAATGTAAAATTATTAATGTTGGATTGTGTAAAATTTGCATTGCATATTAATATTTGAACTAAATTCGATTTTTTTTATTGGAAATTATTAAAAAAGAAATCAATCTTAAAAAATTTCTTCTTAAATTTTTTTTAATAAAAACTATAAAAATTAGAATGGTTTAGTTTAAAAGTATATAATCAATCAAAATTTATTTAGATTTTTTTATTAGAATCCATATTTAAAAAATATTGATTGATTTATTAAATAGAAAAAATATTTTTATTTAGATAATATTTAAATATAATTTTATTAAAAATTATCTAAATTTTATTTCTTTTATTTCTAATTTTAAGCTTATAATTTTTTTTTATAACCTAATAAATTATATTATTTTAATATTATCAACTATATATATATATATATGAAATATTTTAAAACATCCAAGTTGCCATATGATATGGCATCTATAACCATATTATATCAAATAGATGCTTTTCATCTAAATTTCATTTGTTAGAAGCATTTTTATTTATTACTATTAAAAAAATTTGACTTTAAGTCAATTAGGATTATTAGTATATAGATATAAAGACTATTTGACAAGACATTCTTCCCTAATCAACTATTATGAATATTTTTGAATTTTTTTTTCTTGTGCTTTCTTAAAGATAGTGGTTAATCATTTAGTTAAGCAATTGAAGTTCTTTTTAATCTTTATATTCTTAGATTCTTTTCTTCGAAGTTGCAACTTTGTATATAGATGTAAAAAAAGCCATAAAAGTCACCTAGTTTCAATTATTAGTATATCTTTGGACTTTTGCTTCAACATTTAGAACATAAGCCTTTTTAAACACATAAAATATGATCTAAAAAAAGCTTAAATTATATAAAATTGAGGACTATTAAAAGAATTAAATATGACTTCTTATTATTGTCAAGGAAATGATATTGTCTAACATGTTTTTAATAATTACTATTAAACACATACATATTCATTCTAATAGTTATTTAGATAATATGAATAAATAGAAGTAAATAAAAGTAGATTAATTTCATAACATCTATTAGAAAAGCTTTTTAGAAGCTTTGTAGACATGATTTCACCTTTATATATATTTATAGGTGATTAATAGGTTAGAAACTTGGCCAACAAATTAGCCACATATTGTACGTATTAGTAGTTTATGGTATAAGTTAATGATGTGGCATACATATAGAAAACTTGCCTTGTAAGTTAAAATATGTCTTTTGTAAATTAGACATATGTTGGAGGTCTTATAAAGCTTTGTCACATAACTCTTAAGTAGATGGTATATATAGAAGGAAGAGTGAAGCCTTCATTCTTGTTAATTTCTTTCTTGCTTATAGTCTAATTTCAAGGGTCTCTAATTTTTTTATCTTTTGGTAATATTCATTCTAATTTCTTTTTAATATACATATTTTCTTATTTCTATTTTATTATCTTACTTTGAAAAAGTCTCACTCGTTTATTTGCCTTCATCAAGGTCTTATCCTTAACAAATTCATAAGAATATATTTATAATATTAGAACTTTGTCTCTTCTTGATTAAGAATGAATTATTATTTTTTTAATAAAACATAAGCACATTAGAAGTTGCAGATTATCCACTTTTAAATAAATATTGTTTTTAGAATTTTTTTTGTTTTTCAATCTTTTCTATTTATCTTGAGAGATGTTAGATATCTTCTTTTCTATTGTGTAATCATAATAGAGCTAACTAAAATGGAAAATATAAT
The DNA here is from genome assembly GCF_059467195.1 of Physcomitrium patens. Lineage (NCBI taxonomy): Eukaryota > Viridiplantae > Streptophyta > Bryopsida > Funariales > Funariaceae > Physcomitrium > Physcomitrium patens. The sequence continues at coordinate 4,264,031 of NC_143424.1, forward strand.
GGCACAAATGCAAGAGCAATTGAGGGAGTTAATGCTTGCTATACATCAATTCAATTTACCACCATAAGAAATAATAAGATTGACAAATAGTGAAGATATAATAATGATTGGAAGTGCTTCAATATCTAAAAAAGATCATGCTACTCTTCCTATGATAGAACACCATTCAAGTATTAAAGAATCAAGAAGTGCCTTACTAAAGAAGTTTAATGGCTCAAGATTAAAATTTTGAGGATTTATCAATTAAGTACAGTTGACAATTAAACTTCAATCCCAAAGCTATTCAATTCAAGGATCATAAGTCAAGTTTATTAGCATATTTTTTTTAGGTTTTACGTTATCTTAATTTTTATCTTTTTTTGAATAATATAATCTTATATTAGATAATTTAGAAATTTTTTTAACAGAGTTTTGATCTATGTATAAAGAACATAATATAATTTGTGTTGTAATAAATAAGATCCATATATTGTAACAAAACAATCAATCTATAATATTATATGTTTTATAATTGATATCAAGTAAGATGTTGCAATCATTAGCCAATGTCTTTATAGATTATAATATGAGATAAAAAATTGATGCTTAATTTATTTAATCTTTAAAGTAAAAAAATTCACTTTATCACGAAGTGTGATTATTGAATTTTTGAATTCTGATCTAAAAATGGCATGAGTGGGCCTTAATGTTATTTCAATTCAATGGCAGTACCAATGTCTTTTCAACACATACATTTGAAAGTAGAAGATATGCAAATTGATGCAATATGTTTTAAATCTCTCAATGAATAAGAAAAGATTTATCATTCTCAAGAAGAATTGTGCTTATATTTTAGAGAACTTAAGCACACTACTTAATATTATCCAAAGAAGTGATGCAACCACAAAATGAAAAATATGGCTATCAAAAAAGACAATATGATAGAAAACAAGTTTGTTCAGCTATAATAGGAACCATGTAGCTGAAATCTTATACACTACCTAGTGAAGGTCTTATTCTCTTTTCAAAATCCTCTCTTTAATTTATAATAGATGTTAATTTAGGACCTAAATATTACAAAGCCTCTTTCTTACTAGATTCAAAAGTCTTAGCTTATTTTTTAGATGAAGAGTTTGTTAAAAGACATGACATACTTTTAACAAAGAAAACTTAAAATGTTCATGTTGAAGTTATAAATGGTCATTTGTTGAATTCTAGAGATATTATTTATAAAATCTTTCTTATAAATATAGTAATTAATGGTCATAATAGCTTTCTAATATTTAATATCATTAGATTTTTTTTTCAATCTAATTATTTTAGATTTATTGAGGCTAAAAAAATATAATCCTCAAATAGATTAGAATTCTTTTCATCTTATCTTTTCTAAAAATATAACTAAGAGTATTATTAATCAAGTATAAAGTTATAAATTTTGTATAATAAAACTAATATCTATAGGTGCAAGAGCTTTCTTGCAAGCTATTAAAGAAATATCACTTATGATATTTATTCCATACTTTTTTTTAATGATAGAAAGATTTTAAGTGACATTTTAAGTCAATATTAAGATTTTAAAGATATTTTTGAGAAAAAATGCATGCTCTCTTCTAAAATAACGTTCTTATGATTGTTCAATTGACCTTTAAGAGGGAGCTCAATCACTATTTGAATCAATCTATAGTTTGTGAAAAAATAAATTGGCTGAATTTAAGAAGTATATTAAAGAGAATTTGGCAAAGAATTTTGTATGCCATTTCAAATCTGTAGCTAGTGTTCCAATCTTATTTGTGAAGAAAAAAGATAGATCATTGTAGATATGTATTGATTATTAAGGATTTAACAATATCACTATTAATAATAGGTACCTTCCATCTTTAATATCTAGACTTTTTAATCAATTGAATTAAACTAAGATCTATATAAAAATAGATTTACAAGGAGCATATAATTTTATATACATTAAAAAAAGAGATGAAAAGAAGACTATATTTTGAATTAAGTATAGACATTTTGAATATAATGTCATGCCTTTTGGACTTATAAATTCACCATCAACTTTTCAACATCTAATGAATAATTATTTTTAAAGTTTTTGAATAATTTTATTATTTGTTATCTAGATGACATCTTAATCTACTCTAAAAATATTAAAAAATATGAACTTTATATTTTTTGTGTTATACAAACTAAGAGATGGAAGATTTTATGCTAAGATAAAAAAATATGTATTTTATACTATTCAAGTTGATTTTTTAAAATAAGTCATTTTAGATAATGGACTTATGATAAATCCTTAGAATATTCAAACTATTACACATTGAAAGATTTTGAAGACAATAAGAGATGTTCAATGTTTTTTAAAATTTGCCAATTAGTATTGGATCTTTATTAAGATTTTTTAAAAAATTATAGCTCTATTTATAGGTTTGACTTATAATGAAAAATTTTAGTAGAATTAAGAATTGGAAGTAGCATTTGAAGCTTTAAAGACAACCTTGTTTTTGCACTAGTCTTGTATTGTATCAACTTCTTTAAGCCATTTTTTATAGAAATAAATGCATTGAACTTTTCTTTAGGTGCTTTATTTTTACAAATAGAAATGGATGATAAAATTTTTCTAATAGCTTTTTATTCAAGAAATTTTTTAGCATGTAAGATCAACTATAAGATCTACAACAAAGAACTTCTTATAATTGTGGATTTGTTTCAAGAATGGTACTATTGTTATATTATGATTTCACTACTATGTAAAAATATATATATATATATATATATATATATATATATAATTTATTATAAAATATAATAAAATCTATATTATTAAATTTTATTTAATTACAAAATATGATTAAATTGCTCCTTTGAAGTAATTAGTCTAAAATGGCTAGTATTGAGGTTGATTTTTATACTAGTAATAGTTTTTATATATTTAGATCTATCTTTATTAGACATTGGTGATTCTTAAAATCTTATTTTATTTCTTTTATTTGATATTTATTACAAATATTATGTAAAATTTATTAGAAAAAAGATTAGAGAAGGATTTTTGTATAAAAAAGGATAGTTAAGCCAACCATATAGATGAATGGAGATGGATGATAATAATTTCTATTCTTATTGGCCAAGAGTCATGTCCAATGAGCTTCAAAGAGGCTGCTTGAGGCCTTATTAGGGATTAAGGTTATTCTTTTAAAGACATTCAAATATCAAGGATTAGGGTCATGAAGTTTAGAATTTTGGATCTAATTTTGATGCAAATTGTGTATGATTTGGAATTTTTGTAAAGGAGACATAGGTGCTAAAAGTTGAGGTGTTGATTTTGTACCTATTATCACTCTTTGAAGCATAGTGCATGCATACAAGGGACTTTTGAAGATTGGATTGTGTGGTAAAAAAGTTGGTTTAAAGGACCATATTTTGCATGAAAAAAGCAAAAGATTTGGAGTTGATTTAGAAGATCAATTAAAAGTGTTTAAAGACAATGCTTCTAAATTGAACTTAAGAATAAATTCTATATTATTTTAGAAATTTGAAAAAAATTGAACACTTAGATCAAGTGATATGGAATTCTAAAGTTTATAAAAAAAAAATATTTTAAAGAAAAAAATATTTTCAAAGGACTTTGCTATAATTTGAATATTTTATGTAAAATAAAAGAATTTTTGAAAGCCAAGACTTTAAAAATGGATATATGAAGCTATGATAAATTTTGATATACATATGAATAAAAAACCTTATGTATAAATATTTTCAAATATAAAAGGTTTTTACTAATAGAATTTTTTTTTGATATTGTTATGTTTATTTTTCTTTTTTACTAAAAATAAATCACTTATTGGAGCTTGGTAAAAAAATAATAAGATTTATTAGATATTTTTTAAAATAATCTTATCTTGCACCAAAAGAAGGAGATTCAAATTTTGATCAATAATATTCAATTTTCTTAAAATTAGAGCAATTTTATCTTTGAGCAATAATATCAGTATTAATTGTTGATTCAATTTTTTTTAAGGAAGTTCAATCAAATATTTCCTTTAATCTTTTTATTTGTGGTATTAAAAAAAATTATTTAAAATCTCATAATACTTCTAAGTTTGAATTTAAAAACAATCTACTCTATTTTGAGGATTGCTTATATGTTTTATAAGTTGAAGCACAAATATGTATTTTCTAAGCTTGTCACGACTTCTTAATATCAAGATATTTTGGATACAATGAGACTTTGGAGCTGATTTTTAGAGATTTTTGGTGGCTTCAAATATAAAAGTTAATTAATTTTTTTTGTATAAATATGTGATTTTTGTTTATGATAAAAAATAAAATTCCTCAACATTGACTATATAGACTTCTTTAGTTATTATTTATATTTGTGATAGTAGATTGTTTTACCAAGATGACACATTTTGTACCATATATAAAATCTATCATAGGTGAAGAAATGGCTAAGCTTTTCTTTGACAATATCTATTCCTATGATGGATTACTTAAGGATATCATATCAGATAAGAAGACTCAATTTATATCAAGATTTTAGAGAATTATTTTTAAGATTCTAAAGATAGATATAAAACTATCTTTGGCTTTCTACCCTCAAATTAATAGACAAACATAATACATAAATCAAATTTTGAAGCAGTATTTAAGATTTTACATCAACTACTAATAAAATGATTAAAAATTATTTTTTTATTAGTAGAATTTTCTTATAATAATACAATATATTTTTCTACTTAATAAATGTATATATATATTTTTTATTAATTCTGATTATCATCCATAACTTGGTATTTTTGACTTTTTAAAAGTTAATAATCTTATGCCAAAAGATTTGACAAATCATTTTTCTGAGCTACATACAACAATGAAAGCTCATCTAAAATAAATTCAAGAACAATAAAATATCAACGTGGATGCCTATTACAAAGAACAACTTTAATTCTAGTTCAAAATAAATACTAGTCTATGTCACTCTATCTCAATCCATATTTCTTTACTTCAGTAACAAACTATTCCATCTCAAACTTATATCAACCTTTCTTAACTTATATCTATAATTTTTTTTATTATTCTAATAAATTAAAATTTTATAATATTTTATATTATTCTTACATATTATACTACTTTCTAATATGAAATTGGATAAGACATTATGATTTTTATAACCTTCAAGCTCACATAATTAAGATAAAGATCTTCAACAATAACATATTTTTCCTTGTATAGATGGCAAGATACAATGTATTTGGTATTACAACTTTGTGTCAATAAAATCAACCCACTTTAATTACGTTTGATAGTCTAGTAGAATAAATTCACTCATGTAAGGTTGGATGCCTTCTATTTTTTAATCATTATTTATTTATGATTTTATTTTATCAATTTTTTTTATATTTATTTATTTATTTTATTTATATTTTATTTTTATATATTTATTTTATTTTATTTTATAATTAATTAATTAATAATTATTATATATATTATTTTAATTAATTAATTAATTATTTAAGCTATCTAACAATCAACTTGTGAGAGTTTTTATATGCATCACTTTCTTCAATAAAGAATAATTATACTAAAACATTGATCACAATACTACTATTGCTTATTATCACATAAAATATATATACAAGAACCCTTTCAAACTTGTTGTTTAACTACTATTAGAAATTAACCATCACCTTACAACAATATGGCAAATCACGGCCAATCTACCATGATTATCAACTCCCAAGCTATGTCTTGTCTTTGTCGCTACCATATTGTTTCTATGTCTTTGCAACACTACTGCTTTGATTTTTGCATGTACAGTGACAAACAAAACCAAGTACAAAATCTGAAGTGCCAACTTTCAAGAGCAATTACAGAAATTTTAATGATTGCTTTATAAATCTGAAAGTTACATGGAATAATACACACAGTCTTGTACACATGAACAAAGTTGTACATCAAATTGATAACTAAACATCCTTCTACAAAGTCAAATCAACAACTATGTCTTGTACTCGGTATTGTTCAAAGAAAATCTTCAAACTTCAATATTTAGTCCAATAACCTTTTGCTTCCAAAACAGCTGAAATCCTTCTTGGCATACTTTTGTATAGTTTCTCACAATCTTTTGCATCAAAACTAGGGTAAATACTACAAACATTCTCCCACAATTCTTGAACACCTCTTGGCCTTGGAGTGACTTGGCTTAAACGCTGTTTGAGAAGGGCCCAAAAATGTTCCATTGGATTCAAATCTGGAGATTGAGCTGGCCATCGAAGGAGCTGAAATGGCTGTGAAGAGACCCAAAATTGAACACTTTTTTCCATATGTTTGGGATCATTATCATGTTGAAAAATCACCTTAGTAGGATCTAAGTTGTAATTCTGTGTGGTACTTTGTAAGTAGGTTTCTAAATTTTTTTTGTACAAGTGTTGCTCCATTCTACCTTCAATTTGATACCAAGCACCCGGCCCAAAAGCAGTCATACAACCCTAAATCATAATTGAACCACCACCATGTTTGACAGTTTGACTAACATGTTTAGGTCCAGGTCGTTCTCATTTTCTCAACCAATACCAAGACCTATCATCTGAGTTGATTAGGTTAATCTTTGTCTCATCACTGAAAATAACCCGTTTCCAATCATCAACGGTCCAATTTTTGTATTTATGAGCAAAACTCAACCTTGCAAGAACATGTCTTTTGGCAAGTAGAGGCTTCTTTTGTTGCACACAAGCACCCAAACCAGCTTCTCTCAAACCACGCCTCAAGGTGATGTTTGAGAAGTGTTTACTTATTTTATCTCGAAGTTGTTTTGCAGTTGCGCTTGCCGTTTTGAGACAACCAGCAGTGACAAGGTGCACACCAAGTCGCTTCTCTTGCTCTCCTAAAACCTTTGGACGTCCTCCTCTTTGCTTTTCTATTTCACCACTAATCTCCCTCCTCAGATGAGCTACTAAAGACTGACTCATTCCAAGTGAGTCTGCAACTTTTCTTGTAGAAACACCACTCTTAAGCTGCACCAATGCTTGGTGCTTCAATGATTCACACAACCGAGGCATAGAAATACAATTGACAAATCAACTTTCACTATAGATAGTACACAACAAGAGAAACACAACAAATAAAAAATGTCCTCAAATCTTGTAACAAGGAGTGTACATTGAAATTTCGAAATTCAGCAAGAAGAAGCAATCAAAACTGAGTACGCATGTCTGTGTGCTTCTACAACACTTTTCTCATAAATTCTACCTCAAATGATAATGAGATTTTTCATCCATGTAGAAGACTGGATGAATATACATAATAAAAAAGTAATTCTATCAATTGACTTATGTGTCAGTTGGAAGGATCAATGAACTATGAGTGTTCAGATTTTGTACTCGGTTTTGTTTGTCATTGTATAAAAAAAAAGATATGGATCATAAAAAAAACTATTGACATAACTTGCTCAGTTCCAAACTATCTAGACCAAAACTTATAAAACCTAGATTGAAACCATTTAGAATAGAATATGTGCAACATAGATTAGAACCATCTAGACGAAAACTTGTACAAAGTAGATTGCCTGAAACAAGACTTGTCTATTTCAAATATCTAAGATCCTTCTAATCCACAACAATATAAAATCTCATCACAAGGTAGAAAAAAATGGATAAGAATAAGAATAAACAAAATTAAATAAAATGGAATATAGAAGACAAAACTAAGTAACCAAAATTAAAATAAAACAAAAAAATACAAGAAGATTGAAAATCTAATTGTATTAAGAAAAAAGGTCCAAAGCCATACCTGACCAGATAGTCTATGAGACTATGGCCAGTCCTATTTATACTTTATCCTACTACCTTAGACTTTTTAAAATATTCTTAGATAGATCCCACTTAGATAACTAACTTAAACTCCTTTTTGAAGGTTCCATAGTAGGTCCTACCTAGATAACCATCTTAAGCATTTTTTAGAAGGTTTGATGGTGAATTCCATCTAAATAACTTTTCTAAATTCTTTCTAGAATGTTCCACAATGGCTCTTATGTAGTTTACTAACCTAATCTCAATTCTAAAAACTTTGATAACTGCTCAAATATGGTTCTAATTTTCTATCTCTATGTGTCACTGATACAAATATCTTATTTATATCTTATTACAGTTAATTCTCCTCTACTAATGCGGAACATCTTTGTTTTATTTTCGATGGTATTTCCAAATTGTCTCTTGGCAATGGATGAGGTTTTGTGCAAGAACCTATATTGCATCATAGATGGGATAGCCTTTCTAAAGAACTTTGTACTGAAGTTGTAGATGTCTATTGCCATGGTGAAAGTAGTTATGCTCTAAAATATTATTTACTTCATAGTCTTATTGATCATCAACTACTACTAGTGGTGGTGATGGTTGATATCGATCCAAAAAGTGCTTTGGCTTAGTATGAAATTCATTCAATTGTAAAACATGAAAGACTAGATGGACTCGAATATATAGCAAAAGCTCGTGGAAATATGCAACATCAAAAATCACTATAGAAATACAGAAAGGTCTAAGCCACTGAGATGGTAGTTTATGGATTTTGGTTGATGTAACAAGTGGCAAGTTGACGTTAGAGAGTAACACTTCATGACCCTCTTGAAAGGTCTTGTGTTGCCGTTGATTATTGGCATATTACTTTTATTGATTTTATGTGATAAAGAGATAATGCTGTGCCTCTTGTAAGGCTATTGTAAGCTCTTGTATAAATTCCTCTATTATCGGATTATTGGTATTGATGAAATAATAGAGAAATACTGACATAATCAATTACTGATCAATGTTAAGAAAAAATTATGAATGATAAGTACTTGCTTGAATATTATCATTGTAAGAAAATTCCAAGGCATCAAGTATTCATCCAAATCATTATGATGAACCATCACAAATGCCCACAACATATCTTTCAAGTTCCGATTTGTACACTTTATTTGTCCATCTATTTGGAGATAAAAGGTGTGAGTGTAAATTTCACTCTTCAACTCCAATTACAAGATGGCCTCAATTAAGAATTACTTATAATTTTTGGTGTGAAGTAAAATATGCAATTGGCAAAAAACCCAAGAAGAACAACCACAATACAATTGGAAGAAATGAAATCAAGTAATTACAACACCCAAAACTAAGTCACAATCTGTTCACTATATTTTCATCCAATAAAAGTAAAAGTAAAAAGTATAAAGTATATTTTTAGATATTTAATTTTATTATCTTTCTAATGACATAAGAAACATATAAATCCGAATTACTAAGAGTAAGTTATGAAGTTTTAAAGATAGGAAGTAAATAATTAAAAAGTGAAGTCAAAATATTTTACTTCAAGGATAACTTGATTATTGATCAAGGGTTCGAGCCTCACCAAGGCTCACATGTAGTGTATAAAGGTGTCTAAGAGAGGCCACAAGACCTTAGTCTTATCCTCCTAACTACCTTCAAGGTACTACAATCCACATAGGACTTGTGCACTCCCTTCCTACAAGGACTACACTAGCTACTGGTCCTCCTATTTTCTAATAGAGGGACCAATATTTTTGTATTTTTGATCTCATCTAGGTATTCAACAATACCCAATTAGCCTAGGAACCTTGAGTGGCCTTCAATTCTTGCTCCATTTCTTCATAAAGGCTCCCAAAGTGGTAAAACTTATTTTTACCAAGTTCTTAAAAATTGCTCTAAAAAATACTATATAAATTCTAAATAAATTCTGAAAAATCCCATAATATTTCCATAATGCTAATATCCACTTAATAATATATTTTCCTACCTTGGTGATTTTTGATAATAATAAAAATTAATTTAAATCCACTATAAATCCTATTTTTTATATCGATAATTAAAATGACATGAGGTTCTTTCTCATGCTTCTTCTAACTACTAATATTTATAGTTTTTATAAGTAGTACATATAGATAGAAGAACAATATAAATATTGGTGTTACTAAATAATCTTTAATATTCAATAATGAATAAAAATACTAAATCAACGAAGATAATTACCTCCAAGACTTATTAAGACTCGATTTCCACCATTAACATTCTAATTTTTTGTTTCTCTAAGGATTTCTATACTATTCACTATATATTATGATTTAAAGTATTCTAAATGCATATTTTTATCTTTAGATAATAAGTAAGTCAATTTGATGATTGGCACAAGGTTGTAAATATGACAAGTTGTTTGCTTAGTAGCTTGAACAAGGCTTATCAAAAAATTCCCGTAAAGCATGGATTTTGATTTGAAACAATGATAAAAGTTAATCCATGGTGACGAAAGATAATATCAAAAAAGATTCATGCCATCACAGAGGCATTAATATCCAAGTGCATTGTGGCTAAGAGAAGTTGCTTCAAGAATTGATCTACAAAGACGATAACTATATTATAATTATGAGGTATTTGCAGCAAACACATAATGAGATCTATAGTCATCTCTTCCCAATATGCCGTAGCTGGGAAAATTGGCTATAATAATAGATCAGACATTATGTTGGATGCTTTATTACATTGACATGACTCGCAAGAGTATACAAAAGCTTGGATATCATAATGTAAACTTGTCTAAAATCATATTCTTGAGATTTGTACTAGAGTCTTTTTTTATATTAAATATCAAGATATTGAGATATCATGTCTTTCTTGAAGTATGCATGTCTAAAATATAACCTTGTTGAGTACATAAATTCCCTTCTTGAAATAGAGCAAGCCATCATGAAGACTATAATCTTGATATTATATATTACCTACCTTCAATTGATCATTAACCATCTTGAAATAAACATTCCAATGCATAGCTTCCTTACATTCTACTTCTTTGGTTAGATTTGAAGTGACACTAATAATGGTAGAGACTTCTATCTTATCTCTCGATTTGTCCTTCAACTCTTATCTCTACGATAAGCTAATGTCACGGACATGTATATTTATCTCAATAATTACTTATAAGATTAAGTAAAAGTAGGTAAAATAGAATAATTTTATAAAATCTTCTAGTCAAGCTTCTTAGAAGCTTCATAGACACAGTTTTGACTTTAGATATATTTATAGGTTAGAAACTTGGCCAAAAAGCTAACCATGTATTACTAGCTTGTGGAACAAGTTATGTCTGTATAATAGCTTGTGGAATAAGCCAACTACATGGCGCATACATAGATAACTTGCCTTGCAAGATAAAACATGTGGCTAGCAAAGTCAACACATGTTGGAGGTCCTATAGGACATCGCCACATAGTTCTTACTTAGATAGTATATATAGAGGCAAGAGTGAAGCCTTCTTCACTCTTGTCAATGCCTTTCTAGTCTTAGTCTTGTTTCAAGACTTTCTAGTCTTCTTGTTTTTGGCAATAGCCATTCTAGTTAATATTACATCACCTTTTGAGTGACTTTCTAGTTCTCTTCAGTGATAGAAGAGTGTATTGAAGATTCTCTTTCTTCGAGAGTCATGTCCTTGACAGTTTGACAAAAGTGCTAACATATTATTTCTGTCTTGTTTTAGAAATGAGTGGATTATCCCACTTCTATTGTTGTGTTTTGAAAGTTGCGGACTACCCACCTTTAAACAAAAAGTCTTATTTTCTAATACTGATCTTTTTCTTAAAGAGAGTGAATTACAACTCTTTGTAGGATTTGTCTTTAGAGATTACGGATTACCTTCTTCTAATTTAAGTTTTGAATTCATTTGAATAGTCTATAGAAGGAAAGATTATGGATGCTACTATCAATGGAAGTGAGAATAGATTTGCAACTATGGCAAATCTTCATGAGCTTGTGAACACTCTAAGAGTAGAAATCTCACATATTTTTAACGTGAATCATAGAAGTACTAGGCCTACGCCTATGGAAGAAGTTCAGAGTGTGTGGCAAGAAGTTGTGCAGTTGAAAGAAGCAAGTAGATCACCATCACAATCAAATCCAAGGAATTTTGCTTCTATAAGTATAATAGGGACAAGGATTAGTATGCTTGAGAAGTTTGATGGAACAAGATCAAAATTTTGAGGATTTTTACAACAAGTTAAGTTCTATCTAAGCTTCCACCCTTTCCAATATCCTAATGGATTTACCCAAGTTGGATTCATAGGCACACTAGTATCAGGAAGTGCTCTCTCTTAGTTTGTACCTCTAATGAAAAAAGATTAATGACTCTTTTATGATTTGAATTCATTCCTAGAAGTATTTATGGCCACATTTGGAGAAAGTGATTGAGAATCACTAGCAGAGACCAAGCTTTTATCTTACGACAAGGATCACGATCAGCTACTATATATGCTGACAAATTCCAAAACCTTGCTTGTGACATGGACTGGAATGACAAAGCACTTATCAACCAATTTCGATATGGATTGAAGGATAGTGTCAAAGATTTGTTATTAACAATGCCAAAAGTAGAGTCTTTGGAAGAATTTATTACTCAAGCCATTACATGTGACAATTGTTTATTTGAAAGGCATCAAGAACAAAGATTTGATTGGAGAGGAACAAGTCAAGTAATGGTGGCAGCTCTCAATTTTTTTGAAACATATTTATCAAAGTCGGAACAAATGCAAATTGATATGATACATTTTAAACCTCTCACAAAGTAGGAAAAGACTCGATGTCGCCAAGAAGGATTGTCTTTATATTATAGAGAAGCTAAGCACACTGCTCAATATTGTTCAAAGAAGCAATGCAATTATAAAATGAGGAGCACATTTACTAAAGAAGATAATGTGTCGGAAAATAAGTTTCTCCAGCTACAATAGGAATTGAGTGACTGGAATCATGTGCAACACTTAGTAAAGATCCTATCCTCTCCTCAGACCCATCACCTTGTTTTATAATAGAAGTATATTTAAGACCTAATAATCACAAAGTCTTTGACTTCTTAGATTCAGGAGCCTCAACATGTTTTATAGACGAAGATTTTGCCAAAAATCAAAAAATATCTTTAGTGAAGAAAATTAAATCCGTACATGTAGAGGTCATAGATGGTCATTTTTTGTCTTTTAGAAATGTTACCTATGAAACTATTCCTTTAGATATAGTAATTAAAGATCATAATAGCATAGTAGTATTTAATATAATAAAATCTCCCTCTAATCCAGTTATTTTAGGATTATCATGGCTAGAAAAATATAACCCTCAAATAGATTGGATTTCTCGTAACCTTAACTTTCTTAATAGTATAATCCAAGATCACATTAGTAAAGTAGAAGTACGTAAGTCTAGTATATCCAAACCTTTATTAATAGGTACAAAAGCTTTAATGCATGCTGCAAAAGAAGGATCATGTTTTGCTATTTATGCTACACCTATTTCTAATAGTCAAACAACATCGAGTGGTATTCTTAAGCAATATTAAGAATTTCAAGACGTTTTTGAAAAGAAGAATATACATATTCTCCATGAGCATTGACCTTATGATTATTCAATTGATCTGCAAGAAGGAATTCAACTACCATTCGGACCAATCTATAGCTTATTGCACAATGAGTTGGCTGCATTAAAAGATCACATTGATGAGAATTTGGCAAAGAACTTCATATGCCATTCTAAATCTCCAACCAGGGCACCTATCTTATTTGTGAAGAAAAAAGATGGATCTCTACGAATGTGTGTGGATTATCAAGGATTCAACAAGATCACCATCAAAAATAGGTATTCTTTGTCTTTGATTTCAAGACTTCTTGACCAATTCAATCAAGCAAAGATCTATACCAAAATAGATCTACAAGGAGCATACAACTTAGTTCGTATTAAAGAAGGAGATGAATGGAAGACTCCTTTTCAAACTAGGTATGGATATTTTGAATATAATGTCATGCCTTTTGAACTCACAAATGTACCAACTGCTTTTCAACAACTTATAAATGATATTTTTCGTGAATTTTCAAATGATTTTGTTGTTTACTATTTAGATGATATTCTAATCTACTCTAAGAACACAGAAGAACATGAGCTTCATGTTCGTTGTATGTTACAAAAACTTAAAGATGCAAGATTATATGCCAAGTTGGAAAAGTGTCACGGACACAAAATACAGACTTGAAATCTAGCAAGAAGTTCAAAAAGAAGTGACAGAACTAGATTAAACAGATGAGTACAAAAACAACACCAGAAAGGTGAGCTAGAACTCCAAGAGATGTGTTGTCAAGACTGAAGAACTCTTTAGCCTCGATCCCTATATATACTCCTACTTAGGAAGCTTCTTGAGCTACTTCTATTAACTAGGAAGCTTCTAGAAGGTTCCAGAGGCTTCCTTTCTAGAAGGTTCTAGAAACTTTTCGAGCTACTTCTATTAACTAGGAAGCTTCTAGAAAGTTCCAGGATATTCCTTTCTAGAAGCTTCTAGAAACTTCTCTTCTAGAAGGTTCCAGAGCCATCTTTTCTAGAAGCTTCTAGAAACTTCTCTCTAAAAGGTTCCAGAGGCTTCTCTTCTAGAAGGTTCTAGAGGCTTGTTTTCTAGAAGGTTCTAGAAACTTCTCTCTAGAAAGTTCTAAGGAATATGTCCCTAACATCATCCCCTCCTTTAGCTTCGAGGTCTCTGAGAAGCAATGTTGTTGATCAGTACCAACGCAAGAAAATGAAGATCTGTCGCATAACTTCTGCTATGAACTCCAACTGTTGTTCACAAGGTAAGTGGTTCATCGACCCTTGAAGCCAACAGTAGTGGCTCACGCCTTCGACTTCTGACCAAGCATGAACTTCCGTGTCCTCATTGTGAAATTGTCCTGCAAACATGCCTTCTAGTTGACCATCGTAAGCAGGCTCGATCTCAAATACGATCACCAGTGATCGATTACTCGGTATCCTCCGTCGTCGTCGTGGTACATGTAGTTCTTCATCTCGGGATCGCCTTCGTGAGCTACTCGGTTGCGATACTCTGACTGGCATAGTATCTATCTCTTGGCTATCCATATCAAAAGACCAAACTACGATCTATCTTGGAGAAAATAACTACATCAACTATGAATTTTGCTGGTGCTCTCCCCTTTTCTTATATTGTTGGGAGAACAAGCTTCTGAAAGAAGCTATCATCGAATTGATTTAGGTTTATCGGGATGTCGTTGATGAAACTCCTGTACCTTTTGTGGCGCATTCACAAGATTTTCAGCTGGCTCCCACGTTCGCTCATTAATGTCATAGCCGCACCAATGAACAAGATATTCTAACTTTCTCCACCTTCGCCGTGAATCCAATACCTTTTCAACCTTGTATTCTTCATGGTTCTCGATTTCAATACTAGGTGGCGGACATTGCACTCTTCTAGGAAAAGATGACTCTTGATAAGATTCCAACAGAGAAACATGAAAGACTGGATGTACCTTCATAGAAGCCGGTAACTCCAGCCGGTATGCCACTGGATTAATTTGCTTCTGGATGATAAATGGTCCCCATCTTTGATAGTCCAACTTATCACATGGTCGCTTGGTCTTGATATTTCGTCGAAGAAGCCAGGCTTTGTCTCCAACTTTGAAAGTAGGTACTGGATTCCGAAATCTATCTGTAGACATCTTATAGGATTCTTGAGCGGATTGTAATTGAAGCTTCAACATAATTTGAAGCTTTGATAGTTGCTTCGCAAATCCTTCAGCTGCTGGGTTGTTATTTGTTGACGGACTCAATAAATCAAGCTTTGGATGATACCCATAGTTGGAAAAGAATGGTGTTTGTTGAGTCGACGCATGGAGGATGTTGTTATATGCAAACTCGGCTAGCGATAGATATGCAGTCCAATCGTCTTGCTGATAGTTGATGCTGCATCGTAAGTACTGCTCCAAGACTTGGTTCACCCGTTCCATTTGGCCATCAATTTGAGGATGAAAAGCTGAAAAAAGCTTGATATCCACCTTCAATATCCCAAAGAGAGATCTCCAAAACTTTGACACGAACAGGGTACCTCGATCTGATATGATATCATCTGGTAGTCCATGATATCGATACACATTATCGAGAAAGAGTCTTGCTGTGACTTCACTGGACGATGTCTTCTTACAAGGAACAAAGTATGCCATCTTCGTAAGCCGATCTACCACAACAAAGATGCTGTCAAATGAGTTTGATGATGGCAAGTCCGTGATGAAGTCCATAGAAATTGAAGACCATGGTCGACGTGGAATTGGCAATGGCTGTAGAAGTCCATAAGGGCGATGCCGAGGATTCTTAGATCTTGAACAGATGTCACAAGAGAGAACAAAATCTTTCACATCCTTCCACATTTGGAGCCACCAAAAATCTCGGGAAATAAGCTCCAAGGTCTTATTGAATCCAAAATGTCCCGCAGTTGGAAAATCATGGCGAGATTGAAGAACTCGGAGTCGTGCTAGTCCTTTTGGAATGTACAATCGCTCTTCAAAGTATAAAAGATCTCCCTCCACCTTGAACTTGTCGTCATTGGTACGTTGCTTGATATCAATGGCTACTGAATCTTTAATGGTCATAACACGTACCTGGTTTAGGAAGTCAGCATCAAATGATACAATAGTAGCACAAAGTTGAAATCTCTCTGGCTTCAATAACGTTGTACATTGTTGATCAAACGCTGCTTCTCCAGCCTTTGATGCAAGATACGATCTCCTTGATAAAGCATCGGATAGTCTTTGCTGCCTTCCAGGTCGATAAGTGATAACAAAATCGAATCTAGATAGCGACATATTCCACCGAGCTTGACGCCGATTTAAAACTCGAGCCGTCATGAAATACTCCAAATTCTTGTGATCCGTATATACGGTTACTAGATGTGCAGCTCCTTCAAGAAAGTGACGCCATTCTTTGAAAGAATCCACTATAGCAAGAAGTTCCTTATCGTGGATCTCATAATTGATTTCAGCAGCAGAGAACTTCCGAGAATAGAATGCAACTGGATGGAGCTTCTTATCTTCACTCATTTATGAAAGCACAGCTCCCAAAGCAAAATCTGAAGCATCAGTTTCTAAATAGAAGGCCTTTGTAAAGTCTGGATGTACCAAAATTGGAGCTGTAATAAATGCTGTCTTCAAATCTTGAAACGCCTTCTCCGCCAAAGGTCCCCATTCCAACTTATCCTTGCATGTTAATCGAGTGAGAGGAGCAGCAACTTGAGAATAATTCTTGATGAAGATCCGATAGAAGTTAGTAAAACCAAGAAAGCATTGTATGTCTCTAACCGTCTTCGGAACCTCCCAAGACATGATTGCTTCTACTTTCTTGGGGTCCATCTTCAAACCTTCTGTAGTCGCAATGAACCCCAAAAATTCCATCTCCATCTGGTGAAATAAACACTTTTCTAATTTGGTATATAGTCCTCGCTTGCGTAGTTTCTCCAAGATCAAACGAACATGCTCCTCATGCTCTTCCTCGTTTTTAGAGAATATTAGAATATCGTCCAAGTAGATGACAACAAAATTGTCGAGGTGTTCTCGAAAGATGTCATTCATCATATGTTGAAAAACCGTTGGAGTATTGGCAAGACCAAAAGGCATGACATTATATTCGAAATGACCATACCTTGTACGGAATGCTGTCTTCCACTCATCTCCTTCCTTGATTCGTACGAGATTATAAGCTCCCCTTAGATCAATTTTTGTAAAGATCTTCGCACGTCCAAGTTATTCTAAGAGACTAGAAATCAAGGGCAATGGGTAATGATTTTTCTTTGTTACCTTGTTGAGGCCTCGATAGTCCACACACATCCGTAATGATCCATCTTTCTTCTTCACAAATAAGATGGGTGCTCCAGCTGATGATTTTGAATGACGAATGAAGTTCTTGGCTAGATTCTCGTCGATGTACTTTTGTAACTCTGCCAACTCCGTTTGCGATAGATTGTAGATTGGGCCAAAAGGTGGTTGTGTTCCTTCTTGCAAGTCTATGGCACAATCATATGGTCGGTGTTCCGGTAGTATGTCGGCGTTCTTTTTTTGAAACACGTCTTCAAAATCTTTATATTGCTCCGGTATACTTGCTGTTGAGATCTTCTCCTCGGTAGTTGGAGCCGCATAAATGACAAATGGAGTGCCTTCCTTAGATGATCTTATAAACGCTCTTGCTCCAATGAATAAGGATTTCTTTTTTCGAGGTTTTTTACTAGGTTTTTTCTTGGGTGGTTTTGTGGGAAAAGTCATCTTCTGCAACCTCCAATCTATCAATGGATTATGTTTTTCCAACCAAGAAAGACCAAGAATAATAGGATTTGATGAGATTCTAATAATATTAAAAATAATATGACTACTATGGTCTTTAAACGTTACTTCTATAGGTTTTGATTCATGGGTGATGCTACCAGACAATAAAGGTCGTCCATCTATGACCTCAACATGAACAGGTTTTGATTTTTGTACTAAAGGGATCTTATGACGCTTTGCAAATTCTTCGTCTAAAAAACAAGCAGATGCTCCTGAGTCTAGTAGTGCTAAGGTTCTCAGTTTTTGAGGGCCGATAAACAGAGGGATTGTAAAACAAAGTGCAAGTTAGGCAAAAAGAAAGGAACCTGATTGTTGTTGGGATATTTCATTGTCCAGCCGCACGGTTCCTACTGTGGCTGGGCATCCTCGTTTCCCTGAACAAATACTCCCCTAGTCTTGACTATGCCTCGATTTTACTTTTTGGGACAGTTTCCGACTTTGTGGCCTTCTCCACCGCAATACAAGCATAAATTTTCCTCCATACGTCGCTTTTTTTCTTCTATAGTAAGAGATTTGATACGTACCGCATCAATTTGCATGTCTTCCACCTCTGAATGCAAATTCACACCGCTTGCCGACATAGTTGGAGTATGGCGAATTGTATGTTGTCTTGAGCGTTGGTCTTGGCGACGTTGGAATAGGCGATTATCGCACTTCACAGCTTGGCTAATGGCTTCATTGAGTGTTCGTGGATCAGGAAGAGTTAACAGCAAATCCTTCACATCATCTCTTAAACCCCAATAGAATTGACTCATCAATGCTTCTTCATCCCAATTGATGTCACATACTAATTGCCTGAAATCCGAAGCATAGACTGATGTAGAACGCATCCCTTGTTGTAGCGACCGGATCTTTGTTGTAGTCCATCGAACCTTATTGTATTCACCAAATGCTTCCGCAAATGCTTCCAAAAAGGTTTCGAAGTTGTTTAATATGGATGATCGTTTTTCAAACAAAGGAGCAAACCATGATAGAGCTTATCCCATAAGTAAGGTTCCAACAAGCCCAACATGTGACTCCTCCGTTGGATATCGTTCGGGCTGTAAAACTGTTATCAACCTGATTTGATTAACGAATCCTCGAAACTTGGAACCTGTTCCATCAAACTTATCTGGAAGGCTAACTCGAGGCTCCTTATATTGTAGAACTAGTGGTTCTTGTCGAACCTGAGGTAAAGTTGTTTCTCCAAGTGCTAAAATTTGAGGCTGGTGTAGTTTAGATTGTGCTATCCCAGATACTCCATCATTATGAAGCCTTGCCACTACTCCTTCAATCTCTGCAGTTCTTTGTGATAACGTAGCGAAGGCATTCATAATAGCATCTAACTTAGACTCCGAACTTTCTGTCATACTAATGTCTTGACTTCCGGCCATTCTAAAAGAAGGACAAAAATGACCCTATAAGAGGCAATATTGGTTTATAGGAGGGTAATCCACAACCTATAAAATGCCTTAAGAATTTCAAGAAGAGGGGTAATCCACTCTCTCCAAGAAGAATAAGACTCCAATATTGTAACAGAAGAAGTATCAGTTTAGAGGAGGGTAATCCGCAACCTCTAAAAAATGCTAGTATACCTTCAAGTAGAGGGGTAATCCATACTCTACTAAGAAAAAACTAGCTCTGATATCTCAAGTTAGTGTAGTCTCGACAAACTGTCACGGACACAAAATACAGACTTGAAATCTAGTAAGAAGTTTAAGAAGAAGTGGCAAAACTAGATTAAACAGATGAATACAAGAACAACACCAGAAAGGTGAGCTAGAACTCCAAGAGATGTGTTGTCAAGACTGAAGAACTCTTCAGCCTCGATCCCTATATATACTCCTACTTAGGAAGCTTCTCGAGCTACTTCTATTAACTAGGAAGCTTCTAGAAGGTTCCAGAGGCTTCTTTTCTAGAAGGTTCTAGAAACTTCTCGAGCTACTTCTATTAACTAGGAAGCTTCTAAAAAGTTCCAGGAGATTCGTTTCTAGAAGCTTCTAGAAACTTCTCTTCTAGAAGGTTCCAGAGACTTCCTTTCTAGAAGCTTCTAGAAACTTCTCTCTAAAAGGTTCCAGAGGCTTCTCTTCTAGAAGGTTCTAGAGGCTTGTTTTCTAGAAGGTTCTAGAAACTTCTCTCTAGAAAGTTCTAAGGAATATGTCCCTAACAAAAAGTGTGTATTCCACATTACTCAAGTTGACTTTTTAGGATACATCATTTTCAATGAAGGTCTTATGATGGATTCCAAGAAGGTTCAAATTATCATAGATTGGAAGATTCTAAGAACAGTACAAGATATGCAGTGCTTTTTGGGCTTTGCTAATTACTATTGAATCTTCATGAAGAATTTTTCTCAAGTTGCAGCTCCATTTACAAGTTTGACTTGTAAAGACAAACTTGAGTAGAATAAAGAAGTAGAAGCATCATTTGATGCTTTAAAGAAAGAATTTATTTCTGCACCAATCTTATATTGCATTGACTTTTTTAAGGTATTTTTATGAAAACAAATGCGTCAAATTTTGCTATAGAAGTTGTGTTATTACAAATAGGAACAGATGATAAACTCTATCCAATAGCTTTCTATTTGACGAAATTTTCAATAGCCAAGATTAATTATGAGATCCATGACAAAGAACTCCTTATAATCGTGGATTCATTTCAAGAATGGCATCATTATTTAGAAGGCACCTCAAGTCCAATTACTGTATATACAGACCATATGAACCTCAAGTACTTCATGTCAATACGTGTCTTGAATTCTTGTCAAGCGCGTTGGAGCATGTCTTTATCTAGATTCAATTTCAAGATCACTTATCGACTCGAAAAATAATAAGGTCTATCGAACAATCTTTCTAGACATTCTTATCTTGTACCAAAAGAAGGAGATACATCTTTTGATCAACAAAGGTCAATTCTCTTAAAGCTTGAGCATTTTCATCTTCGAGCTATAAAATCAACATTGACTGTTGATTCAACATTTGTGAAGCAAATTCAATCAAGCATGTCCTCTGATCCTCTTGTTTAGGATATCAAGGATAGTTCTTCTAAGTCTCATGATACTTCCAAGTTTGAATTCAAGAATAATCTATTATATTTTGAAGGATGCCTATATGTTCCATAAGGTGAAGCTCGATTACGGGTTCTTCAAGCTTGTCATGACTTTTCAGCAGCAAGACATTTTGGATACAATAAAACTTTGGAACTAATATTTAAGGATTTTTGGTGGCCTCAAATGTGGAAGGCAGTCAAATATTCTGTACAATCTTATGATGTATGCTCAAGTTCAAAAACTCCTCGTCACCAACCTTATGGACTTCTTCAGCCGTTACCCATTCTAGAATAACCATGGTCTTTTATTTCTATGGATTTCATCACGGTGTCGGAGTAGAGAGGTTTTGCCTCAAGAAAGCGCTGGGCTTCTGGCTGTCACTAATTGCTCAATCAAGCTTAAAATAAGGAAACCCTAATTTTATATATATAAGTTCTCCTTTTGGGACAATTACACCAAATACTTAAGTCTTAAATAACCAACAATATCCAAAATATGGTAGAAGTATTCTAAAACCTTGTATATCCTTGTGTAGAAATTCTCCTGAATCTCAACACCTCATAACTCTTGATCCAACCGTCCAAACAAGATTAAAATTTACATAAAGTACTGATATGTTGTTATTAATTTGTACAACAAATTTCAACCGCAAATTCGTCGCGAATCTTGAGATATCTTCAAAATCTTAACAGTCGCTTCAGACCCTAATCTTTATATATCCGCACGCAATTTTCTTCATATCTCACAAACCATAAGTCCAAATGCCACGAAACTTATATAGATAGCTTTTTAACACAAATGTTTACATTCTTCTAAAGTTTGAGCCAAAATTTCGTTCGAAAACTCAAGTTATGGCTCTTAACACTACTTTCAACAAAACCGCTCACTTACTGCCTTTGATTTTAATGCGCTGTTTTTAACTCCCTATAACTCCTTCATACAAACTCCAAATGTAAAATTTCCTTCGAAAAAGATGTATTTCTTGAAGTTCCCCTTCCAGCCGCATCTTCCGATCTCCAAAAGCTTCTGTAAGACTTTTCTTAAACTCAAAAGAGTAACAGTGGGTTTCAAATCGACACCTTAACTTCAAATAGCTATAACTTATTCATCCTAACTCCAAACCTTATAAAATTTGCACAAAAATTGTAGCCAAAATCCTAAACTTTACAACCCTTGCCTCCGATTTCCTAATGGCCTCTTTGAAGTCGCCGAAACCCTTATCAAGGTCGCGGGCAGCCTCCTAAAAGCCCATTGGGCATGGATTCCGACCAATGGGTATGAAGATCCTTATTTCTACCTTCATCCAACCATGCCTTGGTTTCATCCCTCCCAATTAACCTTCTATTAGTTTAAATCTTCATCTTTAGGCCCCTATCTCCTCTCAAGGCTTCATACTTAACATTAAGGTTCTATAATTTTTATATACTATAATCAAACTAAGTAAGGAAAACAAAATAAAGTTTTTTTTTTATTTTTACCAACTCTTTTTAATTTAATCTATTAATCACTTTAACACACATTTAGATTTATTAATATATAATATGTTTTAATTAATTTTTACATATTGTAAGTATTTACAGTACGACAACGGATCTTCCAATCTCAAGTTCTTATGACTCTATATTCGTGATAGTAGATTGTTTTACTAAAATGGCACATTTTTTATAATGTACAAAATCTATCACAAATAAAGAAATAGCTAAGCTTTTCATTGACAATATCTATTGCTATCATAAATTGCTAAAGGATATTATATCAGATAGAGGGACTCAATTTGTCTTAAGATTCTAGAAAATCCTATTCAAGATTCTAAAAGTGGATATAAAGCTTTCTTTAGCTTTTCATCCTCAAACTAATAGACAAATGGAATGGATAAATCAAATTCTGAAGCAGTATTTGAGATGTACCATCAACTATCATCAAGATGATTGGACAACTTTTTTACCATTGGCAAAGTTTGCATATAATAATTCGGTACATTCTTCCACTCAATAAACACCTTTCTTTGCCAATTATGGTTATCATCTATGTCTTCATACTTTTGACTTTTTAAAAGTTAATAATCTTGTGGCAGAAGATTTAGCAAATCACTTGTTAGAGCTATATACAACAATGAAGATACAATTAAAGGAAGCTCAAGAACAACAAAAGACCAACATGGATGCCTATCGTAAGGAACAATCACAATATAATATGGGTGATAAGATATGGTTACTTTGTCGTAGTATCAAGACTACTCGACCTTGTGATAAATTAGATTATTATAGGTTGAGACCTTTTCCTATTTGTGAACAAATCAATCCTGTTACCTATCAATTACATCTACTAGTGTTGTATGGCATGATTTGCTATTTGGAAATACATTGGATATCTAGCTCTAGAGATTTTAGCTTAAACCTTTATATGAATGTTGTCTTAGCTTCCAAAACTCCTTTATTTTGCATAAAACTCAAAAATATAACAAAATCCCTTCAAAACATATTTTTCCCACAAAGGATTTCTTCTTTCCAAACTTTAGAAATTCATAACTCTTGATCTAACCATTTAATTTGTATAAAATTATTATTTAGGTAGAATTCTTCCTTAAGTTTTATCAAAAAAAAAACCAACTGCAAATTCACTTTCGATCTTATGGCATCTAAGAAACCCTAGTAGATGCTATAAACCCTAATTTACCAGCATCCGAGCACTATTTTCATAATATCTTAAGAATCCAATACTCAAATGTCATAAAACTTATGTATAAAGTTTACTAACATAAAATTACACATTCCCTAATATTTTGAGCCAGATTCTTGTCAAATTGTGCAAGATATAGCTCAAGACACAACTACTAGTAAATCGGGTCACTTACTACCCTTAGATTGCATGTGCTGACTTTAAAATCCAATAACTCTTTCATTTCAACTTGGAATCCAACAAGTAATATAAAAAAAGTATAGCTGCAAAAGTGCTCTCTCTAGTCGCGGTTGCTGATCCTTAATTGCTATCCAAACGCGTGCATTATGCCAAAAAGAAAGACAGTAGCTCCCAAATCAACACCTTAACTTTGAGCGCTTGTATCTCCTTCATATAAACTCCAAACCATATAAAATTTGCACCAAAACCATAGCCAAAAACCTAAACTTGCTGACCTTAGCCTTTAAGGCTCGAATGGATCCGAAAATTTAACCCTAATCCCTAATATGGCCTCAGGTAGCCTCCTCAAAGCCCATCGATTATGATTTTTGACCAATAGGAATGGAGATTTTCATCATCCATCTCCATTCATCTATATTGGTGCCCTAATTACTCTCTTTGCTACCAAAACCCTTTTTCAATCTTTTTTCTTATAAGATTTACATAATTTATGCTCTAAACACTAAATAAAAGAACTAAAATAAGTTTCTAAAGATAACCAATGTCTAATAAAGGTGATTCTAAATATTTAGAAGTTACTATCAACCAAAACCAATCTTAAAACCCACTATGAAAAGGAAATTAAAGTTATGCAAATTTTATAGTAATCTTTTTAATCAACTTCTTCTCAAAATAATAATCAAGTTATATTCTACAACCAACTAAAATTTACTAACATGGTTCTCATCATGTTACTTAATAAATTATATATTAAGTATATAATTACATTATTTTCATATAGTAGCCGAACCACAACACGACATCGAAGTCTATGAAGAACCACCTTATATTTCACATGTCTCTTTTGGAGTCGTATAAGATAATGAATATCTTGAGAAGAAGACAAATGCCACCTCTTCTTATAGAAGTGGATAATAATCAAGAGTTTGAAGTAGAAGAAGTCTTAGACTCAAGGTGGCACCAAAATATGTTGGAATATCTTGTTCATTAGCATGGATATGATATTAGTGAACACACATGGGAGCCATCAAAGAATCTTGCAAATGCAGCAAAGAAAGTT
This sequence comes from Physcomitrium patens, assembly GCF_059467195.1. Classification (NCBI taxonomy): domain Eukaryota; kingdom Viridiplantae; phylum Streptophyta; class Bryopsida; order Funariales; family Funariaceae; genus Physcomitrium; species Physcomitrium patens. Next base: position 4,289,105 of record NC_143424.1, read on the forward strand.
GAAGACTTTTATCAATGACATCCATCAAAACTAAGATAAAGAATAGAAAACCTTTGTTATAAAAGAAAAAAGATCAAAAGAAAATAACATTCTGCCTTCTATCTTTCATTGTAGCTTCTGTGATGAGATGGAGCACCAACAACTAGTAGATTCAACTCAAGAGCTTTCATTTGCAGACTTACAAGATGAGACATTACGATTGTCACAATCTTTAAGACAATGGAATCGAGATGAAGATCCTCAAGAATGACATGTCCTTCCTTAAATAAATGACGAGATATAATATATTTGGTATCACAACCTTGGAAGAGACTTCCAATGTTTAGTGATTTTATTAGACGTAAGAACAACTCCTAATGGTGTTTCAAATGTTTTATTTGAAAGAATTTATAAAGGCCTCAATAATGACCAAATAACACGGTGGTCTTCTCGCCTTGGTATGAGACACTATAGATGGTTGAGAGGACCTATCAACCATCTTTGAAGAGAGCAAAGATTGGAGTATGTAACAAATATAATTCGCCGCATCTTGGACTTTTTCAACATATGAAGACTGTTCTTCGTGGAATTCATCTCTAGAAGGGGGGATAATGTCACGAACATGTATATTTACCTCAATAGTTACTTATAAGATTAAGTAGAAATAGGTAAAATAGAATAATTTCATAAAATCTTCTAGTGAAGCTTTCTAGAAGCTTCATAAACACGGTTTTGACTTTAGATGTGTTTGTAGGTTAGAAACTTGGCCAAAAAGCTAACCATATAGTAATAATTTATGAAACAAGTTATCTTCGTGTAGTAGCTTGTAGAATAAGCCAACTACATGGCGCATACATAGATAACTTGCCTTGTAAGATAAGACATGTTGCTAACAAAGTCAATACATGTTGGAGGTCTTATAGGACATCACTACATTGTCGTATTGTAATACGACTATATGATGAAAATATAAATGAAAAAGATATTATTAATATTTAGTCATCTTGGATGTTACAAATAGTGGCCAATTCTAGTGCCAATATTCAAGGTCAATTAATGTCACCTCACCGGCGTCATCAAACCAAATACCCTCTATACCAACGGGACAATCAGGATTATTTTTCAACCCTACATGGAACAAGCATAGTAGGTATATACTGGTGGAGACACCCAATATGCATGATGGAGGTACAGGAAGACCACTTTGTCGTTTCTGTTGCAAATAGGTTGATCATTATGCCAATGAATGTTCTAATCCCAAAGCCAGTGATGATTACGTGCTAGTGTATAGGAATTATAAGCAAACAAGGTATACTTATCAACAATGTAATACTCCGTCTAATTTTAATAAGTGGGATCAGTAGATCCAAAATCAAAGAAAAATTGGGGAGATAAATCAAGGTCCTCAAGATTCTCTAGTCAATCGAATGGAATGAGTCCAAGCCATTCTTACCAAGAATCGGCAAAAAAAAAAAGGACCAATTCAATATTTGGGTGAGTCTGATGTGAAGGGCCAATTTGACCCAATTATAGGGACATCCAATCCAGATCCTAGTATGGGCCTCTTACCCAGTATGAGACCTGATTTGGTTGGACAATCCAATGAGGTGCCAAATACGGAGGCTTTGGTTCCATTTTAAGCTGTTTCATTCTCTATGCCGTTTCGGGAGAAACATCCTTTCCATGAAAAGTTCTTCTTAGAGACAAGAATTTTGAGGAAGCACCATCGACTGTTCTAATTTGGAGTCGAGGGCGGAAGAAAAGGGGACCACATGGAGTTAAAAGGGAGGAGAGGATAAGAAAAAGGGCATTCAAAGATCAGGATTTTGGAGTTGGAGAGCTAGCTTCAAGCTCCTTTGAAAGGTATAGAATTGGATTTATAGGGTTTGAGAGGACTTTTGCAATCATTGCTAAAAGTCAGTGTTTGTATTAGTGAATTGGATTTTTTTGTAATAAAGTTAAGGCTCATACTCTTGACTGTTTTGTGAAATTGAAAAAACTTCTGCGGTTGAAATTTAGAGGTATCTAGAAGATTGAGTATATTGAGTGCATGCAAAAAATTATGTTAATCTGACAGAACAAATAGAGGATATTTGACTATTAATGTAAAGAGATATCGAAAGTTAGCAGATTGAGATTGTTTAGGATTTCTGTAATATTTGGAGATCTACGGACTAGAATAAGGTAATTTTTGGCATGATAAGTCGAAGACTTTTAGGTGGCAGTCAAGATACATCAATGTGGATTAACGACATTTTCTTGCAACCTATAAGTTAGATTGGATTGAAACTTCTTGAGCATTTGGAAGGCTTACAAAGATACTAGTGGTAGAAGTTTACAACCATCAGACGGTCATATTGAAAATTATAGCTTACCGAAGCTCGCCATCTAAGGTTAAGATTAAAAATAAAAATAAAATAAAAATAAAATAAAAATAAAACTAACAAATAACAAAAGACTTGTGCTTATAATATCTTGAAGTTATTAAAATAGTGTTTCTAAGCATTTTGTAATGGGATTAATCTTTTATATTGAAATCCGAAATAATTATATTTAAATGGTTGAAATTCACTAGCCTACTTGGATACTTATAAAACATTGTTTTATCTTCCACAGCCAGACGCCCGGTATGTTTTCAAGTAAGATAGCACATTATACGACATAAATGGTGAACCTGACGTGAAAGCTTAAGGTAGAAAGTATTGGATTTCATTTATTTTTATTTTATTTTATGGAGAACAAGAATAAAAATTTTAAAGGATCTTTGGGAGGAGCTTCAAGTGGAGCATCTGATAGAGTTTCTTCTAAATGACAAGATATGTACATGGATCCATCCATTGCTAGTATGTTTCAAGCCTTATCATTATTTATGTAACAACAACAAAGCAATGATGGCAAAGAAGCTTTAGCAACCAAATTTTTGCAAGCAGTGGTCAAAGTAATCTCTTATCTCCGGTATCATGGCTAGTCCAAATAATTCAACCATCTTCTTCTCAGAAATCCGATTTAATTCTATTTCCCAAACATAACATCTTAAATACTTTGAAATATCCCTTCCATTCATGGGAGATTTTTTTGCATGCATTAAAAGAAAAATATTTCTTGGAGGACATTGATCGTGTTATTAAGAAATTATTTTTAGAATGGATTAAGTGGCCTAATAAGAATTTATAAGTAACAGAGCTACTAAGGGAATTTGAGAGGCAGTATTTTCAATTATCGAAGGTAGAAAAATTGACATTAGAGCCGAACAAGGTTGAATTATTTCTTCAAGCTGCTGATGGAGAATTACAAGGAAAATTGGAGTTGCTTCTTGAAGACAAAGAAGAAGATGAAGGATTGATAAGAAAATGGAAAAATGTTGAAAATGTGGTGGATTTGCTTGCAAAAAGAGAAAGGAAGAAGGATAGGAGTAATATTCCAAAAGCAGTACAAGCACCTAAAATTCCAGTACATACAATACGACCAACAATACCTACTGTTCAACCTTCAACATCTTTATCAAAGAAAGGAGACATGGAGATTGAAGAAATTATATGTGGAATGCGAGATCTTCAAATCAAATTGGCAAGACTTGAAGAAAACACTTCTACAAATAATTTGAAGAATGTTTCAAAACAAGAGTATGTACAAAGATGTATCTGGTGTGATGACGCTTCATATACTAGGAAGGATTGCAATAAATTTAATAATATGATACAGCAAAGAATTATTTATTGGAAAGATGGAAAGATAGCATTAAAAGATACAAAAGATCTCCTTCAAATCAATTTTGGCAAAAGAGGTATGAGAGCATTGATTCAAGATTATTTAAAAGAACATAGAATAGCAACATAAGAGAGTACAAGTTATGGCACTAGAGTAGATGATGACTTTGGTGGAAGTATGGAAACTAGTAAATTTTGGACTTCTGCTATTTCTACAATGAAAAAGAAAAAAATTCCTCGAGAAGCATTATTGAGGACTGCAGCTACAATATAAGGTGCAACAAGTTGGAAAGAACATGTTGAGTCTCTTTTAGTTCATGCATATATTGCTAAGAGCCAACATGAAGCTTTGATGGAAGAAAAGAGACGAGGAAATTTTGATGATACAAGAGAAGGAAATTCTTCTAAGAGGCAGACTCAAAGAAATGAGGCTCGTGAGATGATTTCACAAGAATTACCTATAAAGGATACTTCAGCATCATTGGAAGAAAAAATAAAAGAGACAAAAGATAAGGATAAATCAATTGCTTATAAGCTACTTTATGATATTAAAGTGGCAAAAAATTTAAAAGGGGTGTTGGAAGAACATATATTAAATGCTAAGGTGGAATTCACATTGAAAGAGATTTTGGAAATTATAAAGAAGGAATTTCATGCTATTATCATTAACAGCATTAAGCAAAAGAGGCAATTAATGGACAAAGCTAGAATAAGTCATGCTATTGATGCAAGATTATATAAAGATGAAAAAGAGGTTGATAATGGTTATAAGCAATCAACAAATAAAAAGAATGGATATAATCAACGAGTACATTTCGAAGATTATAGTGATAAGGAAATGGAAGCTTCAAGCCATTATACTCGAAAATATTGAGCAAGGGCAATTACTGAAGTATTGGTGAAAGTAGGAGATATAGAAGAACCAATTGTTGCTTTAGTTGACCATGGTTGTGAAATAAATCTTATATCTTAAGATCTTTATAAGAAGCAAAAATAGCCAATTGATATGGAACATGGATGGGCAATATGAGCAGCTAATAATGCATGAGGTGAATTATATGGAGCTCATCCAGATATCCAAATTTGGATTGGAGATGTTGCAATAGAACAACATTTCTTTATTCAAGATACAACATCTTATCCATTGATTTTAAGACAACCTTATATTATGGCAATACGGATGGAAATAAAAGTACTTGACGATGGTTCTGCTTATATAAAGGTACGTAGTGAAGATGGAAGAAAAGCTGTAAAATTTTTGACAATACCTCCTAATCATAAACGAAATCGAGATAAGTTGAGGATTTAAGGATTTAAGGATTTTGATATTAGAAATATTATGTATAAAAAATTTGATGATTTTAAAAGAAAATAAAGGAAAAGATTATATAGTATTGAAAAGGAATTATGCAAGTTAGGGACATTAGAAGATGATGAGAAGATTTTAGGTGTTTATGAAGAAAATGGATTGGAGGATTCTTTAGAATTAATTGCATCTATTGGATTGGGGGATAATGATAAGATTGTGGAAATTCATTCGAGGGAGGTTTATTCTATACTTGAATCTTTTCAAGCACCAAAAGTTATTGTAGAGACAAAATATAAAATAGTAAATAAAAAGATAAAACCTGTTGCCGGACCTTTACCAGAAGATTGTAAGGAAAAAATAGAAGAAGCATCAAAAGAAGAGAATTTAAGAGATCCAAAGAAGATTGGACATCAGTTTACAAAGGAGACTTTTGAAGAATTGAAGATTGGATGTGATGGTTCCTTATTTCCAACAAAAATTGAATATTTTAAAAAAAATGCTTGCAAAACGAGGTAAATCATTTGTCTTTGGGTCTCGTGAAATAGGATGTGTAGATCCTAATGTTGTTGCTTCTATGGTTATCTTTAGAGTACCTCATGTGCCTTGGAACTTAAGGCCAATTTCCGTATCGAGGACACATTTACCTAAATTGGTGGAATTATTGAAAGAAAAGATACAAATGAAAGTTTTGGAGCCTTTTTTTGCTTCATATTCTAGTCGTTGGTTTACGATGCCTAAGAAAAATGGATCATTACATTTTATTCAAGATATGTAATCAATAAATGTAGTAACTATAAAAAATAGAGGTATAAGACCTTTAGTAGACGAATTTGCAGAAGCGTTTGTGGGAAGGGCAATTTATTCAATAGGTGATTTATATTCGAATTGTGATCAATTTCAACTTGCAAATGGGAATAGAGATCTAACAACAATGAGAACGTCACTTAGATTACTTAAAATGTGTACTCTCCCTCAGGGTGCTATTAACTCAGTTGTACATATGATGAATGGGATGAACAAGGTATTAAGAGACTTCATTCTTGAAAAAACTATGCCCTTTTTAGATAATGTTCCTATCAAAGGATGTAAAGAATGAGAAAAAGATGAAACTTTAGATGAGAGGGGATATCGCAAATATGTTGTTAATCATATACAAGATTGTGAAAAGATTTTAACTCGACTTGAAGAGGTTCATCTTACACTTTGAGGAGTAAAATCTATATTTAGAATACATGAAGTTCTTATTATTAGGTATTTATATGGATTTTATAGAAAAAAGCTAGATCTAAGCAAAGTTGATGCAATTGGAAGAATGAAAGTTTCATGTGAATTTTTAACAGAAGTACGCAGGTTTTTAGGAGCTTGTGTATTTTATCGTATATGGATTCTTCATTGTGCTCATGTAGCAAATCCATTGTATGAATTATTACATAAGGCTTATTAATTTAAATGAGAAAGAAAGCATACTGAAGTAATGCAGAAGCTAAAGGTGTTATTGGTTATACCTCTAATTTTAAGAAAAATTGATTATGACTGTAATAGACAAATAATTCTTACTGTGGATACCAGTCCTATTGCTATTGGATGGACTGTGGGTCAAAATGATTCCAATGGAAATAGATTTGCAGTTCGATTTGGAGCTAAAGTTTTAAGTACTCATTAACATGCATATTTGTAAATCAAAAGAGAACTTTGGAGAGTTGTTTCAGCTATAAAAGCTAAAAAGGATTATTTGATTGGTGCAGCAGTAGTAATTGAAACAGATTGCTTGTCATTACTTGGAATGATTACTAATTATTCAACACCGGATATTATAATATTAAGATGGATTGCTTATATTAAATCATTAAATCCGAAATTTAAGCATGTTGCTGAAAAAGATAATTTAGTAGCAGACATGCTATCTAGAGCAAGATATGAAAGAGAAGATGAAATGATTGAAGATATTGATGATGTTGGATCAAAATTCTATTCAGTATCAAATCTTAACAAAGAAGACAAGCTATTTTTTGAAGAATTTTATGAAGGAGAATTATTGGATATTGGTCATTATTTGAATATCTTGACTAAACAAGAAAATTGGTCTACAAAAAAAATTAAAAAAATAAGAAAAAAAGTATATGGATTTTTGCTTCAAGAAGGATTCTTATAGAAGAGACCAAAGAAAGGAATTGGAATGCCACAAAGAGTGATAGGCAATAAGGAAGAGAAACAAAAATTATTAAAAAGGTTTCATAATATTTTATGGGCAGGACATAGAGGAATTTGGGCTACTTTTGCTAAACTTAAAGAACAATATTGGTGGAGAAATATGTATCGAGATGTGCTCTTATTTGTAGAATCATGTGAAATTTATCAAGCGTATTCTAATATATGACATCAAAATGGTCTTCATCCTACATATCCTCTAGTTATTCATTTTAAATGGATTGTTGATTTGATTACTATGCCAATTGGATTATGGAAAATGAGATATTTGATCTTAGCTCATGAAGATTTATCAAATCGAGTAGAAGGAAGAACATTGAGAATAAAAACTATGGAAGGAATTTGTAGATTTTGCTTAAAGATGTTATTTGCCACTACGGATGTGTAGGAAAAATCCCTACAGATCATGGAGAATTAAATGCACAAGAAGCTTGTGAATTCTTTGAAAGATGTGGAATTAAACTATCACTGACTATTGCTTATAATCTTGAAGGAAATGCAAAAAATAAACGTGGTCACCCACCGATTGTGAAAGCATTAGTTAAAGCTTATAATGGGAAGGTTAGAGAATGGCCACGACTTTTATCATTTGTATTATGGGCTGATTGAACAACTCATAGCTCAGTAACAGGATATATGCCTATTGAACTTATGACAAGTCAAAAATCAATTATGCCAATTGAAGAAAAAGTACCTACTTGGAGTGTGCTACTATGGGAAGATGGATTGACAAGAGAAGAACTTCTAGCTATTAGAATTTAATAATTAGAGTAAAGATCAGAAGATGTGCAAATAGCATTAGAAAGGTTAAAAAGAGCAAGGTTACAAAAAAAGACACAATTTGATAAGCAACATTGATTGAGGCCTAAAGCAATTGAAGAAGGTGATTGGATTTTGGTCTATGATAGTGGCTTGGACAATCAACATAGTACTTTAAAGAAGTTTTCTAAATGATGGTTTAGACCATATGTAGTAACAACTGTTCATGATAATGTAAGTTACTCATTGTAGGAGTTAGATGGAACAAGATTAAAAATACCAATTGTAGGGAAGCAAATAAAAATATTTAAACAAAAACAAACATAAATGAATATAGAAGACCTTGGTGAAGATATAGATATTCCTCAACATGAAGATGAATTTGACATAGATAGCAAAAATGATGAAGATGATTTGGACGAAGACTTGAAGAATGTATTATGAATCAAACAACAATTGGATTATTTGGTGCATACCAAAAGATGTAGAGGTTTAGAAGGAGTGGATGTCGTGTTGTAACATGACTATATAGTCAAAATATAAATAAAAAAGATATTATTAATATTTAGTCATCTTGGATGTTACAAATAGTAGCCAATTCTAGTGCCAATATTGAAGGTCAATTAATGTCACCTCACCGGCGTCATCAAACCAAGTACCCTCTATACCAATGGGACAATCATGATTATTTTCCAACCCTACATGGAACAAGTCTAGTATGTATATACTGGTAGAGACACCCAATATGCATGATGGGGGTGCAGAAAGATCACTTTGTCGTTTCTGTTGCAAATAGGTTGATCATTATGCCAGTGAATGTTCTAATCCCAAAGCCAGTGATGATTACGTGCTAGTGTATAGGAATTATAAGCAAACAAGGTATACTTATCAACAATGTAATACTCCGTCTAATTTTAATAAGTGGGATCAGTAGATCCAAAATCAAAGAAAAATTGGGGAGATAAATCAAGGTCCTCAAGATTCTCTAGTCAATCGAATGGAATGAGTCCAAGCCATTCTTACCAAGAATCGGCAAAAAAAAAAAGGACCAATTCAATATTTGGATGAGTCTGATGTGAAGGGCCAATTTGACCCAATTATAGGGACATCCAATCCAGATCCTAGTATGGGCCTCTTACCCAGTATGAGACCTGATTTGGTTGGACAATCCAATGAGGTGCCAAATACGGAGGCTTTGGTTCCATTTTAAGCTGTTTCATTCTCTATGCCGTTTCGGGAGAAACATCCTTTCCATGAAAAGTTCTTCTTAGAGACAAGAATTTTGAGGAAGCACCATCGACTGTTCTAATTTGGAGTCGAGGGCGGAAGAAAAGGAGACCACATGGAGTTATAAGGGAGGAGAGGATAAAAAAAAGGGCATTCAAAGATCAGGATTTTGGAGTTGGAGAGCTAGCTTCAAGCTCCTTTGAAAGGTATAGAATTGGATTTATAGGGTTTGAGAGGACTTTTGCAATCATTGCTAAAAGTCAGTGTTTGTATTAGTGAATTGGATTTTTTTGTAATAAAGTTAAGGCTCATACTCTTGACTGTTTTGTGAAATTGAAAAAACTTCTGCGGTTGAAATTTAGAGGTGTCTAGAAGATTGAGTATATTGAGTGCATGCAAAAAATTGTGTTAATCTGATAGAACAGATAGAGGATATTTGACTATTAATGTAAAGAAATATCGAAAGTTAGCAGATTGAGATTGTTTAGGATTTCTGTAATATTTGGAGATCTATGGACTAGAATAAGGTAACTTTTGGCATGGTAAGTTGAAGACTTCTTGGGAGCAGTCAAGATACATCAGTGTGGATTAACGACATTTTCTTGCAACCTATAAGTTAGATTGGATTGAAACTTCTTGAGCATCTAGAAGGCTTGCAAAGACACTAGTGATAGAAGTTTACAACCATCGGACGGTCATATTGAGAATTATAGCTTGTTGAAACTCGCTATCTAGGATTAGGATTAAAAATAAAAATAAAATAAAAATAAAACTAATAAATAATAAAAGACTTGTACTTATAATATCTCGAAGTTATTAAAATAGTGTTTCTAAGTATTTTGTAATAGGATTAAGTTTTTACATTGAAATCCGAAATAGTTGTATTTAGATGGTTGAAACCCACTAGCCTACTTGGATACTTGTAAAACATTGTTTTATCTTCCATAGCCAGATGCTCGGTGCATTCTCAAGCAAGATAGCATGTAATACGACGACGTAGCTCTTAGTTAGATAGTATATATAGACGCAAGAGTGAAGCCTTCTTCACTCTTATCAATGACTTTCTAGTCTTCTTGTTTTTGGCAATAGCCATTCTAGTTAATATTACATCACCTTTTGAGTGACTTTCTAGTTTTCTTCAGTGATAGAAGAGTGTATTGAGGATTCTCTTTTTTTGAGATTCATATCCTTAACAGCTAACTGGTATAATGTGTTATCGTCCTTACTTATACTCAAGCCAAATATTAAAAAACTACATCTATTCTTCTGAACGATGATGTTGTGATTTTAAATTTTTTGGATGCAAATCATGTAACAAGAATTGATGATTAGTCCAAACAACTACTCGCTTGTCCAATAGATAGTATCACCATACCTTTATAGTATGTACAATCACTAATTATTCTCAATCACATGTAGAGTAATTGTGTTCTACCCTTTTGAGCTGACATTGTTATGATGTAATACTACTATATAATAAAAATATAATCAAAATTGAATTTTTAATTAATATCTAATTACTTTGATTCAATAATAATTCAAGGTATCTAAACATAACTTTAATAGAAGCCTCTTAAATTATTTTTTTATCTTAATAGTTAATAGATTGAAGGTTGGTTAGTACTTTTACCTTCTACAATGTAGAGACTCTTATACTACCTTAAAAAGACCATAAATTGATAAAATCAGATTAGAAGAGATAAATAATTAATATGGTTGATACTAGGATTAGATTGAAGATAGGATTGGGTTAAAAAATCCTTAGAATAGATTAGATTGATACTCAGGGATCGACCATTTGTATATTAGAGTGAAAATCATATTTCATGATGTAAAACAACTAATAGGTGAAAAGATGAAAAAAATATCATATTTTTGAAGATCTTATTTCAAATATATTATAACAAATTATCTTAGAAAAATAAATAATAGTCAAGGGATAGAAAAATTAAAGGTACTAATATTATTTTTTTACAAAATAGGCTTCTATTCACTTGTAGAACCGTAAATAGAACAAAATAAGGTAGATTAGAAATATAAAGAGGTTTTCTTAAATATTTATCAATCCACCAATTAGATTGAAGCAAATATTTTTTACAAAGGTAAGTCAGCTTGATTTCTAACAAGTATGTAAATTTTGGAAGCAAAATAATAGTTCTATCAAGAGTAATTGATTCTAAGAGATTGGCATCTAGGTCAGAGAAGGAGGCCGGCCAATACCTGAGTATATTTTTGAGGTTATTGTCTATTTGATAATTTCAGTCTTTTTTAATCAAGAAGAGAGTTTTTGGGTACTTTGTATTGGATTTAAGCATTCTTGAATTAAAATTCAAATTAAATTCTTCTTACATGGGTGAAACATATTAGGATTTTTTTGGATATTTATAAAACTGAATTCCACCTTCTACAGCCAAATGCCCAGTGCATTCTTAAATAGAACGACATGTAATACAACAATGTGATTTATACGCCACAAGTTGAAGGCCCCTATCAAATTTTTGTTGAAAGATCATTATAATGGTAAAGTCGAAAGCATCAATATAAAGCATACAAGGAAGGTTGGAATCATATGATTGCAATATTAGAGCAGTAATAAGTACCTCCTTGAACCTATCAAAGGTGCCTTGTTGTTCTAGTTTCCATTCAAATGGAGGACCTTTCTACAATAGGCTTTTCAATGAAGCAACAATGTGTGCAAATTATCAAAGAAAATAGTAATAATATCTAGTAAGACCTAAAAATGAACAGACTTTAAAAGCATCCTTAAAGGTTGATTAATCTTCCGGTGCTTTCACCTTATCTTGCTCCATATGCATACCTTCAGAAGACACCACATGCTCCAAAAGATGACTTTTGACATCCAAAGTTCATATTTTGATTGCTTGCAATAAAAACAACTATTTTATAGTTGATATAATATTTTTTGTAGATATTACTCATACTCTTCAAAGATTTCATTATATATGAAGATATCATTAATAAATTCAATTATATATTTTTCCAAAAGGTTCTAAAATAATCTATTTATATGACCTATAAAAGAAGCTGGAGCATTAGTAAGGTCAAAAGGTAAAATTAGCCATTTAAAATGTCCATAGTGCATATAAGATATCATCTTTTTTACATCTTTTTTTATAGTAGGTATCTATCAATAGCTACTCTAAAGATCTAATTTACTAAAGATAGTCACATCTTGAAATTAATCAAAAAAATCATCCATACGTAGAAATGGATATGCATTCTTAATAATCTACTTATTGAGGCCTTGATAGTTGATGCAAAGGCAAAGTCCACCATATTTTTTAAATGCAAAGAGTACATGTGCTCTCTATGGTAATGTGCTTTTTCAAATGAGGCCTTTTTCTAATACTTCATCTGATATCTTTCGTAGTTCTTCAAGTTTTTTTGGTATTAAGTGATAAATTGGTCAACTTGTTGATTTGGCTTAAGGCAATAGTTCTATTTGAAAGGAGGCATTTCAATTAGGAGGCATGCCACTAGGTAGGTCGATTGGAAAGACATCTCAATATTTTTGTATGAGTTGATCAGTTTATTCTAATCCTTTGGTTTTCTTTCCTACCATTGATGTAAGTTTTGGAACCACCATGTATACCAATTGCTTATATTGTATTTTTTTCTTTATAAAGGTCGTCCCTACAAATAAGTTATTGATTGCAGACTGTCTTTCCTCTTCACTTGATGTGAAGATGTAAAGAGTCACGTTACTTCCACCATCTTTAGAGAAGATTGTCCTTGCTACTTAATCAATTTGCTTATTTTCCATCTCTAGCCATAGTATACCAAGGATAACATCATATCTTAGCTTTGTCACCTTGAACCTCTTTCTTAAGATGTAAGTGTCAGTCAATTTCAAGGTTTTTTTTTTTTTTTTTTTTTTTTTTTTTACATATCTCATTCAATATATTTTCTTGGTCATCTATAAAGTGTATACTTTCTCTTTTAATTTCCTTAGTTTTAATTCTAAGTCGGTTAATAATTTCAATTGAAATGTAATTTTTTGTAGAGCCACAATCTACAAGCACTTGACATGGTTGTTTTCTTAGTAGTTCTATTAGATGTACTAGTCAACTCTTTTTATAATTATCCAAAGCAATGCCATTTGTCTCTCAGAGATAGTAGCCATTTTCAGTTTTGGCCTTTGATGCCTTTATTAGAGAGTCTCGTTTTCTTATTTTATCTCATTATCGACTTGGTGGATTTCAAGACTCTGAATCCACCTTATTTTTTTGGTGTGTAAATTTTGACATTTTGGACAACTTCCAACGTGATGTCCTAGCTTCTGATAATAAAAATATAATTCTTTTTGTACCAATATTTATTAATTTTATGATATCAATGTTTCTAGTAGGGCATCAATCTCCATTGGCATTGGTTTTTGTACTATAGTATTAGATAGCAACATAAGACTTTTTACTATAGGTCATCCTCCATGATTTTTGAAATCTATAGTATCAACCTTCATTACAATCTAAATTGACCCTTCAAATATTTTTGGATCCTTTAATTCTATCTCTCGCTAGATCCCAAGTTTCAAACCTTATAGGAATCCACCCATCATCTCCGCTTTCAAAACATTACTAATTTAGAGACATAAGAACTTAAATCGGAAGACATAATCTTGCACCAATTTAGTTTGTATAAGATTTGTGAACTAATTGCATGATATTTTTTGTCCATTGATAGACTAAAATTGATTCCTAAACTTGGTCTGAAACTCCTTTTAATCACAAAATCCACATAGAGCTCTATAACTTTGAATTCAATGTCACCACCAAATAGCTGTCGCATCTCTCAAATAGCTATTTGCATACATAATTTCTTTAGTGGTATTTGTCCGAGATAGTTGGAGATATTGTTGCATATTGAAGAGCCATTGATATACATCTTATCTTGAAGATCGATAGTATGAACTAGGCTTATTCAATTTCAGCCTAGCAGATGTTGACTTTCTTGTCCTTGAGGCTTCTATTTGCTCTTGCAAAGTAGCTATCTGGCCTAAGAAGTGTTGTATTTGAGCCTCCATCTAAGATTGCTCTACCATATCTCCCATACTCTAATTTTCTTACTAGATTCCACTATTATAATACTTTCTTACTTCCCAATTGATTTTTTAAGAGTAGCTTGTAGTAGCTTCAATATGGTATCTACTATGACCACAACAACTAACCTTAGATTAGATGATGACTATTGATACACCACCAAAGAACAGTCTAATACTCACTTTGGTACCAATAAAACAAGGCCGGTCTATCTCAAATGTTCAAGATCCTTCTAATCCACAGTAACATAAAACTTCATCACAAGATAGGACAAACTAGAATAAAAGAAAACTGAATAGAACTAAATATAATGGGATACAATAGAAAAAATTGAGTAACTAGAATTAAAACAAAATAAAAAAAAACAAGAAGATACAAAATCCAATTGTATTAAGAGAAATGGTTTAAAGTCATATATGACCAAATGCTCTAAGCGGCCTTCGCCAATCTTATTTATACTTTGTTCTATCATCCTAGGCTTTCTAGATAATAGACTCCACTTAGATAACCACCTTAAAATCTTTCTAGATAGGTAGAAGAAAGTATAAATAAGTCCTCTTAGCCATTGATAATTTTAAACTACAATCATGTTATCTACTATTATGATTGTATTTGACTCTTTATACCTAAATGAGACTTCTCTTTAATAATTTATCATACACAATTATATCCAAACTTTTTTCTTGCTATTTCCATTGATTTATTTTAATATTTATTCTAACTATATTATAAGTCCTAAAATTTGGCTCATACCTTCGAAGAAACTCTCAATATTTGGTGATTTTATTGGAGGTAGGAGTGATTTATGATGGTATAATAAATTTTTTATTTGAAAGAAGTTATGAAGGCCTCAACAATGATTAAATAACAATGTGGTCTTCTTGCTCTAGAATAGAACATTATCAATGGCTAAAAAAACCTATTAATTATCTTTGTAGGAAACAACAATCAAAATATGTGAAAAATATAATTTGTTACAACTTGGATTTCATCATGTGATCATTGCTCCTTATAGAATTCATCCTTAAAAAGAGGGATAATATCATGGACATATATATTTACTTTAATAGTTACCTAAATAATATGAATAAATAGAAGTAAATAAAAATAGATTAATTTTATGATATCTTTTAGAGAAGCTTCTTAAAAGTTTTGTAGACATAGTTTCACTTTTATATATGCCTATAGGTGATTTATAAGTTAGAAATTTGGCCAAAAAATTAGCCATGTATTATCATATGGTATGATTTTTTATTTGAAAATATACCAAATATCTAATTATAGAAAGTATAGCTTTAATTTATTGAATAAGTTCCAATAAGTGATGTATTTTTATTATAGAGGCCAAAGAAATACAGTAGTATTAAAAATATGTATATATTCTATTGATAAAATCTTTTTATGTTTAAGAAGATTCATATATAAGGCTTTTTAAAGCATCAAAAATATCCTAATATCCTTTGGTATACCAAATTATAATTAATATTTTGCTAATAAGTTTGATTTTCCATTATCTCAAAGAAAATCCATAATCTTCTTATAAATATCCATCTTTATCTTATAATTTTTTCATAGCTCCATATCTCCACCTTTAACATATATATAAAGTCTTAGCTCCCAAAAATCCTTTTACTTTGTATAAAATACACAAATTGTAGCAAATCCTTTTTGAAACATTTTTCTTCTACAAAGGATTTTTCTTCTCAAACTTTAGAAATTCATATCTCTTCATCCAATTGTTCAATTTTTTTAAAATTTTTAGATAATATAGACTTTATCCTTAAGCTTTACCACAAAAAAATGAATTATAAATCTACTATTGATTATTTGGCATCTTAGAAATCCTAGAAAGTGCTCTAAAACCTAATTTATAAGCACATAAACACTATTTTCTCTATATCTCAAAAATCCAAATTTTAAATGCTATAATATTTATATATAAATTTTATTAATATAATAACATATATTTTTAGAAATTTTTAGTTAAAATCTTATCAAATTTCTCAAGATATAGCTCAAAACACAACCAATAGTAAATTGGATCACTTATTGCCTTTAGATTGCAAGTGCTGATTTCAACTTTTTATAACTTTTTTATCTTAGCTTAGAATATATCAAATAGTATGTAAAAATTATAGCCAAAAAATTACTATCTTTAATCTTAATTGCCAATCCTTCATTTTTTTCCATATGCATACATCTTATTCCAAAAGAGTGACAATAAGTACAAAACCAACACCTTGATTATAAGCACCTATATCTCTTTAATAAAAACTCCAAATTATACAAAATTTTTACCAAATCCATAGCCAAAAATCTAAAATCTTTGATTTTAGCCTCCAAAGTTTGAATTTCTTCTAAAAAAACAATCCTAATCTCTAATAAGATCTCAGTCAATCTCCTTGAGGTCCATTGGACATGCCTTTTGGCCAGTAGCAATGGAGATTTTTATCATCCATGTCCATTCATCCATATGAATGTCCCATGTAACAGAATATAGATAAGATAATTGTATAGATAGTTATAACTATAGAAATTTCTAGAATTGGAGTTAGATTAGTGGATCAAGTAGGATCCATCGTGAAACATTCTAGAAAGAATTTATGGTGGTTATTTAGATAAGGCCTACTATAGAATCTTCTAAAAAAGATTTAGGATGAATATCTAGGTGGAGCCTATCACAAAAACTTCTAAAAAAAGAATTTAAGGTAGTTATCTAAGTCAAATCCATCACCTATAAACATTCTAGAAAGTCCAAGGTGGTAGGATAAGCTATAAATAGGACTGATCAGGGCCTTTTGGAATATATGATCAAGTATGGCTTCAAATTCTTTTTCTTAGTAAAGTTTGATTTTACATCTTTTTATTCAATTTTATTTTGTTCTATTTCCATTTGCTCAATTTTGTCTTTCATATCCTATTCTATTTAATTCTATTTAGTTGAATTATTGTCTATTTTGTTTTATTTTATAATAAGGCTTTATATTATTGTGGATTGAAAAGATTTTGGATTTTTTTGAGATAGTCTGGTCTTATTTCATCATAATTATTTTTTTTGCTATCAAAATCTCTCTCTAATTCTTTTTCAATAAGATTTATATAATATATGTCCTAAATATTAATTAAAAGAAATAAAATAAGATTTCAAGAGTCACCAATATTTGATAAAGGTGGCCATAAAATATATAAAATTATGATCAACATAAAATCAATCTCAATAATAGCCCTTTTAAACAACTACTTCAAAGTAGTAATCTAACCATATTTTATACTGACTAAAATCTAATAATATGGCTTTTATTATATTTTATAATATATATATATATATATATATATATACATATATTTATATATATTCATTATTTTTACATAGTAGCCAAACTTCAACATGACATCCATCCCTTTCAAACCTATGCATCCTCTGATATGCACCAAGAAGAATCAAAGTTGTGGTCGGCATCATACCACCTCCTCAACATTGTATTTTTCATGATCTATGTCTTTTTTTTTATTTGTAAGAAAATCAATGTCTTTTCTAATACCTTCACCTATTATATCTCAATTTCATTGTTTAAAAAGTTTCTTACATTTTTTCTGCAAATGGAACCTTAAAGTATATACAATCTAATTTTTTCATTATATATATATATATATATATATATATATACATATGAGGTATTATGTAAAATATTTACTACCACATAAGGTCCAAATCAATGCTTTGATAATTTTTACAAGGCACTATGTTGGTTATCTAAATTGTTATCATAAACAAGTATCTAATCACCTTCATGAATTCCTTGTAGCCTTAATCGGTGCCACTTATTAAATTTGTCCTTATTTTTTAAACGTGCCTCTTCTAACTTCACAATTATTTTTCCTATGTCCTTAGATCTCCTCTTTAGTTGACAAATTTAAAGTATAAGAAGTTCTTCTCTAGATATTTTATCTTGCTAAGATAAAAGACACTAAGTAGATATTTGTTCTTCAATTGGAATAATAGGCTTTTATCCTTACATCAATTTTGCTAGCATATATTTAGTTATTGAACTTTGAGTAGTATGATTGGTCCATAAAGCAAATGGTAATAATCTTGGCCATTCTTTTATTCTTCTTTTGTATGCTTTAATAATCGCTTTGACTATTGGAGGTTGACCTTGCTCACTTTTGGTATTATCTTTGGGATTATATGTTATTGTAAGTACAAGCTTAATTCTACATCTTTCAAATAATTCTCTTGCTTCATGTACATCTAATTCTCTATGCTCAATAGTAATCTTTCCAATATATCCATATCTATAAACTACATTTTTCAATAGAAATCTACAAACTCCTTTAATTGATTTTGTTTGTAGAGCTCTTCCTACTATTTGATTAAATAAATCTTTTCATCCCAAAATCAAATATTACATCTGCTATAATCCCATAGGCATAGTAATTAGGTCCACAACCCACTTATAATATATTGTAAGAGGATATGTTGAATGCAACTCATCTTTGTATCAAATCTCCAAATATATTTGATAAATTTGGCATGATTCTATAAACCTTATCACATCTCTATATATAATATGCTACCAACATCTTTCTTTGAGCTTATTAAAAATAACATAAATATCTCTATGGCCTATCCATAAATTATCATATTTTTTTTGAATTAGTTGTTTATGCATTTTTTTTACAAATCAATCTTTGTGGTATACCACTATCCCTTTTATACTACTTCTATAAATAACCATCTTATAAAAGGTATTTGTAAGCTTTTCTTCTAATTTACTTAAAATAAATATCATTCCACATTGGTTGCCTTCATAATATGCTCAAGTAATACTCAATATCTATCCATTTTTCTTTATATAGCTCTTCCTTAAATAATTTTGGATATTTATTTTATTATATATGGATAATAAAGAATCTACACATAATAAAATATGCATGCTCCTAAAAATCTTTGCTCTTCTACTTATATGCTACAAATTATTTTTATCTGTTGTATAGCATTCACTTCACTAGAATCTAGCTTGTGACTAAACCATG
Organism: Physcomitrium patens; assembly: GCF_059467195.1. NCBI lineage: Eukaryota > Viridiplantae > Streptophyta > Bryopsida > Funariales > Funariaceae > Physcomitrium > Physcomitrium patens. The sequence continues at coordinate 4,308,391 of NC_143424.1, forward strand.
GACATAAATGTCCTATAATAACAACTTCTCAAACTCCAAAAGTGGATTTAGCTCTTGATAATTTTAAGTGCACTTTCTCAAGCCATAATAAAATCTTATCACAGTCTAAAATATGTTTAGATACAAATTTATAGCACCGCTTCTAATCTATTTCTTTATTTTTTATTTCTTCCACATACCCTTTATTGAGATATCATCCAAAAAAAGTATAGTATTCTCTAAAATAAAATCTCAAATAACCTTATTTATTCCATTCATCATATAAGAAATTAAATTTGTTGTATCATGTAGTAATATATACATCTTTATAAACCCTAAAGATGTCCTCATAGTGGTGATATCTTTGCTTCTTTCAACTAGTTGAAATTGATCATATCTAAAATAAAGATCTTTAATAGAATAAATGACTCTACATACAAATATCTTAGCAAATTTTTCAACAATTGGTCCAATCCCTATATTTCTAATGGTCACCTGATTCATTGGTTGTATATCTTGAATAAACTATGGTGTTTCACTCTTCTTTGATACTGTAAACCAACGGCTAGAATATAGTGCAAATGATGGTTTTAAGATCATCATTTGCACCTTTTCTTTCAAAAGCTCTATAAATCTAATTAAATGCATTTGAAATACTGTAATTGGCCTTAAATCCTAAGAAGCATGTGGAATTGTAAATATAATCATTAATGATACAACACTTGGATCTACACATCTAATTTCTAAGGATTCAAAAGCAAAAGCCTTTCTATACTTATTTAATATGTTTCTAAATTTTTCCACTTCAATACATAGAAGACAATCCATAGATCCTATTTTCAATTCTTTGAGTATAATTTTAATAAACTTGTGACCAATCCATTTAGGATTTCTTAAATTCTTATCTTTTGAAGCTTATTGAACTTGGAGGTTGAAGTCACTAGGCAATAATATAGCTATAAGCTTTATTTTTCTCTCTACAATCTTGTACCAAATTTCAACTTTACCTTCATAATCTTGAAATACACATATAATTGAATAGAGCTCTCTTGAATGTAGCTATACTACTTGATTTTTATTTTCTTATTTAATTTTTGTAAGTTCTTCTAAAAAATCTTCTAAACCTATCTCCATATATATATTTGCTATCCTATCATCTTTATTAAGCATCTTCACTCTTTTTAGGTTTTTTTTCAGATTTTTACACATCTTTTTTTTTCCATTTTTGTAGGTTATTAAACTATATATATATATATATATATATATATATATAGCAAATCCATTTAGACCTTAGTAAAATTGAGTTTTATCACCTTGAGAGCTATTATAAAAAAATGAAATAAGATTTGAAGGCCATGTGAGGTTCTTGGGCTAATTAGGTGTTATTAAATACCATGGTATAGTCAAAAGTACAAAAAAAAGAATTTTACGAATAGAAAATAGGAAGACCAGCAGTTAATTTAGTCCTTGTAAGAAGGAAAGTGTACAAGTTCCATATAGGTTGTAGTACCTTGGATATAGGTAGGAAGATAAGACCAAGGCCTTGTGGCCTCTCTTAACAATCCATATATACTACTTGTAAGCCTTGGTGAGACTCAAACTCTTAATTTCTTAAGCAAGGTATCCTTGAGGTAAAATTATTCACTTAATTTTTCTATTATTTATATTCTATCTTTAATCTATCATAACTTATTCATAGTAACTTAAATTTACATATTTTTTATGTTATTAAAAAGATAAAATAGATAAATATTTAAAATTTTTATTTTTATTTTTTACCTTTTTTTTTATTGGATGAAAATCTAATAAACAAATTGTGACTAGTTTTGTAGCATATAATTGATTGATTGCACTTGTTTCACTTGTTTACTACTTTTATTTTATACCACCAATTATAAATAATTCTAATTTAAGGCCATCTTATAATTTGGATTAAAGGGTGAATATTACCCTCACATAAATAATGCGTCTATTGGAAGATGGTACTTCTAATAGTATGCAAATGTAAAGTTTACTTATTGTGATTGATCTTGCTTGGTTTTATTAAGTGAGAAATTCAAATAGATCTTCACCATTTTTAAGTGCTCTACATCTCTTTCTTATTAGTGTATAGAAAATATTTTAATTTTTTAATTTATAATATAGTCAAAAAAATTATTATTGAGTTGAACATTGATTTGCTCTCGGATTTTCATCAATCAATTTTTACATATTGTATCTTTTAAGTTGAAACTTTTTGAAGTTATGTATCTTGATGTCAGATTTTTAATAAGCTATTTCACGTTTAATTTAGATTTAATTTGGATTTATAGTAAGTTTTAGATTAGACAAGAGTTCACTACCTTGGTAATTTCATGTACCTCATGTTTGGAAAGGCATTTTTTAGTATCTAGTAACTATCTAATATAGGAAATTTTTGAATAGAAGTATCTTTAAGTTAAGGTTGTAGTGGTGCAAAATTCAATGCTATTGAATAAAAATTGAATTTGTGGCGATTTTTGGAGTGGAAAGGAGTTGTTGCATTAAGTGGAATATAATTGAGGTTAGTGATTTCTATTTCTTCAATCATTTACTTTGTTAGATTTATGTTATACTTTTAAAAAATTTATTTAAATTTTTTCTCAACTATATTAAATTATAAAAAAATTAAATATTAAACATTAAAATTAAACATTAAAAGAAAATAAATAAAAATAGATAATTTTAAATTAAAATAATTAAATCAATATAATTAAATTAAATTAATTATTTTATTAATTCATAAGAACTAAAATTTAATTAATATTTTAATTTACTTTTAATTTATATTTATTTTATTTTATTATTATTTTATTTTATTTTATTATTATTTTATTTTATTTTATTTTTACTTTTATCATTTATTTTTACTTATCTTTATATCTTAATCTTTCTTATTTAATATTTAATATTAATTTTATTTCCTTTATATGCATAATAAGTTTATGTATTGATATAAGTTAGTATATTTTTATTTACCCATTAATTTATTTTTTATAAAATATTATTACTTATAACTTTAAGTAATATTTTATTAGTCTAGTATTAGTATTAATATTATTGGATGGTTTTTTTTAGGTTGGTTGTCACTTCCAAAGCATAAGGATTGGAATTCAAGTATAACTTCAAATATAAAGATTAACCTTGGTAAGTTCCAAACCTTGGCTCTTTAAATTATTTGAAATTTTAGATATGCAAAGAAAAAGCATGGCTTGAAAAAATTAGGTGGGTTCCAAACTTTAGCTCCTCAATTTTATTTGAAATTTTAGACATGCAAAAAAAGACCATGGCTTGGCAAAATTATGTGGATTTCAAATCTTAGCTCTTTATTTTTATTTCAAATTTTAGGTATACTTAGGAAGGAGACCGACGGAACTTGCTATCCTAAAGATATTATCTTAACCATTCTAACATCTTATATTATAATTGAATATTAAAATATTTAATTACATGCACTAATTTTTTTTTCAATCTATCTCTTTTTGTTAAGAGAACCTGGTTGTGTTGTGATAGGTGCTTTTAATTTCTAAATATTTTGTGAAAAGTGAAGTCAAATTGATGGTTGATATAACTTCTTTTTGGTATTAAATCTATACTTTTAGGAAGTGATGACCTCTATGAAGCAAAGTTGATTATTGCATGTTATCTTACAGGTTTTTTTTTATCCAATCCATCTAATTTTTGTGATAGCTACATGTTAAAATTTTAAAATACTTGTACTACCTTTGTCCTTATTTTTTAATCTCCAAATTTTGAATTAAGTCCAACTAATGGTTGATTCTACCATAATAAGATCAACATGAGATCTTAATTTGATAATTAGTTGAACCTTATGCATTACTTATGAAAAAGATTTAATTATTGAGTGAGACCACTAATTTGAAATTGGCATAAGATCTCATCTTAATATATAATTAAAGCACGTATCTCAAAAATTAGTAAGAAAAAAAAATATTTTATATTATTTCACAAAACAAAAATAAAAATAATTTTCAGTCTACTTGTTTTACTTTAAACCACCTACTAGGTCTTTTATCTTAAAAAAGTTATTTAAAAATCATATATTTAATTTTATGCTACCTAAAATTAAGTCTAAAATATTTTATCTTTCTACCAGCCTTATTTTTGGATCTAAACATATTTTCTAACTTGGAATATATATTGAGCCTATAGTTTTAGAAAACCACGTATTAGAAGAGAAATGTGACAAGATGTGACAAGCTTCTATTAGAATGGAGTATAGTAGAGGGCAACCTTCAAAACATCAAATAAATCCTTAATCTTCTTCAATTCTATGAACTAATGTGGTGAATGGACATAATAGAAATCTTCAATCAAATATTAAAATTGATCTAATGATATTGCCTAGGAAATGATCAATTGTATTACTTTTGAGATTGCAAGGGATAATAATTCCATCTAAACTCTTAAGATTTAGTTGATCTATCAATAAAGACTTTACAACTCACATAGAAAGATTTTTAGAGATATTTATTACTAATTTAGTAACTAACCATAGATACTACCTTATTTGGTTTCTAACAACCTTGACGAATTTTACATACATATAGTATAGATTTCATATAGAAGAATCATTGACTACATGAAAACAACTTTTGGCAGCTTTTTTTCAATTTAGATCTATAATTGGCCAACAACAAGCTCTTTTGGTCTCAAGCAATATTAGATACGATTCCTTAGAGGACATTATCACTTATATGAGACAATTTTGGATAGTATGCATCTAATACATTAATAATATTTTAATTGAAGATACTATGAGGTATTATTTTAGCCAAGGTTTTGCTATGTCTTCTGCAATTAGAGATATCTTAAACAAGAGACCTTAAGATTTAGAAAGATCTATTCAAGTTGCTTTGGAGGTAGAAATTATTGATAAAAAATATGATTATATATTTAGAAAGGTAAAAGAACTAATACCCACATTTATATCCTTGTAACATTGACCTATAAAATTTCATCAACATCTAAGTTTAAGCTATTCACAACCTTCTATCTTTATATTACCAATTAGCAATCCAATAACTTGAGTTATATAAGGCTCACATGATTAAGCTCAAATTAATACTTTCAATTATTGTAGATTAGAAAAATTTAAAAGTTAAAAAAAATAAGCTAATGATATATTCAAAAATGAGATGATAAATATTATGAAGGCTATTAGTGAAAAAATATCTTATTTCATTAAAAACTAAACTCCAAGTATAGAGGTTAGACACTATGAATCAGGAATTCATACTTCTTGATTCTAGTGTACAAAATGTAGATAAGTGAATCACACTGTCCAATTTTTTCCACAATTTTTATAACAACCATCTATAAAAAGAATCAATTCCAATCTTGTAGACCTCCTCACCATTCAAGATAAGTAGGTCCTAGTTTTCTTTCTAATCAAAGAAATAATATCACACCTTATCCTATTCATAGAAAGCGACATTGAATAGGCCAATGTTGGATTTAAAATGGAATTATATGCTTAAATTGTGAAGGATCTTAACCTACACATTGTTGTAGAAGACCTGATAAATTCATTCTTTTAATCTTTCTTTCAAAAGATTATAAAAATTAAGCTTGAAAAAATATGCAAGGACTTAAATTTGTAGATGCTATAATTAATAATGATTCATTAAACCTATACTATGATCATTTAAGTAATGGAAAATTTTTGTCAATCTCTAATGTCAATTTAAACCAATAAAGGAGTGATGTAAAATCTTTTATCATACAACCAAAATCAAAATCAACAACTACCATCTTCTCTAGATATTAGGTATATAATGGCTCAAATTCATATGCCTACTATACCAAATCTATCATCTCTTTAATCCAACTTAGTACAATTAGATAGTAAGAAGGTCTCTTTGAATAATGGTTATTTACCTTCTTTATTTGTAACTAGAAGTATGAATGCCAAAAAACCAATAGATGTAGCTTACCTTGAAAAAGATGTGAAAATCAACATGTTCAATTATTTTTAATCAATTGATTCAAGTAGCACTAACTATCAAAATATAGACCTATTGAAATAGATGTAGAAATTATAAATAAAATAATCCCTAAGGTCATATTAGATGATGGAAATAGCATTAATATTACACCAAAATCTACCATGAACAAATTGGAATTGAAAATCAATCACAAGGCAATTATGAAGGTCAAATTAGGTGATCAAAGACCTTCTCAATGTCTAGATCAAATTTTTTATCTTCATATATAAGTTGGAAGTATAGATTATATAGTATCATTTTATGTACTTCATTTCTATGAAGAAACAAATAGCTACCTTCTTTTATTAGGAAGGAGATAGTTGACGCAATCTAAAGGAGTAACTAATTGAGAGGCTTCTATGTTTTTGTATAACTAATGTTGTAAAATCCATTTACTCCAATAAGTCTTGTACATTCTTGAATTTTAGAGAATCCTATTCAACCTTATCAAAGTTGCTCAAAAATACAAGATACTTATACTTTGTAAAGATAATACTTGCAAATTTTAAGAAAAAAATCTTATTATAATAGGTAAAATATTTTAGGATTCTTATCTTTTTGATTTTATAGTTTTATTTCCTCCTACAATTACCTCCTATACAACATTATATAGCAATATATCTTCTTTATAAGAATCTAAGATCTTCAAACTTAGTATCTTTGGCTAAATCACTTGCATCACAATATGATACCTAAAATGGCTTCTAATAGTTCCTCCATAAATGGTTTTAGGCTCAAGACTATTGAACACCCTATGTTATGCTCAAGGTGTGCTTTTGAAAAGTCTCATAATATAATAATTTTAAAGAAAATCAACAAAATCAAAGCTATACAACCATGGATGTGAATTCATAGTGATATTTGTGATTTGATAAACATACCCTCTCATGGTAGTTCACTTTATTATATATTATTTTAAAATAATTATATATACTAATTTTTTTTTATTTTTTAAAAAATTGATATATTTATTCATTTATAATAAGTATAGAAGATAGTTTTTTAAAACAATGGCTATAAAGCTCTTACATAAAGAACTAATAATGTAAGTAAATTTTGTAATAAATGCTTCATTGACTTTTTTCATTGAATCAAATACAAATTCATTATCTTATATACACCAAATAAAACATGGTATTTGAGCAAGATAATAGAATATTAATTAGACAAAAACATAGAAGATTCAATCCTAGGATGCAACTTATTGTAAAAATAAAATTAAAAAGACTACTTCAAGAAAGATTGATAAAGCTTTTAAAAACTATGGATTGGTTGTCTCATATTGTCTTAGTAAAAAAAAAAAGGAAAAAGAAATAAGCTCAAGGTGTATGAAAATTATGGAGATTTAAATAAGTACATTTAAAAAGATCATTTTTTTATTATCTTTTATTACTTCTATAGTAGATAATAAAAGTAGATCATGACCTTTATGATTTTATGGATAACAACTTTAATTACAATCAAGTATCAATAGCTCTTGAAGATTGGCACAAGATTGCATTTACATCACCTTAGAGAACCTTTGTATATGTAATAATATCTTTTGGCTTATGCAATACTCCTTCAACTTTTCAAAGAATCATAATCTATACATTCTCAAATCTTCTTAAAAAAAACTATGTTAATTTTTATTGATGACTTTCATTATCAATCTTCAAAGAATAATCATCTTGAAAGCCTTCAATTGTATTTCCTACATTGTAGAAGAGTAGGAATTTCTCTCAACTTGGAGAAGGTTTATTTAGTGATTAAAAAAAGAATTTTATTGAATTACATCATTTTTAAGAAAGAAAAAGAAATTAAAATTTTAAAAATAGAGGTTATTACAAACCTACTACTTCCAAATGAAATAAAAGGCATTCAAAAGATTTTAGGACATATGGATTGGTATTGTAATTTGATTGAATTCTATTCTATTCATGCTTCTCTATTGACTAATTTTTTAAAGAAGACCATTAAATTTGAATGGACTTCTAAATATCAAGCAGGTTTTGATGCAATTAAAATCAAATTGCTTTCATATCCTTATCTATTACCACCTAATTGGGATCAACCTTTCTATGTCTATTGTGATGCCTCTAAATTGGCAGTATGTAGTGCTTTATATCAACCAAATGATAAAAGCGTAATTCATCTTATTGCTTTGCTAGAAAATAATTGATAAGTACTGAGTGCAACTATACTACTATGGACTGAGAATGTTTGGCTATGGTCTTTAGCAACAAAAAATTTTGCCATTATCTTTTGATGAAAAAAATCATTTTCTTTATAGATTATATGGCTCTTAGATATATTACAAAGAAACCAAATTTAAGTAGTAGATTAGTAAGATGGATATTGCTTTTGGTAAAATTTGCTTATAAAGTGCTATAAAAACTAGAAAAAGAATACAAACAAGTTGATCACCTTTGAAGATTCTTTACAACTATAGGTATCTAAGATATAGATGATGAACTGCTTGATGCTCAATTGTTCTATATTATGTTGACACCTACATGATATGAAAATACTAATAAATTTTTGAGTACTCAACAACTATCTAATAGCTTATCAAAAAATGAACAATAGAAGATTAGAGTGAATAGTACTTATTTTGCTTTTATAGCTAAGAACTATATCATTGAAGGATTGATGGGATTTTAAGACATTATCTTACTGGTATTAGAAGATTGTCATTCAAGTGCTTATAATAAATAATTTTTTAGTCAATTAATAATTCAAAAAATCCTTAGAATAGGATAATTTTGGCCTATAATATTTAATAATTTAGATTCTTTTACAAGATCTAGTGATTCTTGCCAAAGATATGCATGCAATGATTTAAATCTTGCAATGCCTTTAAATATGTAACTTCTACTTGTTCCATTTGAAAAATGGAATATAGACTATATTGGACCTATCTATCCTACATCTTCACATCAAATGCAATATATTATTGTAGCTACAAAATATTTGATCAAATAGGCAAAAGAAAAAGTTGTGAAAAAGGCAAGTGATAAACAAATTGCCATCTTTTTGTATGAGAATATCATAGCTCATTTTTGGTGTCCAAAAATCTTTATAAGTGATAATGGTTATTATTTTTTAAATAAAGCTATCAAACAAATGACCACATTGTTTATCATCAATCATAAGAAGATTACTTTCTATCATCCTCAAAAAAATGGTCTTATAAAAAGAGTCAACCAAATCTTAGTTTAGATATTCAAGAAAACTATGATGGTTTCTAAGTGTGATTGGGATTGTAAACTTACTTCAGCACTTTGAGCTTAATAAACTATTTACAAGGTTTGTACAAGAGCTACACCTTTTTCTTTGGTATATGAAATAGAAGCCATTTTGCTTATAGATTTGAAGTCTCATCTTTACACATTGCTATTGATAAGAGATTAAATACTTCTCAATCTTTTAAAGAACAATTAGAGCATTTAAAAAGACTTAGTGAGATTTTAAAAAAATCAGCTCAACTTATAGAAACTACTCAGAGAAGAAGGAATGAGATCTTTAATAAAAAGATAAAAAAAAAACGTCTCTCTATCCAAAAGATGTAGGTGATGGTTCAAGATGCTAGAAAACTAGAATTTCTAGCCAAGTTTGATGCACTTTTGACTTGGCCTTATATTATCAAAGAAAAATTTGATAATAATTCAATCAATCTCAAAACATTAAATGGAGAAGATTTTCCTATCCAAACTAATAGAAGTCATTATAAAGAATATAAAGTATAATCAAGTGTTTTAACAACAATGTATTATGTCATCTTATAGTATATTTAAGTCCAACTTAAAGATTATTTTATCTTTAGAATATTATGAGACTAGATTCAAGGCAAAGGCAGCAAGCAATGTAAGATGTTTTTTTTCTTTTCAGTCTTAGTCATCTCTCATATGGTCTATAGAATTCAATTTTGTTGTTATGAATTTGCAATTGTATAGTTCTTAATTTGAATCTTAATAGAAATAATAAGAAGTAATAACAAGAATTTTTTTTATTAAAAAAAATATTAGATTCAACTTATGTATTTTAATATCATAATTCTTATAAGTTATTTCAATTACATATATATTTGAATAATCAAAGATTGCAAGCAATATTAGCATAAAAAGATGAAGAGGAAAAAATATATATATATATATATATATATATAATTGATTATATCTCTAAGAGCAACAACAATATTAAATCTAACTACTTGTCCAATGAAAAGATATGTTGGGTATAGTTTAAGCCATTACTTATTTTAGGCCTTATCTATATACCAAGAGTTTTATATTGGTAACAAACTATTAGCCTTCAAAGTGACTTATAGAATTGAATAAGGTTACTAGATAAGCTTGCCAAGTGGGCTTTATTGCTTTAAGAATATGACTATAAAGTTATATATCATTTATATCCAAGTTTCCAACTTAGATGCAAATGATCTATTTTGTAATCCTACATATTCTCAATAGGATTTGATAAGAGCTAGGTGGCATAGAGATTGTGATTGAGAGATAATTTCAAATTAGCATGCAATAGTTTATCTTACTTTGATATTTAATTTTGCTTGTGAGGCATATGGTGAGAGTTCAAATAAAGAAATTAACAAGATCCAAGTTTTTGATAATAGACATGAGGATCTTCTAGTATTGCACAAACTCCAATAATGGTCATTTTTTTTGTCTACTTCACCCACAAAACATAACAAAATTAGTCTCCAAATAATACAATTTTGTTAAGAGAATCATTTGTTGTTTTAAATATGCCAAGTTGGAGCAAAAGTGATGATTTCTAATTTAATCCACAAGGCTTCATTGATATGGCAAGTGCATTACAAGCTTGATCATTTTGAAGTGTACAAGACACATCCTATGATATACAACCAATATTGGTAGAATGATATGTATCAACAAGTCAATGCTTGTATAGGCAAATGTGAGATCAAATTAGGTTAAGTTTCACATATTATTACCTCAATAAAAACCTTCACCAATCATGGCTTTGAATTACCATTGATCATTGGATGTTGTTGGAAAAGCAAATATAACCACATTTTGTCACTCCACATGGAGCTAAGTATGTATTAGTGATTTGGCAATTTAACAAGTAGATTACACTTGTGGCTCTATTCCAAAATTCCTGAGATTTGGCAGCTATGGCATTTCTTCCCAAGTTATGCAGAAAATCACATTGCCATTCTTTGCTTAGATATCCAGCTATCTAAAAAGCTGTGGACTACAACACCAGATTGTTGGCTCAGTCCAAACAAAGACAATCTCCGCATGACCTTAAACAAGTTGTGTGATAAACTGAAGACGGAAAACAACCGAATCTAGGTGACGATATTTGCAAGGGGAGCTGGACTACCTTACACCATAATCCAGAGGAGATTTATCAATTGATACCCACAAAGGTTGGCTAGGATTAATCATCATTGCTTATCAAGAACATTCCAATGGAATTCTCAATGCCAGAACTGTAGCTGCATGGAAATCATTGACTGACTCACCTGTTGTGTAGAAGTCAACGTTCATTTATTTCCAATAGAGAATGTATTGCCAAGTATTCAAGTTGCATGGCACTGCCTGCACAGCAGAGTTGCATCCGCTGATGCCAAGAGTCTACGACCGTTGTCTTTTAACTTTCTTACGACACCTTAACCTTACAAAGGTCATCACACTAGCATGTCTTCACGAGCCACAGCCTGTCCCCAGAACACACATCATTCTTGCACAGGAGCTGATTGTCGAAAGACTATGAATAAGGCACGGCTGCAGGGGGCACTTTGTTCACCTTGCCCAGAGTGATCCAATACACCTGCCACTGATAATATCCTCCATCTGCTAGACTAACCAAGGGGATGGAAAGATATCAATCCTCTCGATAAATTCCGAATAAGTGTTCGAAACCTATGACCACAATTTATAGCGCAGCCAAACAGTGCATGAACTTTAGTGAAGGTGTTACACTTGTGTGTCCTAGGGTTTCTCACTCAAAAGTGACACACTAAGTAAAGTCTAGTTCCAGGTATGTACTTAGCAATCTGGATCGATGCAAGATGCTTCCCAATATGTGTCAGTGTCTGTACAATTGCCTGCTTCAGACCCTGCCTTAATGTCACCGTTACCTGTTAAGACTAAATAACTTACGGGCACTGATTGAAGATCGCAATGACCTGATAATTGAGCTTATCTTAGCTCCATGTACTATTAGTCCATAGTGCCACTCTGGATACCGTTACAAGGATGCACGTCCACGGTGGCACGTTTCATGACTTTTACAGATGTATAGTAAAACAGGGAGCTCTATAGTGCATACCCGTCTGGGGAACCTTCAACAACTAAAGCAATTCATGACCTTGCTGGACAGGTCATCAACAGTGCTGCCAGCAACATTGCAGCTCCACCTACAACCTGCAAAGCCAAATCATTATGTTAATCGGGAAAGCATTACTACTGCGTACAGCTAAAGAGACAAACATACAGACAGTTAAATTTATATACATCATACAGACAGTTAGATTTATATACATCATACAGACAGTTAAATTTATATACATCATACAGACAGTTAAATTTATATACATCATACAGACAGTTAAATTTATATACATCATACAGACAGTTAAATTTATATACATCTGACAAAGTTGTGATATAAGGAGCTATCGTATGAAAGAATCTAGTACCTTGTGTAATACAGCCCCAATGCTATCTGCAAGTCCGTGATGGTCCTGGAAGCTTCTATCATCTCCATATCGATCATCGTGTGAACCAGCTGCCACTTTAATCAACTCAAGAATCTTAGCTCTAACCTTGAAATGATCTGTCACTTGTCCAACCCGTTCCTCTCTCACAATTCGCCTAGCCTGCAAGTACCATCCATCAATATGTAAGTTGAATAAATTTTCAACCAACCTTATGCGTGGGAGATCAATATTGACATCAAAGAGTTGAGGATTCCTAACAGAACAGCCTTGTCCATACAATGAGTGGTAAGTTTACAGCATGATAGGTGCTATCATGAGTTACAGGTTCTAGGTACCTCTTCAGGAGATGTCCATTTAGCCTCCAGACTATTTTTCTGGGCCCACCTAGCTCCTGGCCCTGATCGCACTTCAGACTTCGGACCTTGTACAGATTGACTTTGAAATTCAGGATGATTGAGCATATATCTTGGCCGAGTTGCTTGATACCCACCCCATCTTTGACCCTGCAAAGAAACCATTTTTTCTTAGAAAGATAGTTTTACTAAACTGATGCCCAACAGCATACATTAACGTTACAAGCGACCTCCTGAAGACAACTCTCTTAACAAAGCAACTATAGTAACCCGAGTCATTGTGGTGGACAATCTCGTAACGCAATCTACTTCGGAGGACACTCTCGTAGACCAAGTCACACTGAAAAATACTCTCGTAACACAAGACACTCTGGAAGGCAATCTCAAGCTTCGAGTCTTCTCAGTACGCGGAGTGATGGGTCCTGCACAAGAGCTTTGCATAGGTAGTGATAGGGTTGTTCTGGGTGCACTTGCTAATGAATGTAATTAATGATGTAGCACAAGGTGAGCATCTAAGTGACGCTACAGAATCCTCAAACTCGGTGTTTTCAGGTGAACTATTTACCAAAGGACTTGCGTCCATTTCGCTTTCAATAACTGTTTGCACTCGGAATTAATTTCACCCAACCTTGAACTGTTTTCAGACAAACCAACCTCCCATAAACCCCGTCCAGTTCCACCAACAGTTTGTACCTCAACATGCATATCACCCTTGTTCGCCACGACTTCGTTAGTCGAAAAATCTGAACCCCCAGGGTTTTCCCTCCTTTTGATACTATTTGTGCGTTTGAAACTTCTGCTTTTCTGCATACCGATCGCTTTTGCATAATCAAACATTGGCTTAGGCGCCAGAGGCTTTGTGGTTCCAAACCCTAAAGGCGCGTTTGCTGTTTTATTCAAATCCTTCCTTACACCTGTAGTTGAACCATTCCCTAAAACTCCATTTTGTGTTTCTTTAATGCCATCCGTATATGATTCATCAACCTCCGTAATAATCACTGTTGATGCAGGTGCTGCTCCCTTCAATACATCCCACTCATCTGTGGTTGAATCGTCAATCTCCGTAATGGTTACAGTTGATGCAGGTGCTGCTCCCTTGGAATCCTCCCTCTCCTCTGTAGCTGATTCATCAACTTCTGTAATGGTCACTCTTGAGACAGGTGGCGTCCTGATCACATTCTCAACAGCTGGCTGGGGGACGGTTTGGAAGACGATTGTTTTATTCATGCGTTCTTCTTCCTTTCTCTTCAAAGCAGCTACTCTCTGTAGTTAAATATTCCCAAGTTACAGTTCGGTTTGACTGGATACTTCAGAAAATTTCGGAATAATAACATTGTGACTAAAAAACAAGTCCAACAAATAAAGTCCACGCCAATTTCTAACAGTACACAACCTTCATTCTTACCATTGTTTCAATTTTCTTCCGCTCTTCATCAGAAAGCACGAAGCTCATCTTCAGGTGGATTCGTCCACCAGCTCCGAGTTCTACAAATTCATCTCGAGAACCTTTCTGGATAATGGAAGGAATTTCAATAGCTGCAATTGCTCCACAGAAAGTGACCGGTCGTCAGCCATGTCTCTGATTTTTAAATGTAGTAAACTTTATAAATACCCAAAGTTCTGAATGAGGGAAGCTAATGCGCGTTACAAACACCTTGCTTGTTAGCTCCTAAGGTAACCGCAACCAATTCCATTACAATAAAGCATCTGAAGCAGACAGGTGTAAGACAAGAAAAAGCAAGGAACCCCACCAGTTTGTGAGACAGATCGATCCTCACTATCGCAAATGGAAATCCCCAGCTTGTCTCGCAAATTCATCACAGGGCTGTCGAGAAATTGGAAAAGAACAACTTTTTTTGTTACTACGTTAAAAGTAAGAACTGCTGTGAACTTAGAAAAGTATTACCCCAGTAGGCAACACTGTTACTCATCACTGATATGCCTCAAATTCAGAAAGAAGCTCCAGCATCACATGAGCAGCAGGTGATGTATTACAAAAAAGTCTTACAAGGCAAAGTCTGAATTCCACGGCTCAATTTTGCCTCCATCTGCAATTTTTAGAGGTGGTGTCTTGAATAACTTAGGTCCCAAAGTGACTGCACCAAAACACATCCGCCAACAGGCACAAGAGGTTAGAACCATTTGCGTGGAGTGACTTAGAGCATGCTCCATCGTGCAGGTGTATAATCAAGTGGAATCGCCTGAACAGAATTAACAGAACTTAACAACCAAATAGATAACGGGCATTCGCATAAACCGCCACTGCGTTTTTCAGTTCGTGACCATGTACCAGAAAGATCTCATTATGGGATCAAAGACTGAAGTGTGACATTTTGTGACTCAATTTGGCTCGTACCGAACAATGTAAAAACGTGAAAAGAACGATAGATCGATCCAAAGCTTCCGGTGTGTAGATGAAGTACCTTTAGCAGTTATGTTATTGTCAATCGTTCCATCTGACAAGAAATAAACAACATGAGGAATCAGTCAACTGCAGCAAAATAGAAGCCATACAATTAACGAAAGGGAACAAATATAAGAGAATCTGTCAAGAGGGATATTATGAATGATTGGCATTAGTCATCATTCACGAATAAGCAGTGATACCTGTGAGTCCTTCAGGAAGATCCACTGCCTCCAAAACTACAGGTATACAATATAAACCAGAATCAGATATGAGCAGGGCATAGAACTGATGATCTTGATGACAAGTATGACAAATATCGACCAACTTAAGATGATAAAATTACTTCACAACAGGGTAACCCTAGTATGTTTGAACTGTACGAAGTCTTGGATAATCTTGACAAGCGGGAGTAAGGGGTTCGGTGAAAATTGTAGTAAACCACTCTAAATGAATAATACCAATTAAAGATTTGACGGAAAAACTATTTGATTTATTACAACCTGTGAGAATGTTTGAAAGATCTCTACACTATGCACTGAGAAATGCGATAGGTATTCACCAACGCAGAGAGGTGCTTCGTAAATCCGTTTAAGAATCTCAAACACATCTAGCGATAGGACCGAGCTTCACGAAGACCACAGAAAAAAACATCTGAATAAAATTATGCGGCGAGGTCACATGAAAGCAGGGGAAGGATTGATTTGGAACTTTATCATGTGCATCAATGACATGATCTTCGTGACTAGTATCTCTCGACCTAGCTTCTTAGAGATTCCAAAACCTCATTCATTCAACCAGAAAAGTGACTGTTCCCCGTCATCACAGTAGGCCTTCATCCCACTTTAAGGACGGTAGGTACCCACATGAGCCGAGGCCACAATCAGAGATTGAGTTTTAGAAGGCAGTCATTCACAGACCTGAAACTCGAATGGTCCCAGGCATTGTCCCCAACAATGTCGACCCCAGGTTTTGGATCCTTCTCTCCGCCTTCTACACCCTGATGTAGATGAAAAGAGACAGAAAGTAGCAGAATAGCACCCCGGGAAGCGGTAGAGCAGTCAACATCAGCTGGCTCCAGTGTACCACACCAACATCTCCGCTGCAAGCGTCTAGTTTGAATCCTCTGCTGAATACCATTCTTTTAGGGCTAGTATCGTGACACTTCGCATCCTCAATCCCCACCTCTCGTATCTCTAGCTGTTAGCCACATGTCCACTGCCTTTCACTCTCACGCAAACACTCCCTCGAATTCCTTAACTAGCCACTTTCAAAGCCTCAAACTTGAACACAGCACCATCATCGGAAACCCAACTCCCAATAAAGCCCACATTGAAACTTGCAAACTGCGAACTCCACTAACCCCAGATACTCCACTGCACGGCACCACTACCATATCAACAAAGCTGAACACACATCTTCAGCAATTCCGAGGCTCTCTCTCTTTCTCTTTCTCTCTCTCTCTCTCTTCCACCAATCTCGCGCATATCCCAGGGCTGCAAACCCAAATCGGAAAGGCCCTCACTGCCTCATCATATCCACACCACTTGCCTGCACTGAAGAACCAATACCCTCGATACACTGAACATCATAGTTGCATCGTCATACACATCAGATGGATCACCTACAGCCTCCTCCGCGAAATCAGAAAAGCGAACTGGTGGGGAGAGTCCGTTTGTGATAAGCCGGAATAGATCTCTGAGGCTCTGGTTCCGGTTACCTTGGTTCCGGATGGTGGGGTTGGTTACGAAGGTGCAAGGGTTCCCTTCATTTATGAAAATTTGTTATTAAAAACATGCTATGGAATAATTGGGTATCGAAATATGATGATGAGTTGTACTTATATCTGTATAGTTAAATTTACCATTATTGACGTGATCAACAATTAAATAGATTTGTAAACAATTTCTTTCAGATTACATTTAAGAGATCAAGACTCGATAAAATCACTATTTGAAAAAACAGAGATGGAATTTCACAGTTTATAAGAAGTAACTTTGCAAAATTTGTATCAAGGATTAAATAATATTCATTGCACACATTTAATGTGAAAATAAGACAAAGATTGAAATCTTCCAAGTAGTTATTTTTAAATTACATGTAAAAAATATAGAGTTTTAGTTCACTTGAATTTAGCGGATTATCCGTAATTAGAACCACGCGAGAAGCATTTAGCTTAGCATCCGCCTTTAGGATACTTAAGCTTCTTAGGCTGAATCCTTAGGTTGACCCTGAATAAGCTTTCTAAATTAACCACCGAACCCTCTTCTGGAATGAAAACATTTACTCAATTGTTTCCACCCTGACACTGGTCAGCATTGATGCTTCGGGAGGGACGCTGGCTTGTGAGTCCGTAAGGCCTAGTATGGTAGTCACACAACTGTGTTGAAATTTTATAAGATAATTGGGTGTTGAATTACGTCCATTTCCCTGCCAAATCATGATGTGAACATTTCTGAACAAAGTGACAACATCCTGAAAAGCCCTGACATCAAAGAGGTATTATTGAAAACTCCACAAACAAGGCGAGAGTGAGGATAGAAGTTCATCGGATGAAGGGAAGTTTGACAGACCCAAGTGACGCAAAGAGGTTGATTTTAGACACTCCAAACTCTTTGATCATGGAGGGCTACTGTAATCCGACACACAGGAGGGTAAAGATGCCTTAGTAAAATGATATCAGTTACAGCATTTTTCTCAGCTTCAAACAGCTATTAATTTCCGTCATCAAGCTCACAAAAGAGTGATAGAAAATGACACCATGCAGGCATTTTGGTACGCTGTAGCGCTGAAAACAGCGATCAACGTTTCTCAATTGCAAATATCATTGTGGAGAACTAA
Organism: Physcomitrium patens; assembly: GCF_059467195.1. Taxonomy (NCBI): domain Eukaryota; kingdom Viridiplantae; phylum Streptophyta; class Bryopsida; order Funariales; family Funariaceae; genus Physcomitrium; species Physcomitrium patens. The sequence continues at coordinate 4,326,682 of NC_143424.1, forward strand.
GTAGTCTTATAGCTTCATTCAAGAAGATTCTCTTTGGAGCCCAGTTCGCTATCCTTGCAGAGAACGGTTTTCAAAAGGAATCTTGACAAGAGTTGCTTTTCCGTAAAATTATTCCAGGTTATAGTATTCTCTTTCCTTGGGCAGGAACATATGAACCACCATGTCGCCTGAATTCCATAACACCCAATGCTTATATACAATGCTCCAGAATTTCGATGTGAAGATTAGAATATAATAAAGTTCAGATACATTTGATGTGTTGGAAGCAAGAAATGCAAATGCACTGAATAACCAGAACAGCAACTTCTTTGATGGCTTTCAGTTCGTTAGGTTCCCCAAAATGAGTGCCTGAATGATCATATGATTTAGGAGAATCATGTCACCAAATTACCAAAATCTAACGAAGTCAAAGCATTTGGCTCGACATTGCTTTTAGGGTAGGGGTTGAACTTCTCCTCAGCTACTTCCCACATGCTCTTTCTGCTTCACTCATATCACACACGTATGCAAACATAAATACACCACCATTCGATATGCTCTCAGATTACAAGTCCTTTATAAAATCTTAGGATGACGAGCAAGTCGCTGAAAAGAAATAATATTGGCGACGAGCACTACATAAAGATTTTTGAAGACTACATACATAACAAAAGATTTTTATGAAGCGGAATTATTTGCCAGAGTAGGTCCTTCTAAGAAGATTGTCCACATACCCCACAGCATCAATCTGAGGTTTGGAAAAGGCGGTGACAACAACAACAAAACAAGCCCAATAGATGAGTGGCCTCGCACACAACCCTTGGATCTCACTGCCCTTCACATCGTTTGCAGCCTCAGCCAAGCTCACCGCAACTGTAACTCACGTATATCGAATGAATATGCAAACAATTTAAATGATGACTGAAGAATAGTCTAATCTTTCCTATGGCACATCACAAATTGAAATAAATTGCCTGTCCTTGTACAGGTAATCTCTAACAATTGTCGAAACCACCAGCTATTCACTGTTATCAGCAGCTACTTTTTACAATAAGTACACTGTGCTAATAAGACCGTCCAATATTAATGATCGAAACTTTAGCAATAAATCAATAAATAGCTGCTAATAAATGCCCCTGTGAAGTAGACCTTGATAGCACTAACCTTTTTAACGAGCTAGTTTCTAGTAATCAAAATCCTTAAAAGTGATAAATTTAAGTCCATGCTAGACGTTTCATGGCATGTTGTAAGTAATTAAGAGGATACAAAACGAATTAAATTGCTCAACACTGCAGATTGTCAGACATGGAGAAACCGTGAGAAAAGGGCCGACCATAATTGGAAAGTAGTTAGTTGAGACTCACAAGCTAGGCTGTCCGAATCCTGGTCAACATTATTGTTAAACTCCTCATCTTTCCTCACAATCTCTAAAGCATCGAGGTCATCCTCTCCCAACTAATCGATTTCAAAATTCAGTCACAGTTCCAAACGATTGTGAAAAATATTATATTTTTACAAGTGTGAAACAGCACTGCCAACGAGTAACTGACGAAGAGATCATAATTATTCAATACCGACACGAACAAATGTGCAAACTGGGATAGCTGCTACACTCTAACTTCTATCCCCTTCAGTGGCTAGATTACATGTTAAAAAAGTGATTTCGCCGTTTCAAGCACTTTCGAAGTACGTGGTCTTGCATGCATACACAGCTGCGCGCGTCAGAAGCAACAGGAGGAGAAAACTAGAACGAGAAAGGCATGAAAACTAATAAGTAAAAATAAAATTACGAAATCATGGATTTTTTTGTACCCACATAGCTTCCATGGATATAACAGAACAAATTCAAATGCGCTACTGTATCTCATAATGTGTAAAGGAGGATTCTGCTTAAATTTGGGGTTAAGAGGGAGTGAGGCTCACATGAAATATTTAGCAATCAAATATTAGGATAGAGTGAGAGAACTAACCATTTCTTAATTGCTTAAATGTGATATTTCCTTAGGGTAGATAGAAAATATACCTCTAATTCTTCCATGTTCCGACCACTTTGCGGATTTGATACACCGCGGCATATTTGGTCAGCACAACGAAGCACATTCCTAAAATTTTCTGAAGATCGATTGAAAACAAATGTTCGAACCGTCGACGACGCCATCTGTACAGCAGGCAGGCTTGTACAAAGTGAAACCTGCACACTAACGTTTGAAACATGACTGCAGATAATGCACGGAACTTGCCAAATACTTGCAGAATTACATTGTTGCAGAGCCAGCACTTGGTGAGGATGAGGCATGATGAACGTAAAACCCTACAACACCACCGCGACCCAGCCTCAAACCAACTAAACCTCCGCAACCAACTTTGAAAAATTGTACACAATGCGACCGGAACTAAGACAATAGCAGAAGCAGATGGACATCCTCTAGCTGTACACCTTCAACAAATGATTGCGTGGCAGAAAAACCACTTAATTCTGAAATTCCCACAACAAAGGTTCAATAGACAAAGCACAACTATATGTCCGACAAAATACAGAAAAATTCTCCACAAATCCCAAGAGGGGGCGAAAGGGCAAGTCGCTCTTCAGGAAAGAAACATCAGGGCTATCACGAACTCGAAGACGAGCTACAAGAACAAATCCTAGACGCGGAAAACAAGAATTGAAGCAAGTGGCGAATGTTACGTTGAGCTCCTCCGTCGCTTGTCGATGGTGCGGAGGACATCGCGGTGATCCATGCCCGGTCCCGATCCAGGTGCCTCCCTAAGAACAAACAGCACTTAACTCCGTGGGAATCTTCGTGGTTTGAGAAGTTTGTCTGGGTGGGTGTTGTCCCTTTTCGTTTGTGGAGGTAAAAATGGAAAAAAGCGTTAATATTTACAAAAGGATCATTCTCATGGGACCAAATTTTAAATACTTCAAAATTAAAATCATGCGAGATAAATGTTCAAGAGGTACGATGATTTTTTTAGATTACCCAATGCAAAACACATGCTTGAAAGTTGGGAAAGAAATAAATCTATAGAGAGAATGATCATAATAACAATGATTTTTGAATGATGAGAACTAATCTTCCAATAGGATTTTATTTTATTTTATTTTATAGCCATGGAAGATCTTAATGGATGTTCTCAAGTTATTGTAGTTTTTAATACTTTTATAAGAAAAACTTAAGGTTTTTAAAATATGCTTCTGAATCAACTTCACTTTCTTTTTTAACAATTTTTTTTTGTTTATTTTTATTATAAGTAAAACATTACTCATTTTTATTAGGTTTTGATTATGAATTTAAATATTATACTTATTATTTATTATTATTAACTATTTCTAAGTATTTTACAATATTGAGTTCTTTTGAATAATTTATTTTTATTTTAATGTGATTGAAAATATTGTTCAAATTTAATTCATATGATTTGAAAATACACTATTTGTAAAGAGGTTAGATATTACACAATAATGTAAAAAAAAACCAATTTTAATTACAATTATGTCATATTTTATATTATTTTAATTATTTCTATACATATATATATATGTGTATATATATATAGAGAGAGAGAAAATAAAAATTCTTCAATAGATATTTTATTTTACATCCTAAAATAAGTGACATTATATTTATGTATATAATATTATTAATATTTTGATTGACATTATATTTGTATATATAATATTATTAATATTTTGATTGGTATTATATTTTTGTATATAATATTATTAATATTTTGATTAGAGCAATGCAAGTAATTATATATATATATATATATATGGAAGTTCAGTTTATTATATTGATTTTAAAATATGTGTATTGTAGATTTAAAATAAGTATAAATATTTTTAATATTTTTATAATGGTGTTTTTTTTTAGTTTATTTTTTTAGAATATTTTTAAACTAAATTTTAATAACATAGATAAAATTTTGAGATGTTTTGAATGATTAATATGACACAATTGAAATATGGAATTGAAATTTCCACCTATATGTTTATTTTTTATATCCAATATTATATTGTACCCACTACACTACTATTGTTATTGATAATGTTATTGTTTTGTGATGTGTTCAAAGACAACCTACATATATGCATTCAAAACTAAAATATATGTAATGTTGTATTTATTGTTATGCACTAAAAAGATATTCAAAATTAACATAAAGCATCATTTTTAGGTATAGTGGCTCAAATTACATAATTGTAATTTGCCCTTGAAAAAGAAAAAAAAGAAAAAAATTGTCACAATCCTTTTTTTTTCAAAATAATTTCACAAATGATATTGCAAATCTTGAAAAAAACATCACTTATAACTTCTAAAGAATTAATACCATATTCAATGAAACAAGACAATTTTGAGCTTCAAAATGAAGTAAATTTTGCATATAACTTTACCATGTCCATTACTTTAGATTCAAAAGAGGTGACATCAAGACCAAAGTATACTTCTATGCTTATCTCTATTCACACTACCCACTAAAAAAATCACGCAAATTTTATTTTCATTTCAATAAAAATATGTCACTTTCAAAAAATAATAGAAAAAAATATAATTAAATGGCGTCTACTACTAGGCACATAAAACAATCTCCATATCTATAATTTATTTACTAATTACAATACTTCTTATTAAGAGATTGAATTGCTTTGTTCAATAGGTAAATGTCACATGCATTTTCATCATACTTTTACAAGTGTCTGCTTGAACAAAAAAAAATTTATGCAGCAATAACAAATATGAGATTGGATCTGGATGATGAAATCTCATGGACTTTGACTACATCAAAAGAAGGTGAATCTCAATCATCCGCATGGACGAAGACATACCATAGGCTTAAGTTGCCACTGAAAGGTTTGCCTTGACGATTCTACCTCATTGTCTTATAAGAATGGATTGTTTTGCTCTTTATTGAGAGCATTAAATGTAACCGACGATCTCCATAGTATTTATTATAGTCTACATTAAATACTATAGCTACAATGTTTTGAATCTAGTGGCAAGAAATTGTTTATCTTTTCTTCTTCTCTTTGTATAAGAGATATAATCTTATCAATAATCTCACTCTTGTGTGTGTGTGTGTGTGTATTTTATATGTATATGCATATTATTTCTAGTTACTCTTGTCACTCTCTTTAAAATATTTTTAATATATTATCAACATGATTATTCTTATGCCCTAATCTTGGTTCTTAAAAATTTATGTGCACTTTATCTTTCATTTTTTTCTCAATTTTTTTTTCTTCCTGTGCTATTGCTATTATTGTTGTTGTTGCTGCTATTGCTATATTATATTGTTGTATTATAGCACCTTGCCACCATTTGCTATACTATGTTGCCATTTATCGCACCCTACCATCAACTATCATTGACTATCATATTATGCCATCAGATTGCCACACCTTATTACCATCTACTACACCCTGCCGCAATCCACTACAAATCTTTATTTTTGTGAAAGAAAAAAGAAAAAAGAAAAAAGAAAAAAGAAACTCCTAAATCTTTTAACATTTTTGATTTCAAGTTTCAAATTTATCATTTTACTTGTCTTTAAATTTTAAGGTACCTTTTATTCAACCTTTTTTACTTGATCTTATATTTTTATTTATAGATTTATTTATAATGAGTGCTTCAATATTCACATCTGCCTCTACTATGTTTCCAACTAATACCACTGCAGATATAATTTTGTTTGAAGAATATCTTACTATAATTACTTCAATTCCTATTGCTATCCGTTAAAAAGTGCTTCTTCTTCTTTGTTGACATCTTGTATCTGCATTGCAACATCAATATTTGGAAATAGAAGATCCAGTCAACATTTGGAAGAATCTAAAATCCAAGTTTGATCATCAAAAGACCATTTTCCTTCCACATGCATGTCATGATTGGATGCATTTACATGTCTTGGATTTTCCAAATTTAAATGCTTTCAATAATAAAATATATTATATTATCTTACAACTACATTTATATAGATAAAATAACTTTGAAGAAGAAATGATTGAAAAAACTCTCTTTACATTTCCTCTTGCATCTGCTATGCTTGTATAATAATATAGGAATATGAAATTTCAAAGTCATGCTAATTTCATCTCCTATCTACTTCTTATGGAGCAATAAAATAAGCAACTCTTGCATAATATAGAAGCTTGTCCTATTAGAACCACGGTTCTAGAATCTCATACATTTAATATTCCAAAGTCTAAATTTTTTTTATATAAACATGGAAAAAATATTCATAATTACCAGATTAATTATGGTCATGACCATTTCCATCCATATGGAAAGAATAAACTTTCTACAACTAATTGCAGTAGAAAAAAAAATTAGAAATACATTCTTGCCATAAATGTAGAATGATTGGACATTTGGCACATGCATGCAGTACTTCAAGATAATTTGTTAAAATATTCTAAAAAAATAAGAAACTTCAAGTTAAGGCTCATGAAATTCACACCATGGATGCGTCCATGGATTCATTTGGTGTTGATAATTTAGAGGCTTATATGAATGATAAAACCTCTAATGATGAATCAAATGATGCACTCATTGATTCTGCAAGGACACATACTATCTTGAGGGATAGACAATTTTTTATTGAAAAATCTTTAACTTGGCAAACTATCATGGATATACATAGATACATTAATAAATATCTATATGACTAAGTAGAAATAGATAAAAGTAGATAAGAATAGGTTAATTTCATAATAACTTTTAAAAAAGCTTCCTAAAAGCTTTATAGTCAGTGCTTTGATTTTATATGTATTTGTAGTTAATTGGTATATTAGAAACTTAGTCAAAAAGTTAACCACATATTGGTAGCTTATAGAACAAGTTAAATATATAGCATACATATAAAAAACTTGCCTTTTAAGTTAAGATACATATCTTACAAAGTCAATACGTTTTAGAGGTCCTACAGGACATTGCTACGTAGCTTCTACGATGCATCAAGAGTATATATGGAGATAAGAGTAAAGCCTTCTTTACTCTTATCAATGCCTTTCTAGTCTTTAGTCTTATTTTAAGACTTTTTAGTCTTCTTGTCTTTGGCAATAGCCATTCTAGTTCAATAATATATCATTTTTGAGTGACTTTTTAGTTCTTTTTAATGACATAAGAGTGTATTGAGGATTTTTCCTTCTTTAAGATTTAGATCTTGGATAGTTTGACAATATCAAAGACTTTTTGTTTATATCTTGGTTTAGAAGTGAGTGGATTATCCTACTTGTATTGTTATATTTTCAAGGTTACAGACTATCTACCTTTAAACAAAAAATCTTATTTTCTAATACTTATCTTTTTTTTAAAGAGAGTAGATTAATCTTCTTCGTAAAAAATTTTATTTGATATAAGAGGTTGTGGATTATCCTCCTCTAATTTAACTTTTTGAATTTGTTTGAATTATCTATGGAAGGAAAGATTATGGATGCTACTTTCAATGGAAGTGAGAATAGATTTTCAATTATTATTGATCTTCATGAACTTCTTAACACTCTAAAAGTAGAAATCTCACATATTTTCAACATGAATCATGGAAGTAGTATGCTTATGCTTATAGAAGAAGTTCAGAATCTATGGCAAGAAGTTGTGTAGTTGAAAGAACCAAGTAGATTGACCTTATAACCAAATCCAGGGATTCTTGCTTCTATAAGTATGATGGAGACAAAGATTATTATGCTTGAGAAGTTTGATGGAATAAGATTAAAATTTAGAGGATTTTTACAACAAGTCAAGCTTTATCTAAAATTGCATCTTTTCTAATATCCAAATGGATTTACTCAAGTCAGATTTATAGGTGCACTTTTATTAAGAATTGTTCTCTCTTTATTTGCACCTTTAATGAAAAAAGATTTGTAACTCTTTTATAATTTGAATTTGTTTTTAGAAGTATTTATAGCCACATTTATAAAAAATGATTGAAAAAGAGTAGTAGATACTAAGCTTAGATAATAATAGCAAGAATTATAATTAGCCACCATATATACTATTGAATTCTAAAACCTTGCTTATAACATGGATTGAAATGACAAAGCCTTTATCAATCAATTTTGATATGGATTGAAAGATAATGTCAAAGATTTATTATTGATAATGCCAATGGTATAATCTTTGGAATAATTTATTACTCAAGCCATTGCATGTAACAATTGATTATTTAAAAGATACCAAGAATAAAGATTTGGTTGAAGAGGAACATATCAATTAATGATGGCAACTCCCAAGTTTTCAAAAACTTATTCATCATGGCTAGAACCAATGCAAATTGATATAATATATTTTAAATCTTTCATATAGTAGAAAAAGTCTCAACGATGTCTTGAAGGTTCATGCTTTTATTATGGAGAAGCTAAACACATTACTCGGCATTGTCCAAAAAAACAATGAAACCACAAAATAAGAAGCATGGTTGCCAAAGAAGATGATGTGTTGAAAAAGAAGTTTCTCTAGTTACAATAAAGACCACGCTATTGGAATCTTGTGTAAGTCCTAGTAAAGGTTATATTCTCTCCTCAAAATTTTCACCTTATTTTATAATAAAAGTTTATTTAGGACCAAAAAATCACAAAGTTTTAACTTTTTTATATTTAAGAGCCTTAGTCTATTTTATAGATGAAGATTTTTTCAAAAAATAAGAGATATAATTAATCAAAAAAACTAAATCTGTACATGTAGAAATCATAGATGATTGTTTGTTATTCTTTGGAGACGTTACATATGAGATTGTTCCTTTAGATATAGCAATTAAAGATCATAATAGCATAGTAATATTTAAGATAATAAGATCTTTGTCCAATCTAATGATTTTAGCATTATCTTCATTAAAAAAGTATAATCCTCAAATAGATTGGATTTCTCATAACCTTATTTTTTTTTAAAGTTTAACCTAAAATCTTATTAGTCAAGTGAAAATATATAAGTCTAGTATATCCAAATTCTTATTAGTAGGTGCGAGAGCTTTTATGCATGCCACAAAAGAAGGGTTATATTTTGCTTTATATGCCATGCTCATTTCTGATGGCAAGAAGACATCATGTGATATTTCTAGCAAATATTAAGATTTTTAAGACATTTTTGAAAAGAAGAATACAAATATTCTTCTAAAGCATCAACCTTATGATTGTTCCATCGATCTTTGTAAAAGAGCTCAACTACCATTTGGACCAATCTATAGCCTATCACAAAATGAGTTGATTGCACTCGAGAAATACATTGATGGAAATTTGGCTAAGAATTTTATATGTGAATCTAAATTTCCAATTAGGGCTTCTATCTTATTTGTGAAGAATAAAGATGGATCTTTGTAGATATGTGTAGACTATTAAAGATTCAACAAGCTCATTATTAAGAATAAGTATTTTCTATCTTGATTTTAAGATTTTTTGATCAACTCAATTAAACAATGATCTATACAAAAATAGATCTACAAGGAGCATATAATTTGGTATGCATTAAGAAGGAGATGAATAAAAAATTATATTTTGTATTAAGTATGGATATTTTGAATATGTCATGCTTTTTGGACTCACAAATATACTAGCTGCTTTTCAACATCTAATGAATGATGTCTTTTGTGAGTTTCTTGATGTTTTTGTCATGTGTTATTTGGATGACATCTTAATGTACTTTAAGACCATACAAGAATATGAAGTTTATATTTGTCATGTATTACAAAAATTTAGGGATGTAGGATTATATCTAAAGTTAAAAAAGTATATATTCTACACTATTCAAGTTAATTTTTTAGGATACATCATTTCTAATGAAGGGTTAATGATGGATTTGAAGAAGGTCTAGACTATCATGGATTGGAAGATTCTTAAAACAATAAAGGGCATGCAATGTTTTTTGAGCTTTGTCAATTATTATCAGATCTTCATTAAGCTTTTTTGTCAAGTTACAACTTCACTTATACATTTGATTTGTAAAAACAAACTTAGATGGAGTAAAGAAGTTAAAGCATCATTTGATGCTTTAAAATAGAAGTTAACTTCTACACCAACCTTATATTGTGTCGAATTTTTCAAGGCATTTTTAATACAAATAGATGCATTAGACTTTGCCTTAGGTGCAATATTATCACAAATGGGAACAAATAACAAACTCCATCTAATAGCTTTTTATTCTAATTTTTTTTATTAATTGAGATTAATTATGAGATCCATGACCAAGAGCTCTTTGCAATCATGGATTCATTTCAAGAATGACATCATTATATAGAAGGCACCTTAAGTCCAGTCATCATATATATAGATCATAAGAACCTCGAGTATTTCATATCAACATGTGTTTTAAATTATTGCTAAGCTCATTGAAGTATGTTGTCAAGGACATGAATCTTGAAAAAAAGACAATCGTCAATACACTCTCGTGTCACTGAAGAGAACTAAAAAATCATTCAAAAGGTGATGTAATATCAAATTAGAATGACTATTGCCAAAAACAAGAAGATTAAAAAGTCTTGGAATAAGATGTAGGACTAAAAAGGTATTGACAAGAGTGAAGAAGGCTTCACTCTTGCCTCCTTATATACTTATAATTAAGAGTTATGTGGCAATGTCCTATAAGACCTCCAAAATGTGTTGACTTTGCTAACTACAAGTTTTAACTTGTAAGGTAAGTTATCTATGTATGCACTACATAGTTAGCCTATTGGCCAAGTTTCTAACCTATAAATACATCTAAAATCAAAATCGTATCTATAAAGCTTCTAAGAAGCTTTTCTAGAAGTCTTTATGAAATTAATTTATATTTACTTACTTCTATCTAATTATATAAGTAACTATTGAGATAAATGTATATGTCCGTAATATTACTTGTTCTTCTAGGGATGAATTCCACAAGGAGTGGTCATCATCTTTCATCGATCTTTGCAATTTGACCTCTTAGTTTAGATAGATGTTGTTGTCAAGGTAGAGAGAGTTTGTTTCAAGAAAGCGTTGAGCTTTTGGCTACTACTAAATGCTCAATCAAGTCTAAGATATAAAAGTACCAAATTTATATATATAATATTTTTTCTTTTAGGTAAATTACATCAATACATAAGCTCAAGTACCAAAAAAATACCCAAATGTATGATAAAGTATCTTAAAATCTTATATATCCTTATAAAAAATATTTTCCAAACTTCAACATCTTATATCTCACGACTAGACTATCCAAACAACATAAAATTTTATATGAAGTACTGATATATTTCAAAAACTACTACAAAAAAATTTAACTATAAATTCATTACGGATCTTGAGATATCACTAAAATCCTAACAATAGCTTTTAACCTTAGCTTACATATACCTGCTTGCTATTTTCTTCATATCTCTCAAAATAAGTACTCAAATACCATGAAACTTTGATTTATAGCTTTTTAACCTAATAACTCAAACTTACTAAAATTTTGAGCTAAAAATTCATCCAGAAACACAAGATATGATTCCAACCATTACTATCAACATAATGACTCAGTTACTGCCTTTGAATTACATGTGTTATCTTCAATGCCATATAACTCCTTTAACCAAACTTGGAATTCATCAAACAATATATGTAAAGTATATTCAAGAAAGTTTTATCTCCAACTTCAGTTGCTGATCTTTCATTTCTTTCTGTACGCATATGTTATGCTTCAAAGAGTAACAATAGGTACAAATTTGACACCTTAACTTTGAACACATATATCTCCTTCACAAAAACTTAAAATCACACAAACTCTTTATCCAAATTATATCCAAAATCCTAAACTTGCTGACTTTAGCCTTTAAAGCTCGAATGCCTTTGAAAGAAAAACCCTAATCCCTAATAAGGTTTTGGGCAGCCTCCTTGAAGTCCATTGGGCATGACATTCGACCAATAGGGATGAAGGTCTTCACTCCTTGCCTTCATCCAACCATATCTTCCTTTCATCATTTCCAATAAGCCTCCTAATAGTTTAGACTTTCATCTTTAACTCCAACCTTTTCTTAAGCTTTATACTAAATATCTAAATCCTACATAATATAGACACTATAATCAAAATAGATAAATCTCCAAATAAATTTGTTTATATCAATTCTCTTTAAATTTATTTACTAATCACTCTAATCTATATCAAGACTTATAAACATATTATATGTCTTAATTAATTTTTACATACTATAAGCAATTACAGTAAGACATCATCAATGAAAGGCCTCAACTTTCTTTGTTGCATTTATAAAATACTTTGCTAGCTCCTATGTGCATTCATTAATATCATATCCATCCCAATGAACAAGATATTTCAACCTATTTTGACGTTGCCTTGAATCTAAGACTTCTTTCATCTCGAATTCTTGATTATTATCTACTTCTATAGGAAGAGGTGGCATTTGTCTTCTTCTCAAGATATTCATTGTTTTATACTGCTCAAAAAAAGATATGTGAAATACATGGTAGATCATCATAGACTTTAGTAGATGTAATTAATAAGCAACATGATTGATTTATTCACAAATAGGAAAAGGTTTCAACCTACGATAGTCCAACTTATCACAAGGACAAGTAATCTTGATATTGTGACAAAGTAACCATACCTTGTCACCTATATTGAATTGTGGTTTTTCCTTGCGATAGGCATCCGCATTGATCTTTTGTCATTCTTGAGCTTCTTTTAATTCTATCTTTATTATTGTATGTAGCTCTGACAAATGATTTCTTAAATCTTTTGGTACAGAAATATCAACTTTTGAAAAGTAAAAGTATCAAGACATAAATGATAACTATAATTGGCAAAAAAAGATGTTTGTTAAATAAAAAAATGTAAAAAATTATTATATGCAAACTCTGCCAATAGCAAAAGAGCTAATCAATCATCTTCATGATAGTTGATGGTACATCTCAAATACTGTTCAAGAATTTGATTCATCCATTTTGTTTGCCCATCAGTGTAAGGATAAAAAGTTAAAAAAAGCTTTATATCCACCTTTAGAATCTTCAATAGGATTTTCTAAAATCTTGATACAAATTGAATCCCTCTATATAATATAATATCCTTTGACAATCTATGATAGTGATAGATATTATCAATGAAAAGCTTAGTTATTTTTTCACCTCAAATAGATTTTGTACATAGTACAAAATATGCTATTTTAGTGAAGTAATCTGCGATTATGAATATAGAGTCATATGAATCTAAGACTCAAAAATCCATGATAAAATCCATAGAAACAGAAGACTATGGTTGTTTTAGAATTGGTAACGGTTGAAGAAGTCCATAAGAATGATGATGAAGAGTTTTTGATCTTGAAAAAATATCACATGACTCAACAAAGTCTTTTATCGCTTTTCACATTTGTTGCCACTAAAAATCTCTAAATATAAGCTCTAAAGTCTTGTTGTATCCAAAATGTCCTGCTGTTGGAAAGTCATGATGTGCTTGAAGAACACATAAATATACTTTTCTTTCTATAACATATAGGTGGCTTTCAAAATAAAAGAAGTTGTTTTTGAACTCAAACTTTGAAATATCATGAGACTTAGAAGAAAGATTCTTGATATCATGAACAAGAGGATCAAAGGACATACTTGATTGGATTTTCTTGATAAAGATTGAATCAATAGTCAATGTTGATTTTATTGCTCAATGATGAAAATGCTCGAGCTTCAAGAAAATTATTTTTTGTTGATCAAAAGATGCATCTCATTCTTTTGGAATAAAATAAGAACATGTACACAGGGCATGTGATAGACCTTGTTATTTTCTAAGTTAATAATTGAATTTAAAATTAAATCTAGATAAAGACATGTTCTAATGGACTTGACAAGTATTCAAAATATGTACTGATATATCTTTACAAGTCAAATATATAAATGGGGCTGCAACTTGAAAAAAATTCTTAATGAAGTTTTGGTAGTAATTATCAAAGTCTAAAAAGCATTGCACATCTTATACTGTTCTTGAAATCTTCCAATATATGATAGTTTGGACCTTCTTGGGATCCATTATAAGGCCTTCGTTAGAGATGATGTATTCTAAAAAGTCAACTTGAATAGTGTGGAATACATACTTTTTCAACTTGGCATATAATCATGTATCTCTAAGTTTCTATAACATGCAACAAACATGAAGTTCATATTCTTATGTATTCTTAGAATAGATTAAAATATCCTATAAATAGCAAATAAAAAAATCATCCAAAAATTTACAAAAAATATCATTCATAAGATATTGAAAAGCAGCTGGTGCATTTGTGAGTCTAAAAGGCATGACATTATATTCAAAATGTTTGTACTTAGTTCAAAAAGTAGTCTCCTATTCATCTCTTTTTTTATTATGAACTAAGTTATATGCTCCTCATAGATTTATTTTGATATAGATCTTTGTTTGATTGAGTTGGTCAAGAAGTTCTGAAATCAAAGGCAAATGATACCTATTTTGATGGTGATCTTATTGAGTCTTCAATAATCCATACACATCTATAGAGATTTGTCTTTCTTCTTCACAAATAAGATAGGAGCCCCGGCTAGAGATTTAGAATGGCATATGAATGTTTTTGCCAAATTTTCATTAATATACTCCTTTAATGAAGCAAACTCATTTTGCAAAAAACTATAGATTAGTTCAAATGGTGGTTGAGCTCCTTCTTATAGATCAATTGAACAATCATAAAGTTAATGCTCTAGAAAAATATTTGCATTCTTTTTTTCAAAAACAACTTAGAATTCTTAGTATTGGCTAAGAATATCACTTAAAGATTTTTCACCATTAGAAATGGGCATAGCATATATAACAAAAGATGATCCTTCTTTTGCAACATACATGAAAGCTCTTGCACCTACTAGTAAAGGTTTGGATATACTAAAATTATATACTTCTACTTCTTTAACCCAATATTGGATTATACTACCAAAAAAACTAAGTTTTTTTTAGCCACAATAATCCTAAAATAATTGGATTGGAGAGAGATCTTATTACATTAAATATTATTATGCTATTATGAACTTTAATTAATACATCTAAAGAAATAGTCTCATGGGTAACATTTCCAAAAGACAATAAATGACCATCTTTAATTTCTACATGTACGGATTTAGTTTTCTTGACTAATGATTTATCTTGTTTTTTGATAAAGTTTTCATCTATAAAATAAGCTGAGGCTCCTGAATCGAACAAGTCTAAGACTTTGTGGTTTTTTGGTCCTAAAAAAACTTCTATATTAAAATAAGATGATGGATTTGAAGAGAAAATAGAACCTTTACTAGGTATTACACTTGATTCCAACTGCACAGTCCCTATTGTAGCTAGAAAAACTTATTTTTTGACACATTATCTCCTTTGATAATTGTGCTTCTCATTTTGTAATTATGTTGCTTCTTTGAATAATATTGAGTGGTTTACTTAGCTGCTTCACAATATAAATACAAATCCTTTTAGTGATGTTGAATCTTTTCGTGCTCTATGAGAGATTTAAAACGTATTATATTAATTTGGATTGGTTCTGGCTTTGATGAATATGTTTCAGAAAACTTGGAAGTTACCACTATTACTTGACTTGTTCTTCTCCAACCAAGTCTTTATTCTTGATGTCTTTCAAATAATCAATTGTCGCATGCAATGGCTTGAGCATTAAATTTTTGTAAAGATTCTACTTTTGGCATTATTAATAACAAAATTTTGACGTTATTCTTTAACTCATATCAAAATTGATTGATAAGTACTTTGTCATTTTAGTTCACATTGCAAGTAAGGTTTTGGAGTTCAGCAATATATATGTAATGGTTGATTGTGATCCTTATTGTAAAGATAAGAGTTTGATCTTTGCTACTTGTTTTTGATCGCTTTCTCCAAATGTAGCTATAAACACTTCTAAAAATGTATTTAAATCATAAAAAAATCAGAAATTCTTTTCCATCAAAGGTACAAATCAAAAAAGAGCACTTCTAAATAGAAGTGCACCTATGAAGCCAACTTGAATAAATCAAGTAGAACTTAACTTGTTATAAAAATCCTCAAAATTTTGATCTTGTTCCATCAAACTTCTAAGGCATATTAATTCTTACCTCTCTTGAGTTTGTAGAAGTAAGACTCTCTAAATTTAGTTATGAGGCTGATCAACTTATTTCTCTCAACTCCACAACTTCTTGACATAGACTCTGGACTTCTTCCATGGATATAGAAGTAGTGCTTCCATATTTGACGTTGGTAATGCATGAAATTTCTACCTTAAGAGTGTTGACAAGTTCGTGAAGATCTACAATAGTTGCAAATTTACTCTCACTTCCGCTAAAAGTAGCATCTATAATCTATTCTTCCATAGATAACTCAAAAAAATCTAAAAAGTTAAATTAGAGGAAGGTAATCCACAACCTCTAATAAAATTTTTTACAAAGAGGGATAATCCACTTTCTTTTTAAAAAAAGATCAATGTTAGAAAGAAAGACTTTTTATTTAAAGGTGGATAGTTTGCAACCTTCAAAACATAATGATAGAAGTGGAATAATCTACTCACTTCTAAAACAAGAAAAAAATAGTATGTTAATACTCTTGTCAAATTGTCAAGGACATGAATCTCAAAGAAAGACAATCCTCAATACACTCTTGTGTCACTGAAAAGAACTAGAAAGTCACTCAAAAGGTGATGTAATATCAAACTAGAATGACTGTTGCAAAAAACAAGAAGACTAGAAAGTCTTAGAACAAGACTAAGGACTAGAAAGGTGTTGACAAGAGTGAAGAAGGCTTCACTCTTGCTTCTTTATATACCTATAATTAGGAACTACATGGCAATGTCCTATAAGACTTCCAAAACGTATTGACTTTGCTATCCCCATGTCTTAACTTGCAAGGTAAGTGTCACGGCCATAATCATGTAAGCTAATAATTACATATAGAAATATGTAGAAGTAAGTAAAAGTAGATAAAAGTAAGTTAATTCTATAATATTTAATATAGAAGCTTCCTAGAAACTTCCTAGACGCTGCTTTGACTTCATAGGTGTCTTTAATTGACTTTTTGGATTAGAAACGTGGTCAACAAGTTGGCCATGTGCCACACATGTTGTTAGCTTGAAGATCAAGCTAACTATGTGGCCCACACGTAGAAAAACTTGCCTTGTAAGTCAAGGCATGTGTCCTACAAAGTCAACACATATTGGAGGTCCTATAGAACGTCGCCATGTAGCCCCTAATTAGATAGTATATATAGAGATAAGAGTGAAGGCTTCTTCACTCTTGTCAACTTCTTTCTTGCTTCTAGTCTAGTTTCAAGGGTCTCTAGTTTTCTTGTCTTTTGGCAATAGCCATTCTAGTTTTTCTTTTCAATATACATACTTATTATTCATATTTTGTTACTTTTCTTTGAGTGAAGGCTTACTTGTCTGAACTGTTTTTTCATCGAGTTCTTGTCCTTGACAGATTGACAAGAGTGTACTTACAATATCAGAGCTTTGTTTTTCTTGAGTAAGAGTGGATTACCCCTTTCTCTTGACAAGGCATAAGCGTATTAGAAGTTTGCGGATTATCCACTTCTAAAATGATATTGTTCTTAGTATCTTCTTTGTTATTAAGTCTTTCTTTTCTTTTGTCTTGAGCAGTATCAAACAAATTTTTCTTCTTAGTGTCATTATGGCAAAGCTTGTTGAAATGAAGAGTGCAATGGCACAAATGCAAGAGCAAATGAAGGAGTTAATGCTTGCGATGCATCAAATCAATTCACCAACACAGGAAAGAATAAGAATGGCAGAAAGTGGGGATATAGAGATGATTGGAGCTGCTTCAACATCTACAACAAATCACGTTCCTTCTCCAATTGTACAACACCCTATAAGCACTAGAGAACCAAGAATTGCCTTACCTGAGAAATTTGATGGTACGAGATCAAAGTTTCGAGGGTTCATCAATCAAGTACAATTGGCAATTGAACTTCAACCGCAAAGCTATCCAACTCCAGGATCACAAGTCAGGTTTATTGGCACTCTATTTTCTGGTTCTGCATTATCGTGGTTTTCGTCTTTTCTTGAACAACGAAATCCAATATTGGATAATTTGGAAGCTTTTTTGGCGGAGTTTCGATCTATGTATGGTGAACACGATGCAACTCGTGTTGCAACAAATAAGATCCGAATTCTACGACAAAGAAATCGCTCAGTAACAGTGTATGCTTCACAATTTCGACAACTTGCAATTGACATCAAGTGGGATGATGCTGCACTCATCAGTCAATTTCTTTATGGATTGCAATACAAAGTAAAGAAATTGATGCTCAACTTACCTGATCCTCAAACTTTGAGTCAAACAATCGATTTTGCGGTAAAATGTGATAATCGACTTTTCGAATTTCGATCCGAGAATCATTCACGGGAACCTCAACGTTATTACTCAATGGCAACATCAACATCTTTGCCAAACGTACATTCGAAAGTAGAAGACATGCAAATTGACGCGGTACGTTTTAAACCCCTAACTGAGCAAGAAAAGATTCGTCATCGTCAAGAAGGATTATGTTTATATTGCGGAGAACCTAAGCACACTGCTCAACATTGTCCAAAGAAACGATGCAACTATAAAATGAGGGGTACGACGGTCAAAGAAGACAACATGTCGAAAAACGGATTCGTCCAGCTACAATAGGGACCATGCAGCTGGAACCTTGTACAATTCCTAATGAAGGTCCTATCCTCTCCTCAGAACCGTCTCCTTGTTTTATAATAGACTTATATTTAGGACCTAAGAATTACAAAGCCTCTCCTTTATTAGATTCGGGAGCCTCAGCATGTTTTTTAGATGAACAATTTGTTAAAAGTCGTAAAATACCCTTTGTACAGAAACCTAAACCAGTACATGTAGAAGTCATAGATGGTCGTCCCTTGTCTTCTGGAGATGTCACTCATGAAACTCATCCTATAAAAGTAACAATAGACGGTCATGATAGCTACATAGCTTTTAACATAATTAAATCCCCGTCCAATCCAGTTATTTTAGGTTTATCCTGGCTAGAAAAATATAACCCTCGAATAGATTAGAATTCGCGTAAACTTGACTTTTCCCAGAGCGTTATTAATAGTTCTACCAACCAAGTAAAAAATTATAAGTCTAGTATAGTAAAATCCATACTGATAGGTGCAAAAGCATTTATACACGCAGCAAAAGAAGGATCAACTTTTGCTATTTATGCTGCACCTATTTCTGAAAACGTAAAGACTTCAAGTGGCATTCCAAGTCAATATCAGGAGTATCAAGACGTTTTTGAGAAAAAAAATGCAGATATTCTTCCTGAGCATCGCCCATATGATTGTTCAATCGACCTCAAGGAAAGAACTCAGCCACCATTTGGACCAATTTACAGTTTATCACAAGATGAGATGGCTGAACTCAAGACATATATTGACGAGAATTTAGCGAAGAATTTCATACGCCATTCAAAATCTCCAGCAGGAGCTCCAATTCTATTCGTAAAGAAAAAAGATGGATCTTTACAAATGTGTGTTGATTATCGAGGACTCAACAAGATCACAATCAAGAACAGGTATCCATTACCTTTGATATCAAGACTCCTTGACTAGTTGAATCAAGCTAAGATCTATACAAAAATAGATCTAAGAGGAGCATATAATCTAGTACGGATCAAAGAAGGAGACGAATGGAAGACTGCGTTTCGAACCAGGTATGGACATTTCGAATATAATGTCATGCCCTTTGGACTCACGAATGCACCAGCTGCTTTTCAACATCTCATGAATGATGTATTTCGTGAATTCTTAGATAATTTTGTCGTCTGCTATCTAGACGATATCTTGATCTATTCTAAGAACGTCGAAGAACATGAAATACATGTTTGTCAAGTATTACAAAAACTTAGAGATGTAGGATTGTACGCTAAGATGGAAAAGTGTGTATTTCACACTACTCAAGTTGACTTTTTAGGATATATCATTTCAAATGATGGTCTCATGATGGATTCTAAGAAAGTCCAAACAATCATGGATTGGAAGATTCCAAGGACAGTAAGAGATGTCCAATGTTTCTTGGGATTTGCCAATTACTATCGGATCTTCATCAAAGATTTCTCACGAGTTGCAGCTCCACTTACACGCTTGACTAGTAAAGATAAATTTCAATGGAATCAAGAAGCGGAAGGAATATTTGAAGCCTTGAAGACATCGTTTGTCTCTACACCAGTCTTATATCGTGTTGACTTTTCCAAGGCATTTTTTATGGAAACAGATGCATCAGATTTTGCCTCTGGTGCAGTTTTATCACAAATGGGAACAGATGACAAACTTCATCCGATAGCTTTTCATTCAAGAAAATTCTCAGCAGCCGAGATCAATTATGAGATCCACGATAAAGAACTTCTTGCGATCGTGGATTCCTTTCAAGAATGGCATCATTATCTAGAAGGCGCTTCTAGTCCAGTCACTGTGTATACAGATCACAAGAACCTCGAGTATTTCATGTCAGCACGCATGTTGAATCGTCGTCAAGCTCGTTGGAGTATGTCTTTGTTAAGATTCGAGTTCATTATCACTTATCGGCCAGGAAAACAACAAGGTTTGTCTGATGCCCTATCTAGACGTTTTTATTTTGCACCAAAAGAAGGAGATGCAGCTTTTGAGCAACAAAGAACGGTCCTCTTGAAACCGGAGCAATTTCATCTCCGAGCAATGAAATCAACATTGACTGTTGATTCAACTTTTCTCAAGCAAATCCAGTCCAGTATGTCCTCAGACCCTCTTGTTTATGATATCGAGAATAATTCTTCCAAGTCTCATGATCCTTCTAAGTTTGAGTTCAAGAATAATCTATTATATTTTGAAGGACGCCTATATGTTCCAGAAGGAGAAGCACGTTTACGTGTTCTTCAAGCACGTCATGACTTTCCAGCAACAGGGCACTTTGGATATAATAAGACTTTGGAACTCATATCAAGAGATTTTTGGTGGCCAAAAATGTGGAAGTCAGTCAAAGACTTTGTACAATCATGTGATATTTGTTCAAGATCAAAAATTCCTCGTCATCGACCTTACGGACTTCTTCAGCCATTATCTATCCCAGAACAACCATGGTCTTCTGTTTCTATGGATTTCATCACAGATCTTCTAAGCTCAAGATCTTATGATTCTATATTTGTGATAGTAGATCGTTTCACCAAGATGGCACATTTTGTGCCATATACAAAATCTATCACAGGTGAAGAAACAGCTAAGCTTTTCATTGATAATATCTATCGCTATCATGGATTACCTAAAGATATCATATCAGATAAGGGAACTCAATTTGTGTCAAGATTTTGGAGGACCCTTTTTAAGATTTTAAAAGTGGACATAAAGCTATCTTCGGCTTTCCATCCTCAAACTGATGGACAAACAGAGCGCGTAAACTAAGTTTTGGAGCAATATTTAAGGTGTACTATCAACTACCAACAAGATGATTGGACAACCCTTCTGCCATTGGCAGAGTTTGCTTATAATAATACGGTACATTCTTCCACGCAACAAACACCTTTCTTTGCCAATTATGGCTATCATCTACGACTTGATACTTTTGATTTTTCAAAAGTTGATAATCCTGCAGCAGAAGATATGGCAAATCGGTTGTCAGAGTTACATGCAATAATGAAGACGCAATTGAAGGAAGCTCAAGAACGACAAAAGATAAACGCAGATCTATATCGTAAGGAGCAACCACAAATCAACGTGGGTGATAAGGTATGGCTACTTCGTCGCAATATCAAGACTACTCGACCTTGTGACAAGTTGGACTATCGTAGGCTTGGCCTCTTTTCTGTTTCTGAATAGATCAACCCAGTTGCATATCGGTTACATCTACCAGAGTCAATGAAGATCCATCATGTATTCCATGTGTCTCTTCTTGAACCATATAAGACAGTGGATATACAAGGAAGAAGACAAATGCCACCGCCTCCTATAGAAGTAGATAATAATGAAGAATTTGAGGTGGAAGAGATATTAGACTCAAGGCCGCACCGAAATAAGCTGGAATATCTTGTTCATTGGTGCGGATATGATATTAGTGAACGCACATGGGAGCCATCCAGGAATCTAGCAAATGCATCAGCTAAAGTCAAAGTTTTTCATCAACGACATCCATCAAAACCAAGATGAAAATCTCTCTTATAAAAGAGATAAGATTGAGGCAAGATAACATTCAATTTCTTATCCTTGTTTGTAACTTCTTTGCATTTGTGACGCTAATTAGATGGAGAGCCAACAACCAGCGGATTCAACTCAAGAACCTTCGTTTGCTGACTTGCCAGACGAGACATTACGATTGTCACAATCTTCAAGACGACGCAATCGAGATGAAGATCTTCAAGAACGACATGTTCATCCTCGAATAGATGGTGAGATACAACGCGTTTGGTATCAGGATTTGGGAAGGGACTCTCGATGTTTGGTGATTTTGTTAGAGGTAGGAACAACTCCTGATGGTGTTCCGAATATTCTATTCGAAGGAAGTTACGAAGGCCTCAACAATGATCAAATAACTGGGTGGTCTTCCCGCCCTGGTATGGGACACTACCGATGGTTGAGAGGTCCTATCAATCATCTTCGAAGAGAACAGAGATCAGAGTATGTGGCGAATACAATTCGTCGCATCATAGATTTCCTCAACATATGATGACCGCTCCTCGTGAAACTCGTCTCTAGAAGGGGGGGTAATGTCACGGCCATAATCATGTAAGCTAATAATTACATATAGAAATATGTAGAAGTAAGTAAAAGTAGATAAAAGTAAGTTAATTCTATAATATTTAATATAGAAGCTTCCTAGAAACTTCCTAGACGCTGCTTTGACTTCATAGGTGTCTTTAATTGACTTTTTGGATTAGAAACGTGGTCAACAAGTTGGCCATGTGCCACACATGTTGTTAGCTTGAAGATCAAGCTAACTATGTGGCCCACACGTAGAAAAACTTGCCTTGTAAGTCAAGGCATGTGTCCTACAAAGTCAACACATATAGGAGGTCCTATAGAACGTCGCCATGTAGCCCCTAATTAGATAGTATATATAGAGACAAGAGTGAAGGCTTCTTCACTCTTGTCAACTTCTTTCTTGCTTCTAGTCTAGTTTCAAGGGTCTCTAGTTTTCTTGTCTTTTGGCAATAGCCATTCTAGTTTTTCTTTTCAATATACATACTTATTATTCATATTTTGTTACTTTTCTTTGAGTGAAGGCTTACTTGTCTGAACTATTTTTTCATCGAGTTCTTGTCCTTGACAGTAAGTTATCTATGTATGCACTACATAGTTAGCTTGTTCTACAAGCTATTATATGGAGTTAACTTGTTCGACAAGCTATCAACATGTGGTTAACTTGTTGGCCAAGTTTCTTACCTACAAACACATCTAAAGTCAAAATCGTGTCTATAAAGCTTCTTAGAAGCTTTTTTAAAAGACTTTTTGAAATTAATTTATATTTACTTACTTCTACCTATCATATAAGTAATTATTATGATAAATGTATATTCTCGTGATACATGTCTTTATCAAGATTTGATTTTAAGATTACTTATCAATCCAAAAAATAATAAGATTTATGAAACGTCCTTTTTAGATGTCTTATCTTATATCAAAAAAAAGAGTTGCATCTTTTGATTAACAAAAAATGATTCTCTTGAAGCTAAAATATTTTCACCTTTGAGCAACAAAATCAACATTAACCATTGATTCAACATTTGTCAAGCAAATTCAATCAAATATATCCTCTGAACTTCTTGTTTATGATATCAAGAATAAATCTTCTAAGTCTCATGATATTTCTAAGTTTAAGTTCAAGAACAACATATTCTATTTTGAAGAACGATTATATATTTCAAAAGATAGAGAATAATTATGTATTCTTCAAAGTCTTCATGACTTTCTAATAGTTGGACATTTTCGATACAATAAGATATTAGAGCTGATATCAAGAGATTTTTAGTGGCCTCAAATGTAGAAGATAGTCAAAGACTTTATACAATCATGTGATATATTTTCAAGATCCAAAACTCTTCGCCATTGACTTTATACACTTCTTTGGTCTTTACTTTTTTCAGAACAACCGTGGTCTTTTGTTCTTATAGATTTTATTACGAATCTTCTAGTTTCAAGTTTATATGATTCTATATTTGTGGTAATAGATCATTTTATCAAAATGACACATTTTTTATTATGTACAAAATCTATTTCATATAAAAAAATAACTAAGTTTTTTCTTAACAACATCTATCACTATCACAGATTACGTAAAGATATTATATCAAATAAGGAGACTTAATTTTTATGAAGATTTTGAAGAATTCTTTTTAAGATATTAAAGATGGATATAAAGCTCTCTTTGACTTTTTATCTACAAATTAATGGACAAATAGAATGGATGAATCAAGTTTTGGAGCAATACTTGAGGTATACCATCAACTATCATGAAGATGATTGGACAACTCTTTTACCATTGGCAGAGTTTGCATATAATAATTTGATACATTCTTCTACTCAACAAATACCTTTTTTTGCCAACTATGGTTATCATCCACGACTTGCTACTTTTGACTTTTCAAAAGTTAATAAATCTGTTATCAAAGATTTGGCAAATCGTTTATCAGAGCTATATGCAACTATGAAGGTGTAATTATTGGGAATTCAAGAATAACAAAATATCAATACAAATGCCTATCGTAAGGAATAACTATAATTTAATATAGGTGACAAGATATGGTTACTTTGTCGTAATATCAAGACTAATCATCTTTGTGACAAGTTGGACTATTATAGGCTTGGACCTTTTCCTATTAGTGAATAAGTCAATCCTCTTGCTTATTAATTATATCTACTAGAATCTATGAAAATTCATCCCATATTTCACATGTCTCTTCTTGAGCCATACAAGATAGTGAATATCTCAGAAAAAAGAAAAATGCTACTTTTTTCTATAGAAGTAAATAATAATCAAGAGTTTAAGGTAGAAGAAGCCTTAGATTCAAGACAATGCCAAAATAGGTTGGAATATCTAGTTCATTGGCGTGAATATGATATTGGTGAATGCACATGGAAGCTAGCAAAGAATTTTGCAAATGCAACAAAGAAAGTTGAAGCTTTTCATTGATGATATCTATCAAAACTAAGATGAAGAATAGCAAATTTTGCTATAAAAGAAGTAATATCAAAAGAAAATAATACTCTACTTTCTATCTTTCTTTGTAGCTTATATGTATTTGTAATGCTAAGAAGGTGGAGAATCAACAACCAACAAATTCAATTCAAGAGCTTTTATTTGCAAACTTACAAAATGAGATATTGTAATTATCACAACCTTCAAGACAACAAAATCAAGATGAAGATCCTCAAGAACAACATGTCATTTCTTGAATAGATGGCAAGTTATAATGTGTTTGGTATCATGACATTAGAAGAGACTCCCAATATTTGGTGATTTTATTAGAGATAGAAAAAACTTCTAACAGTATTCTAAATGTTTTATTTGAAAGAAGTTATAAAAGCCTCAACAATGACAAAATAACAGGGTGGTCTTTTCACCCTGGTATGAGACACTATCGAGGGCTGAGAAGACCTATCAACTATCTTTAAAGGAAACAAAGATCAAAATATATGGCAAATATAATTTGCTGCATCTTAGATTTCTTCAATATATGAAGACTGCTCTTTGTGGAACTTGTCCCTAGAAGGAAAGATAATGTCATGGATATACATAGATACATTAATAAATACCTATATGATTAGATAGAAGTAGGTAAAAATAGATAAAAATAGATTAATTTCATAATATCTTTTAGAAAAGCTTTCCAAAAACTTCATAGACAATGCTTTGATTTTATATGTATTTGTAGTTAATTGGTATATTAGAAACTTAGTCAAAAAGTTAACCACATATTGGTAGCTTATAGAACAAGTTAACTATATAGCATACATATAAAAAACTTGCCTTTTAAGTTAAGATACATATCTTACAAAGTCAATACGTTTTAGAGGTCCTACAGGACATTGCTACGTAGCTTCTACGATGCATCAAGAGTATATATGGAGATAAGAGTAAAGCCTTCTTCACTCTTGTCAATGCCTTTCTAGTCTTTAGTCTTATTTTAAGACTTTTTAGTCTTCTTGTCTTTGGCAATAGCCATTCTAGTTCAATAATATATCATTTTTGAGTGACTTTTTAGTTCTTTTTAATGACATAAGAGTGTATTGAGGATTTTTCTTCTTGAAGATTTATGTCCTTGATACAAACTAAAAATTTGATAACTATAGCTAAAACAAATGAATTTTATTTTCAAAACAAAATCTCAATGGTAAAATTTTGTGTTAATTTTGTGATAAAATGTAAACATATAATTTTTACACCTACATCACCTCAAAGTCTGATCAACTACTAAGATGTGAATGTCAATAGTTATCACCTCTCAACTACAATTTTACATAGGTATGAAGTTTTGGTTATTGAAAAAACCATTAAGTTGTAGAAAAAGTCTTTGTTGTGATAAATGATTTTTATTGGATTATAATCTGACCTCCTATTATATTTAATTTTGCATCATATATCACAAAGAGTTACATTACTCGCTAGCATGAATAATTCAAATATCCAAGATTTACATTATTTTAGAAGATAATTGCATATATAATTGAGTATAATTTATAACCTATAGATGTAGATTCTATAGAATTATGTTGTATATATATACAAGATAAGATGATTACTCTGCCTTCAATTTAGAAAATCCCACAAGAGTTACCACTAATTCTTGAAAGATTGTATGGTGATATTTGTGGTCCTATTAATCCAATATCTTGACCATTTTATTATTTTTTGGTCCTTATATCAAGCAAAAAATCACATGTTTCATTATTATCAATCCAAAATATGGTGTTTGCCAATCTTATATCTATATTTATTTATTTTCAAGCATATTTTTCTAATTATCCTATCAAAACATTGTGTATGGACAATACAAAAGAATTTGCATCAAAGTCCTTTGAAGACTATTGTACTGCAATAGGGATTGAATTGACATATTGTATTCCATATGAACATGCTCAAAATGGACTTGCAGAGTCATTTATAAAGCATATATAATTCATTATCCAACCACTCTTTCTTTAGGAAAATTTATTTGTATCTATGTGAAGTCATGGAGTTTTGCATGATGAAATATTAATATGCCTCCGTCCTTCTTTTCTTGAAATTATTACACCACAAGAATTTATTTCAAGTTGTGTTATAAATATATCTCATCTACGGGTGTTTGATTGCCATGCTTGGATTCTAATACTAGAACCTCAATAGTATACCATTGAAGCTCATGAACAAGTAGGCATATATGGTGGTTTTGATTTATCAAGCATTATTTGTATTATTGATCCATCAAATGAAATATTATTAAATGCATATTTTTAAAATTACCATTTTGAAGAGAATGTATTTCTAACTCTTTAAAGAAGAATATTTAATCAACAAAGAAATATAATACTTATATTTAGAGTACCAAAAATATTTATAATGAATCTTGATTCTAAAACATCTTTAGTTGAAAGTGAAGTTGCTAAGATTTTATATCTAAAACACATTGTAAATAAAACACCTGATAGCTTCAATGATGAGCCTTGAATTATAGGAAATCAAATTAATGAGGCTCAAAATGAACCTGCTCAAATTGCAATACCACTAACAAATATACCTCAGGTTGAAACATCAACAATTAAAAAGACTTGTAGACCAGATAAGCAACCACAAAAGAAGAAAGCTATAACATGTAGTGATTCTGGTATTGTTTTTGTAGAAGTTTCTACTAAACCTATGGAACCATCAATTAATGATAATATGTCCATGCACATTGTACCTTTATCTTATGCAATAAAAAATCTTGAAATTAGGAAGAATAAAACCAAATTGAATACAATATTATTTGTTCTGTATTATGCTACAAATGACCTTTGGGATAGACCATCTATTATAATAGATGAATCATTTTTATTCATGATTTCAAAATCTCTTTTTCATAAGAAAAAAGATCCTAAACCTTAAATCATTTAAGAAGTAATACTTCACTTTGAATGGTTAAAATGAAAAACTGCCATTGAGAAAGAATATGTTTCTTTGCATAAGAGAAAAGTCCTTAGTTCAATTGTGGAGACTCTTACTTCTTGCCTTGTGGGATATAAAATAGTATTAATATAAAAGCAAGATGCTAAGGATCAAATAATTCCTTGTAAAGCTCATCTTGTTGCTCAAGGATTTACTCAACGGTTTAGTAATGATTATGAATCCATATATTTTTCAATCATGGATTCAATTACATTCCAATATATTATTAGAATGGCAGTTCATGCCATCCTTGAGATGTGTTTTATGGATGTAGTAACTGTGTATTTATATGGTTCTCTTGATACAAATATTTATATGAAAGTTCTACTTGATTTAGAAACAAGAAATCCAAATGCACTTGCTCTAAGGTGATATTATGGTATTAAATTACTTATGGCCATGTATGGTCTAAAATAATGTAGATGCATGTAGTATCAATGTCTTCAAGTTTATTTAATTATAAATAAGTTTGTAAGTAATCTATTAATCCTTTGTTTGTTTATGAAATGAGATAAAATTAGATTTGTGATCATCTCTATATATATTAATGATCTTAATCTAATAAGTATTAGATCTGCATGCGTTGCAACTAATAATCTATTTATCTATGAATTTGAGATGAAAATGATAGGAAAAATAACTTTTTGCATTAGTCTTCAGATTATGCATTTCATAGATGGTAGCATTTTTGTGTACCAACTAATGTATATTAGATAAATCTTATAGAGATTCAATATCATTGATGCTTATCCATTGTCAACACCAATGGTTAGATGTGGTTGTGATAGTTATGATCTATATTGTCCATACAATGAAGAGGAGGAAATATTGGGAGAATAATATCCATACCTTGCAGTGATTGGAGCACTTTTATATTTAGCCACATCTACAAGATCAAATATTACATTTGCAGTTAGTGTTCTTGCAAAATACAATGCACATCCAATACTATGACATTGGAATGGCATCAAATATTTACTACATTATTTAAAAGGCACTGAAGATTTGGAATTATATTATACACAATTTGCAGATTCAAAATTAATTAGATATCCTAATGTAGGATATAAATCTGATATTGCAATAGCTAAATCTCAAACAAGCTATATATTCTTAAGACATGGAACTATAATAGCATGGAAATTAGTAAAACGAACTATAATTGCAACTTCATCCAACCATGCAAAAATTATTGCCTTATATGAAGCATCTTAAGAATGTATTTGGTTGCAATCAATTGATAAACTCATTCAAACAACCTATGGACTTTCATATGATGATTCTCCAACTATCTTGTATGAAGATAATAATGCTTGTATTGCACAGATACAAGTTGGTTTCATTATAGACGATAGGAGGAAGCATATTGATCCAAAGTATTTTAGTTATACCGATGACTTGGTTATTGATCAAGTACTTAAAATCAAAAAAATTGAATATGCAAATAATCTTGCTAATCTCTTCACTAAAGCTCTCCCTTTGTGCAACCATCATTGACTTACTTTTGACATTGGCATGCAGCGACTTGCTTTTCTTGAGCAAGAAAATTAATGAATTCTTGAGATAATGTTGTACTCTTTTTCTTTTATCTATGATTTTGTCCTTAAATATAATAAGATTTTTGTAGATAAGGTTTTAATGAAGCAACAATTATTGATCTTACAAGATTACAAAATATATATATATATATATATATATAGATAGATAGATAGATAGATCATAATTCTATGCATATAAAATATTATGATGAGTGAGGAATGTTGAGAGCATTAAATGTAGCAAGAGCTCTCCACACTATTTACTGTACTCTACAGTAAATAGTGTAGCTACAATGTTTCAGTGTTTTGAATCTACTGGGGAGAAACCGTTTATCTTCTCCTCTGTCTAAAACATTCTAAACACTGTTAACGATCGATCCATTGCTTCCTTGGTCCCACTTACAGTTCGTGCTGGATCGTCTGTGTTTTAAAGTTCGTGGATTTTACATTTATCGATTATAATCTCTCGAATGGAAGGACGAGAGACAACGGTCGGTAACGATGAGATGAACGCGGGGAAGAGCGTCGTTTCGGAGGGATTCCGGGGGCGCGTGTTAATTCTGACTTGTTTGACTGGGTTTTAAGTGTTTTCCTTATTATTACAAGGATTGTTTTCTGGTTGAGTTAAGCAATTGGCCGAAGAAGTAACCGATTGGCACAATGGGTGAACCGGTGCGGGAGCCGTCAATTGTGTCCGTAGAACCGCGCATGCGGAGGCCTTCGTCAATTGCGGAAGCATCTCTGCGAGGGCGAAGAGTATCTGTTGTTGCAGCTGAAAAAGCCTCTCTCAGTAGAAGGCAGTCTCATGCTGCATTTCTTTCTATGGCACCGGGATTTACAGAATATGTGGTCGAGCACGTTGTTTTGTTTAAGGTTAAAGATGACGCGGATCCAGCAGAGAAGAAAGCGATGTTAGATGCTTTGCATGAGCTTCGCAGCCTGAATGGAGTGCTGGAGCTCACTGTCGGTTCAGCACTCTCGGTAATTGACAAGGAATTTTTGGGCTTAGCAATTGGACACGGAAATTAGGTCAGCGGATCCGCGGCAAATGGCGACGGCCACTGCACCTGTTTTAGAGATTGTAAAGTGCCATGCATGCCGCCGAGATTCCAACCTTTCTATCACGATGTATTTCGCAGAGGAGACTGCTCTTTTTTTTGGCATTAGGCTAAAGATTGATTTCTCAGTCCATTTTAATGTGCAGAGAATTGATGTAAATTTTTCTTCAGTGGATTAGCGATTCATTGGAGAGAAAAATGTTGAGTGATCGTCCATGGTCTACAGGTTGTGTTCACATTGAAATTTGCAGGTCCAGGGAGGCAAGTATACGCATGTTTTGCATGGGCGTTACAAAGACAAAGCAGCTTTAAAAGTTTACCTAGTACATCCTGATCATGTCAATATTCAACAGAAGTATATTCAACCTTTGACTGAGGATATTATTGCGTTGGATTGGGAGTGCATCCCTTGTGGTCCATACATTAAAAGCGTTGGGGCCAAGCGCATCACTTTTGTGAAAATCAAACCAGAGACTACAGCAGATGACATGAGGTTCTTGGTTGAGTCGATATCACAACTACCCTCTAAGTACGTCAACACTCCCAGTGTCTGTGTTTTTTGTTTTGGGGAACACAACATACTGATTTTATGGAAGAAGATGAGGCAGGTCAAGATCATGAGCAATGGAATGCATCTTGTTTTCAGGAGCAGACTTTTACATCTTAATTCATGTAGAAGTTCTTCTAAACCTTCCTGCATGCCACCATAACATCAAACAATCTTTCAATTGTAAATTCAGTATGAAGTTGGAACCATTTGGCAGGTGTCCCACGGTCGGCCAGGCAAGTGCAGGCAGCAATTTCTCACCGGAGAGAGCCAAGGGTTTCACTTATGGGATTATGGAGTTTTTCCCCAGCACACAGGAGGAGGAGGAAGTATATTCCAGTTGTGAGCACATGGCATGGCAGGACACAAAACTTAAGCCCGTTGCAGCAATTCTAATCCATGCAGATCTTCATGTTGGGGAATAGAGTTCAGATTCAGATCCTAGTCCTCAACCAGCAGTTTAAGCATTAACAAGGCGTTGGAGTGATTCATAACGTTTGAGCTAACGTCTGATCTGATCAATGCATTTACAACAATCCGTAAGATTATGATTGAGCATTCCAGGGTAAGAAACAGCAGAAGGTTAAAGAAGAGGATACTGAAGTATGCTGACTTGTACATTAGTCCACACCCTCTGGCCTGCTTCTCCAATATGTGTGGTCACACGTGTTAACAACTGCGGCATCGCCTTGTCATGTCTCAAGTGTCAAGTTGAAGAAACTTCTGGATACGTAGGCTCACCGAAGATTGTGCATTTTACACCCAGACACAATTCTCCACTTTGAAGATAACGATTACTTTGCTTAAATCACAGTTATTGAAGAATTCCCAAACAATTGCAGAATTATTTTCAACTCTGCCAACATGAACTCTAAGAAGCAGTTAACAAGCATGAACATCGACATACTGACACAGAGAAATCTGAGATTCACTACGGACTTCACAAGCTCTTGCACAATTGTTTCAATATGTGGATCAAAAACACAGTAACACAGTAGATCTCACTTGAGAGTGCCCTAGAATCAGAGCAACGTTCCATGCTACCCTAAAGGATCTGTTGATCATCCGCACAAATCCCTGTCTCTGCGTGCAACAACAAGACGTGGTCGTGGGCAGTGCGAATTTGATAGCCGGAACCATGGGCCAAGATGAACATTCCGATATCAAACTCATCATAATCGGGTGCTAGTTCAATGCTGGTAAACACACATCTTACTCACATACGCATTTGTAGCCTTAAGACAATCAAGACCAAAATATGGTATATGCAATACTGTGCCATATATGCAAAATAATAGCACAATAGTACATTTCGTCCGTCTCAAAGCAATACCCTCGAGTTACAGTCCGAGAAGAGATTCCTGCTGTTCTGCTGCCACACTAAGAGACGGTTGTATCAATCTGTAGAAGGAACTTAATCAGTCAGGTACACCTTCGAAGAGATCCACAAAGGGACCTTATCTACAGACAGCCAAAAGCCTCTATCCGTCATCTGAAGTCTAGAAGGCAGTTGAATAGTCAACTTTTGATGGGGCAGAGAAACAGTGGTGACGCTTCGGAAGCATGTTCAAGTGCACATCTTCTCCTGAGCAGGCTCTCCGAAATTTTCTCCAAAATTCTCCTGGGCAAGGTGACATCAAAGCTGCGTGACATCAATTTGATGAGGATAGTTTTGGTACAAGAGGAAATGACAACATACCAGCAGAGATTATTTAAATCAGGGAATGATCGAAAACTTACAATATCTTGATGCTCAATGCAGCAACTGAAAGCACCTCACTCATCATCACTGTCGTCGTCCTCGTCCAAATCCCCGCTGCCAAAGTCGTAGCTAACAGGTTGCGCAGTACGTCTCCGAGTCCGTGAAGGCAAAATATTGTCTGGATTCACTTCGTCTAGGGGGTCCTCCGACAAGTCACTGTCATCATCCTCGGCACCGTTCTCCGCATCGCTGTCGTCGCTATCCGCTTTCTTCTTCCCCTTCATCTTCCCCTTCCCTTTCGAGTCTTTCGAATGGGTTGGCACCACAGCTTTCCCTTTTTTCGCAGAAGAGGATTTGATTGCTGGCTTTGCAGCAGGCCTCTTGGCGGACTTTTTCGGCGCACCAGAATCCTCTGAGTCCTCATCCCCAGCGTCGTCCTCGTCCTCCTCGGACTCCCCAGAAACATCCTCTTCCTCGGACGTGTCGGAAGCGCTGTCCCACTTCGTCTCCACTTTCTTCTTCGCAGTCGGCTTCGCCTTCACCTTCCCCATACTGATGGGCTGCGAGCTTTTCTGCACCTTGCCTCCTCCCAATCCCTTCACATCTTTCCTCCCTGGAACCGCCCTCTCTACGGCTACTTCCTTCGGTTTTTTCCTCCCTCCCGCCTCGTTATCGGCTTTCCGCTTCGCCGCCATGGCCTGCAACATTTTTTTCTTGTCCTCCGACATGGCTGCAAAGTCCAGACCCAACCTGAAAAAAATCACAAAATTCACAATACCGTCGAAACGACTCAACTCGAGGTCGTTACCGTGGCCCCTCTCACCTTTCTCCAAGCGCCAAACCCCAACCCTAAAACCCTTTCCAAAGTCCCGTTGCCGCTCCCTGCAGTGGGACGCCTGGCTGCTCCCTGTACGGAGCTACCGGACGGCTCCTTTGTCCCGCTCCCCTTTCCAAGCTTGCTTCGAGTATGCAACCACTACGAGCGCTAGTTCTGAGCTTGTACAAGCGTGGTCTGTCGCATGATATTCTGCATAGTTGGCCGAATCTAACAGTATCTTTACGACCGACTTGAGGTTAAGAGCCGTTGGAGACAGGATGGTCAGACCGCTCGGTTTGGCTCGGCTTGCCTGCAACCTCTCGGTCGGTTTCGCTGTATAATTTTTCTAGGATACGTTCGCAGGTAACTATTTAAAGTCCAGAACCCCCGAAGTGAACAGCTTTTTCAAAAGTACTGTAAGCTTTCGGTTTACACATTGTCGGTTCGAGTTGCTTGCCAGCAACGATCGTAAAAAACGAGGTGAAAATGGGACGTAGCTACGCAACGCGTAATAGCAGTCCACTACCCGGGCACAGACTGACCATACCAACTGGTTTCAGGATTCACTGGGGACACAATCTGAACAAGTCCGAGGAGCATGGAACGGTAGCAAACATATCACGGTGTCAATTTTTGAAATTACTTAGAAAGCGTTAAGCAATATCAACAAGCCTCGTCGCATCTCGCAATGTAGAACAAATCTCATTAAAAAGCTTTCAAGACCTGAGGTGAGAACTTCAGAGACTAAGACATGAGCAGATATAAAGAAAAGAGATTCAGCAAAAGTAACATTCAAAAATAGCATCAGTATGTGTAAGAGAGTCGCAGACATGATCAAATTCAATGCGGGATTTAACATGAGCAATTCAGACGAGCTATCTGTAGGTGAATAACTATTCAAATACGGAAAAAATTAAAATTTAATACTTTCTATTGTGGCAATACCTAGGCAACACGCTCAGCTTCTCAGTTCATCATAACCGCAACAACTATTTTCAAGTCTCAATATCAATCTCAGACTACGAGCTTTTATGCATGATACGCAACCTCTCACGCACTAGCCATATTATGTGCACCCTTCCAATTAAGAAACCCTCTGTATTTCTGGAGCATAAACGTCATTTTCTCAACATTTTCCACTTACCCTAGACTCTTGTTCCTGACTAATACACGCGAAATAACTGGTGGATACATCGATTTCACTCTTCGACATCTTAGTGTGGAGGCATTAATCAGATGCCATGTCCCTGCACGATGGCAGGTTTATCCATTTCCCAACCACCCCAAGCCGCTGTATTGCAGGAACTCCCATTGCGGACACGCATATGCTCCAGACCGGCAATCCGTTGCATTGATGGCGAACGCCATATCTTACCCCCAATGCTGCATGGATGCTGTTGTTGCTGATCGTAACGCATCATTGAGCTGTGCCTCATTTGCTGCGGAAGTGGTCTCTCACTTATCATGATCGGGGAGATAAAGCTCAAATTGGAGTCAGGAATGAAATTTACCATAGGTTGACCCTGCTGGGCCACCATACCTTCTGTCATTTTCACCTGCACACCAATACAGCGGAGACTATGACTTGAATCCCTCTTCACATGGGAACCAGAAATTGCATTCATTAGCCCTAGACTTAAGTTGCTTTGAGGTCGATTTACCCATGATAATCTGCAAATAGCTTGAAAATAGAATCTCAAAAAGTGGACGAATACCTTGGCACGCAACGCTTCAACATCTGCCTTCAGAATACGGTTATCAACAGATGCATCTTTGTGCATGTAAGTGATCTCTTGCAATCTTTGCAGAAGCGTGGAATTTTCGGCCCTCAATTGCGCAACCTGCAGCAGCATTTCACCCATATATGCATTGTGAATGGAGAACAGCTATGTCAAATAGATGCACAAGCTCACATACAATGCAATCACTCTAGCACCAGATGTAAATCTGGGCACTGCAAGGTGAGAGAATATGCAATTAAAACGGGTACCGCAGCTAAGAAACACAGCTGTCGCCCTACAAATTCAACATTGAAGTGAAACACGCTTCCCAGGAGAGCGAACGATTTGGCATTACAAGTAGACGTTTACATCCAGTTTAGAGTTTTCACATTAAACGAGATCATAAAAAAGCACGCTTTCTGACCTGCGTTTCTAGGTCACTCAAGTGCGCCTGTTTCTTTCTGCGTGAGCGTCTCGCAGATTCACGATTTGAAAGCATTCTGCACCACGCAAACAGTCACTTGAAATCCAAACAATCCAAGCGCCTTACGAAAAAGGCTTGGTGGAAAAACTCATCCGGGATCTGGACGCCAACTTCAATTCCTGATAACAAGAAATACACTTTACCTTACACCAAGCTTCTCGGATGACATACCTCTTTACACGCTTAAGGTCACCTCGTGATAAATTTTCATTCAGCATGTCATGTTCTTCGTCATCAGAAAGTTCTGAACCGCTGGTGGTAAGTTTGAGCTTCCAGGTTGATGCGTCCACTTCAGGTTTTGGCGACGACGGCTTAACATCCACACGTGCACACCGAACTTTGCTTGCCAAAGTGCTAGTGGCTGTCAAGTACGAGCACTAGGTTAGAATGATCCGCATACTATTTGAACAACATGACCGTAAAAAATATCACGCAAAACTCTGAGTACTCGCACAAGTGGCAGTGTACAGGAACAGTGACAAACATTCTGAGGGTAAAAATTCACATTACCAGATAATTCGATCGCAAATTTCGTTCGCGAAGTACCTTCATTACGTCCTCCCTCGCCACTCACCTGTTTCCATTATCCCCGAAACCAACTTGTTAACTATCTTGAAACATACTTAACCATAAATCAACACCATCCATCAATCAGGATTCCATTCTTAATGTCTGCAAAACAACAAAACTCGAAAAGATGACACACGATTATCACCTAAACTAAGTCTAAACTCGAATATATACTTTAAACAAATCATGTCTAGGAGAACTTGAGGGGGTACGCACTCTGGAGAGAGCCGCTGCAGCGCACGCCATTGCCAACTTCTGTTGGAGAAAGACCTCATATTCCTGGCTGCTGGAGTCGCCCACGGATGCTGCACCAGTGGAGAAAGTCGAGTATATTCTTTCGGCGTCATCTTGAATAACAGAAAACATGGGATTTAGCGCATCCTCAATCACCACTGCGTCGTCGACCTCGACAGAGTTTAAGGCGTTGTTCATGGGTAGGAGGTCCTCAGCACTCGCCAACATGAATGGAGTAAACTCTGAACTGAATCTTCCCGACATTTGAAGATTGTAAGAGCTCTGTTCATCGTGATCCCGCATCTCATTGGACTGAGATTTTTGAAAGCGGTTCTTTGGGCAGTTTCCTCCGCAGGAAGCAGCAATCGTGTTCTCCTTAGAAAATTCTTGGAAGGAGAATTCATAGGCACTACGATCCATGCCGCTCTTCACCAGAGTAGCAGCAGACGATTCGCCCCAGAAAGTACTCAGGAAGTTGTCAATGGAAGAGGTGCGATCCATATCCAACGTGGAAATAAATCAGCGAGGTATGTGGAGGAGCTCTAAATCTTAATTTTTCTGATAAGCTGACCAAGGCTTCTCTCTATCCTTCTCTTTATATTAGAACTTTTCTGAGTTACACTTTCCCGAGTGGAATACTAATCCCAACCCCTGCTCGCTCCACTTTGTTGGCGCTCTTCCAATTGAGCAACACATAGAGAAAAATCTAATAATTCGAATGTTCGCTAGGTCAACGGAAAGTTAACAAGAACAGTGAGGCTTTTCATGCATCAAGCTCTTCAAAGGACGGATCTCCTTCGCTTCTCGATATTTATCATGAAAGATTACCAACTCAACAAAAGATATCAAAGAATCCTCAGCGACTTCACAAACAACCGTACCAACACTGTTGCTGCTGTCTGAATACAAGACAGAGGTAGTTACGACAATCGATCCAAATTCCCAAGACGACTCTCCCGAAATCTCCGTGCATCGAAGCTGAACGAACTAGTCCAACCTCCTAGCACAAACTGTAAAAATTCTACAAAGAATCACTAAAGCGCAAGGCCGTCACCCGTTCGACAACGTTGTCAGCCAGAAGCAGAAACCTGTTCCTAAACAGAACCAAACGGTCTCAAACACTCCAGCACCGAGCAAGACAATCTCTCAGTGCTTGACACAATTTTTCCCACAACCGACAGGACTTCGATTCAAAATTCCGCACCGACTAGAAAGGCCAAAATCCGATTGCTTAAATCACAGACAATTGCGCCGCAGGCTACATACAAATCAAGACATCGAACCACCTCGGTTGGCAGTGAGTGAAGTGAACTACTGCAAAATTATGTATCGACCAAGACGCACGAGTTTATACACTTTGGCGGAAA
This sequence comes from Physcomitrium patens, assembly GCF_059467195.1. Classification (NCBI taxonomy): domain Eukaryota; kingdom Viridiplantae; phylum Streptophyta; class Bryopsida; order Funariales; family Funariaceae; genus Physcomitrium; species Physcomitrium patens. The sequence continues at coordinate 4,364,753 of NC_143424.1, forward strand.
AAAAATGCGGGCCCACCCCCGCCCGATTAGAGGACCATCGGCGAAGAACAGTAATGGAGTAGAGATGTGTTTAAAGAATGTGAGTGCATGTTGAGCCCGGGAGATGCGCATCGGACGGATTTGCCCGCCGACTGCTGTGCATCGAGCGGCCACATGCGGATAAATTATGTTCTTATCCAAGAGTGACGTGCTTCAAGTCGACTTCAAGCCATCGATAAACCAGGCACGCTGCTCTATACCAGAGTCTCCGTTCCTACAGACTAGCTGCATTGCGGTGGAGTAGGCCTTCTCTTCCGTCCTCTTGTCCTGGAAACTTCGCTTCTTCGCTTGGGCTGCGCGTTGTCGGTAATCCAGCTCGTTCATTCATCGAGCTGGAAATTCTGTCCATTCCGGGATGGTTAAATCTTTCATGCTGTTGCATTTGGATAGTTTAAAGTTCCTAACTATTGGAATTTTGATGTGCGCAGAAAATGTCATCCATCCGAAATTCAAGTTATTCGTCGCCAAGTTGCTTGTGTTTTAGACGGATGCATTGCCCAAACACACACAATAGGAGCCACACTCAGTGATCTCACCTTTCCACCGTTGGAAGAAGCAATTACAGCAACCATGAATGAGTTTGGATATGAGACATAGCGCTTGTTAATCATAAATTTCTAGACATGTGTTCACTTAGCATTCTTTTTTTTTATTATTATGATTTATTGAATATATTTAGTATAATTTTATTTAAATATAAAATAGTAACTGAATGCATATTTATTTGGTATTACAATATATATATATATATATATATATATATATAATTTTAAGTACTATTAAAATATCAAACTAAAATTTATAAGTTATTTTTTTCAACTTTTGCCAAATATCTCTTGTATTATTGATGTATTGTGAGTCACTTAATTGACTCACCTGGGTATTTAGTATAAAAAATACACTTATTGTGCTTAAAATCACAGATTTTGTGAGTTAGTAGTAGAATTTTTAGGAGAAAAAGAAAATAGATTGCTAATATCAAATATGCAATCTAGGGTAGAATTTAAATTTCCATGTTGGAGATGTTTTTTGTATATAACATTTGATGATGGCCCAATGGGAGTAGCTCTCATTGTCGAAAGGAAAAAGAAAATTCTATTTTAATAATAGTTCTTAAAAAATATCTATATATATATATATATATATATATATATCTATACATATATAGATTCATAAAATAAAATAAAAAAACCAAAAGGATAGAAAACAAAATAGAGAATAGCAGAGAAGAAGAAGAAAGAAGAAAAAGAAAGAGGAGAAGAGAAAGAAAGAAAGACAAAAGAAAAAGGAAAAAAAGAAAAAAGAAAATATTTAAAGAAATGAAAGGTGATCGAAAAGGCAAGAGGCTGCCCCAGTTCTCCCTCTTGGAAGTTTTTTTTCTACATTAATGTGAGCAGCTGCAGCGGTGCTGAGGAGAGGACGTCGTCATCCATTCTGATCGGCGACTGGGTGTCAGAGGACCGTAGCGTTTTCGAAGCGATGGACAACAGTTTTTTTTTTTTTTTTTTTTTCCTTTTTTGTTCCTCATTTTCGCTGTGGGCAGCGACCTCTCTCTCTCGGATTTCCGGCTGGTTGCGGGGGTTCTGGAATCGGGGTGTCTGTGCGGCAAAGGCTGCGATGGTGCTCCAAGTTGTCGACTAGGCGTGGTGTTTTGGTTCTTCTCCTTTTGACGAAGGGAATGAATGCGTTGGATGGAGCTCGAGAGAGCGGAAGCAATGGCCGTTTGACATAGTTTTTCTATGTGTCCCTTTTTGTGAGAGTGCTGCGGTGCAGCAGTACCTTCTTAGTTTTTCTTTTGTGTGCGGGGAGTGCCAGGACTGTGTGATCCTTGGCAGTGTTATGGTTGGCGGTGGATCTTGGTTTTAGAACTATTACAGTGTGACCACAGATTCTTTTTTATTCTTGCGGCGAAGTGGTGCGGCGGCGTTGCAGATATTCGACCTGTAGTTGTGCACGGGAAGGCACCTCTACATTTTTTCTTGGTTTTTATTCTAGTTCATTGGGGATTGTTGGTCCGTTCATGGATGGCTGGAGTGGCAGCAGCATTGCAAATCATCGCCACGGCTAGAGCATCGGCACGCTGTGTTGCATGGCGTAGTGCATGACTGCTAGACAACCCTTTGTCCTGAATCGTGGAGCTCCTTGACCAAATCTTGCTGGTAGCGTCAAGTTTTGTGTGTGCATTGCGGTGGATCTGCGGTTGTAGACGTGAGCTGTTCACGTTTAGTGTGGTTGTAAGGAGCTTGGAGAATCTCTTGTTTTTTTTATTATTATTATCTTGAATTTGCTCCTACGAGTCTAGCAATTGGAACGCTGCAATTGATGTACTATTGTATGATAAAGAACCCTCCTTCAAGTTGTTCAAATTCCTCTCTCGTTTTGTAGCCTGAGGTACAGGGCTTATAACACTTTCCTACTCGGATTCGGCGAAGGAGCGTGAGAAGCTTCATCTAGGACTCTACTCCTGATACCGTTTGAGAAATTTTTCAACAAGAGCATTCTCGCTTACGATGCTCGTGCCTAACTTGGGTTGATCAGACATCTTCGTTGCTTTGGCTTGCAAAGTTCTAGACGACACCCTAGACATGATGCTTGCAACCTCGACCTGGTCCTGGATAATAGCGTTGAAGACAATTTTTTTATCAGCCACGGACTGCACTCTATCGGCTTCCTTCCCATTCGAATTCTTGTGGACATCAATGTTTGATAAATTGAAGTTGAGAGCCTTGTCTAGTAGCATGACTAGGCTTTTGAAGGAGAGGTTTGATCTAAGCATCTTCCAAACTGGTGCTGCCAAAGGTCCTGCAGTCACGCGATCTAGCAATTTCGATCCTTGCACTGTCGGCACAAACTTCTCTATGTCACCGCAATCATTCATCGAAATTTGAACACAAGGAAATGAAAATCGGAGTGGTATCAATATCATCATCGATGATTCAGTAGAGTAGTTGATTGTTTGAGATAAAACAGCTAATAGCTGCCGCTGAAGTGATCTTCGGAGGGTATTAAGATTGATGTGAGACGAAGAACGACCATCAGACAGTGGAAAAAAATGCCCTGCTTTGTGTGAAGCAGCTCTTAGTGGTGCTGCTGCGGCCTACCTCGCCTTGATCGGTTATTGCTGTTCCGCCCAGCAAACTGGGATCTTCTTCGAACCACCGTCTAGGGTTGAGCTTCCGGATTGAACAATCCACTTGGACAAAAGTTAGAAACGATGAATTTTATTTAGGGTTTGAGTGAATTGGGATTTTGGATGAAAATACATTGGATGAGTATTTTAATCAAAGATGAAGTTTGAGGCATGGATGAATATTAAGCTTAGATGATAGTTTATTCGTAGACAAAAAGTTAATTGTAGATGATAACTTATATTTGGATGAATTTTTGTCAATGGATAGATCTTTATAAAAATAAAATAAAATAAAATAAAATAAAACAACCAAAACATTAAATTAAATTAAGAATTAAGAGAAGGAATTTTTAAGCATGCATTTTATGAGAGAATTATTATTATAAGTATGAATTAATGCTAGAAGTTGACCTTCATTACTTGGTGTTTAAGAAGATTAGAGAATGATTTAATTAGGATTCAAATAAGAGGTCTAACTTCCAAAATTCACATAGTTAATTCACTTGTTGCAAACTAGAATAAACTTCCAACTAGTGGAGGTTTGTTTTAGCTCACATGTATTGTTTTAAGATTGAATGTCATTCATAGGTTGAAATGAAGATGATTGAGTATATGATTGTAAAACATTACTTAATTACAAATTTTTTTTGAATTTTTTAGATATTTGTGTATTAATATTAATATATGTTTTAAAAAATATAATTATATTTGATCTTTTTAATGATGCTATTATGTTGTTTATCATTCTTTTTCAAATCTAAAGATATCTTTATACAAGGTATATCTACTAATTTATCTGATCTTATTATTTCTAAAATAACTATTGTCTCACATTTCATGTCTTTCAAAGTAAGTTTAATTTTGTGCCTAAATTTTTAAACAAAACATAAAAAATCTCTATATTAAAATGATAATAGATTTAATTAATTATTTAATTTTTAAATTCTTAAATTAAATTTCTATACATTTCTTTCTAAAATTTTTAGTAACATGTGCATAAATAGTATTAAAACTTAACTTATTTTTTCTAAAAAATATTCTTTTATTTAAATCACAAAATCAATACTTTATTTTTTTAAAATTCATAACAAGAACCATATATCAAATATATATTCTAATAAAAGCCAATAATATTTAAAATAAGTTTGTTCTCTTTTTCTTCTTTTATGCTTATTTTAAACTTTAGCTTCAATTTTTTAACCAATTCTTTAAATATGTTATGAAGTAAGATTATACAACCTTGAGATTTTAGTGTATAGATAGTTAAAAATATTTTAGGTAATAATTTTGACTATTTAGTTCTTGCTTTAGCTTTAATACACCATTGTGTTGATTCTAAAATGATCAATTCTTCAACCTTCTTTCAATCACTAATAAGATTAAGACTTTTATTTTTATGCTTTTGAACTAAAAACAATGGTTTCTCATTACATCCTAAAAAACTTATAAGAATAATTTAATCTTCTTAAGATCCAACCATATTTGGACCATTTTAAAAATAAAAGATTCAAAAATCATCTTTTCAAATATTTTTGAAATTTCATATAAAAGTAATTATATTTATAATCTCTACTAAATTTATAATTTAATTTTTTATCTGTTACATAAATTGTATTATATTCTCTAAATATTTGAATTATGCTTGAAATTAGATATTTTCTCTTTTAATATATATATATATATATATATATATATATTATTAAATACTAAGCTTATAAAATAAATTTGAAATATTAGAATTAGATGATTATTGGTTGAAATTTAATCATGAGTTGTTATCAAAGATAAGAATATAAATAAAATCTAAATTATAATTCTTTATGTATCATTAAAAAAGAAATGAAGTAAAGAAAGAAGAAATAATTATAAAATAAAAAAGAACTAAAATGATTTTTAGCAATTATAAAGCACCTAGAGAGTTTCAAAACAAGATTAGTACATGGAAGAGGTGTTTATAAGATTTAGAATGGCCTTAGTCTTGTTTCTATATATACTAGCTAGAAAGAAGGTCTTGTAGAAGCTTCTTAAGAGTTGCAAGGCATGTGGCCAAAGCATTAAGTTGTACATTGCTTCTAATGCGGCTTTCCAAAATTAAGAATAATAAACATATAGGACAAGTTTTAATAGCCACATGGTATATCTATAAAAGACTAAAAATCTTATTCACATTCAAAAAAATTCTTTGAAGTTTCTTACCAAAGATTTGTACTTCTAATATACTTCTACATATTTATATATATAAAAAATTAATGTATTAATATTTCTGTTTCAGAATGAATAACTTAATTTTCCGTAATAAGTGTTATTATGTTTCTAAAATAGAATTGTGTAAAAAAAAGACTTGAGATAGAATATTTATTTAAGAAAAAAAATCTCTCTCTCTCTCTCTCTCTCTCTCTCTCTATGAAGATATATATATATATATATATATATATATATGTTTTCTTTATAACTAATCACTTTAAATTTTGGTTGTTTTAGTATAATAATTTGATTTATTATTAGATTTATATAATATTGAAATTATATTTTTTTATATTATGTATATTTTTATTCTAATAAATATATTATAAAATTTTAAAATATAGAGTTAAATAAAAATATTAAAATATATCAAAATAATTTAAAAAAATTAAATTAAAAGAAAGTAATTTAAAATCTCTAAAGAGTTTTGATTCATCTAAAAATAAAAAAGATGATTATTTGGAATTTATAATGATACTCAATTTATATTAACCATTCTTTATTTTCAAGAACAAAAGAAAATATATATGTATATAATATTACTTTTTAAAATTTAATTAATATATTAAAAGATCCAAATTTTATCATAATTTTTTCTATTTTTAATGGTTTTTTAAATGTTTTACATTATGGTTTTATTTGAATTTTAAAGGCCCTATATATGGTATTTTGGCAAATAAAGTCATAATTTATTCTTTTCATTTTAGTTATACTCTGTAAGCTTTAGCACTTGAGATGAAATAGAAGTGATTTTTTATTCAATAAAAAATATATATTTTTAAATTGTTGATTTTTTATTTATTCAATAATAGATATCAAATATTAAATACTCTTATCTATTATTAATATGAATAGTTCTATAGTTACACGTAAGAATTTTATATTTATAAAAACATATATTATAAAAAAAATAAATTATATAAGTTAAATATTTTAGTAATATTTATTTGATATCTTATTCCTATGCTATGCCAAAAGTAACAAACATTTTAATTTACCAAACTATTTTAGATCTTTGTAAGAATCCAATTCAAATTATATTTTTTTTATTGACGTATTTCTCTAAAATTTATGATTGTATTATTTTTCATTAATTAATTTCTATATTTTCGTATGTGTTGTAGTTTTTTTGTGCAAGATATTGGTAAAATATATTAATAGTCCATAGAATAGTCAGTTCAGGAGGACGGATGGTTGATTTAGTTATTAAAAGCGGTTAATTACAGGATTACGGTTAGGATCTAGAAATCAGTAGCAATTATATAGGAGTTGTAGAAGTTTATCGAGGTGCCAGACTGTGATAGTCATGAGCCGGAATTAAGCTTGGTGCTACCTCTTTGTTTTTTTTGTTTTCTTTGTTGTTGAAGAGTAATGGATAGTTTTTGAATACTAAGAAGTGAGTCTGTGGAATACATCACAGATTGATTTATGAGTTATTGATTATGTAATTGGAGTACTGAGTGATTGAATTATATGAGAAGTTATTGGAAGATTGATTATGGATGGAAGATTATGATTGTTGTTTATTGAGAGTTGTGTGTGTGTTTTTTGACAGAGGAAGTCTGTGATTATAGGAATTCTATGAATTCAGATTGGTTGGAGTGAAGTCTGTTATTCCTGGTGTTGAATGGAATTTATGAGTTTTGAGCAATCTTTTAAGAGTGCAGGGTTGCACATTGTTGTTATCAGTTGATGAAGGAGTATTGTTCCTAGATGGAAGCATTGTAGTATTTCTTGGTGTTTTAGTGGTTCGAAATACAGTTAATTGTGTGACCCTAACTAGTAAAACTCATGTGCTTAGTCTTTCCCTGTGTTCGAATTCCCCTATATAGGTTTATTCAGAAAGGAATTTGTAGAATAAGTAAAACGACAATCACATGTGTGATCTGGCTTTAACTTTTCTAAAGCTTATTAAAACAAATTTGGTAATTTTTAAAATTTTTAAATAAATAAATAATATATAATAAAAATAGATTTATTAATATATATATATATATATATATATATATATATATATGTATATTTTTGGTATCTTGTTTTCTAAGATTTAATAGTAGACCAACGTATTTATTTATATTTATGGTTTCTATGTCTTTTTTACTTTCAAGAAAAATGAGATGCTATCAATTCTTTGTTTTAACCTTTAAAAAAGTAAAAATTTAAAAATTTATAAAATTAACTTCTAATTATGCTTTTTAATATAAATATCTATATAAATTAGATTAATATATTTTAATTTGGTATCAATAATTATTTTTATTTATATTTTAAATAATTTTAAATTAAATTAAAACTAATATTGATATCTATAGTTTTTAACAAAGCAATAAGTTATTATTCTTATTATTAAATCTTAAAAAATTTAAAATAAAATTTTACAATCTTGTATAAATTTCCGTGACGATAAATTACAATTATAAAAGGACAATAGTACTTAGATTTATAATCTAAATAAAAATATAAACAACATATAGAAATTTTCTTTATAATTATCTTATTAATTCTCTTACATATGTTTATATTAATACTTATTTTAATATATCTTCTTTTATAAATTTATTAATCAATTTTTTTTAATTCTTCATAAATAAATTATATGATATTTTAAAGTTACTGAAATTATATATTTTTTACACAAATAACTTCACAATAATTATATTCTTCAATAAAAGAAATTATGATAATTAAGCTAATATAAATGATCTACAATCTCGTTTTGTTATAATTCTTTAGTATTTGATCTTATTATTTGCTCTATTAAGAAAAACTCAGAACCAATAGTAATAAAATTAACAAAATTAAAATATATTTATTTCAAATGTATTTATAAATAAAATATATTTATAAAGCTTATTAATTAATTTTAATTTTTTTCAACCAACACTAATTATGATACATTCAAAGTGTATTATGATTTACATAAAATCTTAAATTTTATGATTTTACTAGATACATCCATATATATATATATATGTATATATATATATATATATATATAATCAAAAATAAATAGATACAAGTGACTTTTAAATTATATAATTTTTATACATAATATACTATTTTATTTATTAATTAAAAATCTATCTAAAGACAAACATCAATATTATATAACTTTTATAAAATTATGTTATCTACCTAAGATAACCATACTTGCCCATGATGGTATTATCTATCATAGAAGCTTATATTCACATCAAACACATAACTCTCAAAGAACTAAATGATCAATATATTCTTTTGTCACTTAAAATACTAGAAATTTACTCAAAGATGGTATAATATTAAACTAAAATGACTATTGTCAAAGCCAAGAAGACTAGGTAGTCTTGAAACAAGAATAAGGACTAAAAATGTATTGACAAGAATGAAGAAGGCTTCACTCTTGCCTCCCTATATACTATCTATGTAAGAGTTATGTGACAATATTCTATAGGATCTTTGACATGTGTCCAATTTATAAGACATGTGTCTTAATTTATAAGGCAAGTTATTTATATGTGTGCCATATAGTTAGGTTGTATTATAAGCAACCAATATGTGCAACACTTGGCTAACTTGTTAACTAAGTTTCTAACCTATCAATCAATTATAAATACATCTAAAATCGAATCCAAGTTTTTAAAGCTTTTCAAAAGCTTTTCTATAAAATATTATCAAATTTATCTACTTTTTTTTACTTTTACATATTCATATTATTTAAGTAATTATTAGAATAAATATGTATGTCTATGATATTATCCTCCTTTCTAAGAACGAGTTCCATGAAGAGCAATGATCACATATTGATAAAGTCTAAGATGCAACAAATGACAATTATAATATATTCTAATATTTGTTTCCTTTGAAGATAGTTGATAGGTCCTCTCACCTATGAATAATATCTCATTTTCACGCAAAAGACCACCTTGTTATTTAAATGTTTTTAAGATCTTTATAACTTCGTTTAAATAAAACTTTTATAATACCATAAAGAGTCGTTACTACCTCCAGTAAAATCACCAAACATTGGGAGTCTTTTCTAAGGTTGTCATATTAAATGCATTATATTTCAACATCTATTTGAAAAAAAAAATATTATTTTTAAGGATCTTCATTTCTTTAGTATATATATATATATATATATATATATATATATATATATATATATATATATATATATATATATATTACAAACAAAGATAGAAGTTAGAATATAATTTTTCATGAATTATTTTTTTAATAGTAAAGATTTGTTATTCTTCATCTTAATTTTGATGGATGTTATCAATGAAAAGCAATAACCTTTTTTGCTATATTTATAAGATTCTTAACAAGCTCCCATGTATATTCACTAATGTCATATTTGAGCCAAATAACAAGATATTTCAACCTATTTTAGTACCACCTTGAGTCTAAAACTTCTTCTACCTCAAACTCTTGATTATTATATACTTCTATAAGAGACAATAGTATTTATCTTCTTTCCAAGACATTCATTATCTTATATGGCTTAAGAAGAGATATATGGTGTATATAATGGATTTTCATAGACTCCAATAGATATAAAGAAAGATATTTCTTGGATAGAAGAATATATTATATTATTATAAGTAAAATCTATCAATGACAAATGAGTTGTCTAATCATTTTGTTGGTACTTAATGGTACACCTCAAATGTTACTTCAAAACTTAGTTTACATGCTTTGTTTGTCTATTGATTTAGAGATGGAAAGCCAAATATAATTTTATATTTATTTTTAGGATATTTAAAAGAATTTACTAAAATATTAATAAAAATTAAATATTTTTAATCAATATAATATCATTGGATAATCCATAATAATGATAGATGTTGTTCAAGCTTAGCTATTTTTTACCTATAATAAATTTTGTTTATACTATAAAATATACCATCTAAAGAAAATAATCTTCTATCTCAAATATAGAATCATAAGAATCTAAGATTAGAAGATTTATGATAAAATCTATAGAAACAAAAAGACCATTATTGTTTTGGAATAGATAATTACTAAAAAAGTCCATAAAATTAATGACGAGGAGTTTTTGATCATAAACAAACATCACATAATTGAATAAAGTCTTTTATTGTCTTCCTTATTTGAGGCCACCAAAAATCAATATAGAAAAAATATTAGCTCTAAAGTCTTATTGTATCCAAAATATCTAGCCATTGAAATGTCATTATAAACTTAACGAATAAATAATTATATTTTACTTACTAGAATATATAATTGTCTTTCAAAATAGAATAAATTATTCTTGAACTTGAACTTAGAATTATTATAAAACTTAGGAGAATTTTTCTAAATACCATAAATAAAAAGATTAAAGAATATATTCAATTAAAATTACTTGAGTATGGTTGAATCAATAGATAATGTTGATTTCATTGCTTGAAGATAAAAATGTTTCAAATTCAAGAGAATCATTCTTTGTCAATTAAAAGTTGCATCTCTTTCTTTGGATGCAAGGTAAGAATATTTAGAAAGGACGTTTAATAAATCTTGTTGTTTTTCAAGTGAATAAGTGATTCTAAAATCAAATGTTGATAAAGATATGCTCTAATGAACTTAATAATCATTCAAAACACATATTGCTATAAAATATTTGAGGTTCTTATAGTTTATATACATGATGATTGGACTAAAAGTATCTTTTAAATTATAATATTTTTCTTGAAATGAATCTATAATTACGAGAATTTTTTTTTGTCATGGATCTTCTAATTGATTTTGGCTACTAAAAATCTCTTAGAATAGAGAGCTACCAAATAGAGTTTATTATTTGTTCCAATTTCTAACAACAGTATATCTATAGCATAATGTAATGCATGGATTTTCATAAAAAATTCTTTAATATGATACAAGTTTGGTGCATAAATAAATGTTATCTTTAAAGCTTCAAAAGATGTTTTGGTTCTTTTATCCTTCTCAAGTTTTTCTTTATATGTCAAATATGTAAAAAAAGCTATAATTTAAAAAAAGCTTTGATAAAAATTTGGTAATAATTATCAAATCTCAAAAAATATTATATATCTTTGATTGTTTTTTAGATCTTTTAATCCATGAAAGTCTGGACCTTTTTACAATCTATTATAAGGCTATCATTTGAAATGATGTATCTTAAGAAATCAACTTGAATAATATGAAATATACTTTTTTATATCTTATTATTTAATCCTACATCTTTTAGTTTTTATAATATATAAAGAACCTGAAGTTTGTACTCTTTTGTATTTTTAGAGTATATTAAAATATTGTCTAAATAAGAAATAATAAAGTCATCATGAAACTCACAAAAGACATCATTCATTACGTGTTCAAAAGTAGATAGTCCATTTGTAATTCCAAAAAGTATAATATGATATTCAAAATGCTTATATCAAGTTCAATACATAGTTTTAAATTCATCTTTTTTTTGTTGCATATTAGGTTATATATTCCTCATAGATCAATTTTTGCATAAATCTTTGCTTGATTCAATTGAATAAGAATTCCTAAAATCAAAGATAGAAGATATTTATTTTTTATAGTAATCTTGTTGAATCTTTGATAGTCCATACTTATTTGTATAGATCCGTCTTTTTTCTTTACAAATAAGATAGGAGCCCTTATTAGATATTTAGAATGGCGTATGAAGTTCTTAGCTAAATTTTTATTAATATATTCTTTGAGTGCGGTCAACTTATTCTACAATAAGCTATAGATTGGTCTAAACAACAATTGAATTCTTTCATGAAGATCAATTAAAAAATTATAAAAATAATATTTTAAAAGAATATTGGTATTTTTTTTCTAAAAAACATCTTGATAATCTTGATACTTACTTGAAATACTACTTATAATCTTTCTACTTAAAAAAAATATATAATATATATAGAAAAAAGTGACTTTTTTTGCAATATATATAAAAGCTTTTATCTCTATTAATAAAGATATATTTTATTGAACTTAGGAATTTTTTATTAATTAAAAAAAATCTTGAATTAAATTATGAAAAAAATCAAGGTTATAAGAAATCTAGTCTATTTGAAGGTCATATTTTAGCTACAATAATCCTAAAATAATTAGATTAGAAGGAAATCTTATTATATTAAATATTACTAAGCTATTATGACTATTAATTGTTATATCTAAAAAATATATTTTATAGATAACATCTCCAAAAGACAACAAATGATCTTCTATTACTTATATATATACAAATTTTATTTTCTTGACTATGGATATTTCTTATTTTTTGACAAAGTCTTTGTCTGTAAAATAAATTAAGGCTCATAAATCTAACAAGTTAAAGACTTTATGTTTTTTTGGTCCTAAATAAATTTCTATTATAAAACATGGTGAAATATTTGAGGAGAGAATAAGACCTTTACTAGGTATTGTATAAGACTCTAGCTGAATATTTCCTATTGTAGTTAGAGAAACTTATTTTTTAACATATTATCTCCTTTGACAATCATGCTTGTTATTTTGTAATTATATTGCTTTTTTGAACAATATTGAGGAGTGTGCTTGGATTTTCTATAATATAGACATAAATCTTTTTTATGGCATTAAGTATTTTTTTATTTAATAAAATATTTTAAATATATTGTATCAATTTATACAGGCTCTATCTTAAATAAATAATCTTTTGAAAACTTAAAAGATGTCGCTTTGCTTTAAGTTGTAAATTTTAAATCAAATCTTTGTTCTTGATTTTTTTTAAAGAATTGATTGTTTTTTGTAATGACTTTAATAATAAATTGCTTCAATGAGCCTATTCTTAGCATTGTCAATAATAAATCTTTAATATTATCTTTTAATCTATATTAAAATTAATTAATAAGGACTTTATTATTTCAATCCATATTATAAGCAAGATTTTATTAACGACATGAACTGGAAAGATTGTATAAACTTGAAAAATCTCTATCAAAAGAAAAGTGAAAAAATAAAAATAAAATAGTATGTATATGAAAAAGAAATTAGAATGGCTATTGCCAAAAGACAGGGAAATTAGAGATTCTTGAATCTAGACAAGAAGCAAGAAAGGACTTGACAAGAATAAAGAAGGCTTCATTCTTGCATCTATATATATACTATCTACCTAGGATCTCTGTAGCAATGTTCTATAGGACCTCCAAAAATGTATTGACTTTGCATGACACGTATCTTGACTTACAAGTCAAGTTTTTTATATGGCTACTACATAGTTAGCTTGTTTCACAAGTTATCAATGCATGTAGTACATAGATAGCTTGTTGACCAAGTTTCTAACCTACCAATCAATTACAAACATATATAAAGTCAAAAAATATCTACAAAGCTTTTAAGAAGCTTTTCTAGAAGGTATTATGAAATTAATCTACTTTTATCTAATTCTACCGACTTTGATAATGATTACAATATGTATATATTTGTGACATTATCCCTCTTTTTAGAAATGAGTTCCACGAGGAGCAATGATCACATATTAAAAAAGTCTAAGATATAGTAAATTATATATGCAAGGTACTCTAATCTTTATTTACTTCAAAGATAGTTGATAGGTCCTCTTAGCTATCCATAATGTCCTATTTCAAGATAGAAAGATCACCTTGTGATTTGATCATTGTTCAAACCTTCATAATTTCCTTCAAAAAATATTTACAATACCATCAAGAGTCATGCCTATCTCTAATAAAATCACCAAACATTGAAAGTCTTTTTTCAGGTCGTAATATCAAACGCATTATATCTTGCCGTCTATTGAAGAAGAACATATTATTCTTGAAGGTCTTCATATCTATTACATCGTCTTGAAGGTTGTAATAATTGTAATATTTTATTTGGTAAATTAGCAAATGATGGCTCTTGAATTGAGTTTGCCAGTTGTTGATTCTCCATTTTTCTGATACAACAATTATACAGAAAATGGAAACAATGATAGAAAGTAGAATGCTATCTTTTCTAAATTGTGTTTCATTTATAGCAAAGACTTGCTATCCTTCATCTTGGTTTTGATGGATGTCAATGAAAAGCCTCTATCGTCTTTGCTGTATTTGTAAGATTCTTTGTTGGCTCTCATGTGTATTTATTAATATCATATCTGCACTAATGGATAAGATATTTTAATTTATTTTGGTGCCGCCTTGAGTTTAGAACTTCTTTCACTTCTTCCACTTTATTATTGTCTACTTCTATAGGAAGAGGTGCGACTTATCTTTTTTTTGGTATATTCATAGTTTTGTGTGATTTAAAAAGAAACACGTAGAAGATAAGATGGATCTTCATTGACTTTGGTAGATGTAATCAATAAGCAACTGAATTGATTTGTTGACAAATAAGAAAAGATCCAAGCTTGCAATAGTCTAACTTATCACAAGGATGAGTATTCTTGGTATTACGATGAAGTAACCATACCTTGTCACTTACATTGAATTATAGTTATTTTTTTTTTTATCTTTTATTGTTCTTGAGCTTTCTTTAATTGCACCTTCATTGTTGCATGTAGCTAAGAAAAATGATTTGTCAAATTTTTTGCTACAAGATTATTAACTTTTGAAAAGTTAAAAGTATGACATTATAGATGGTAACCATAATTGGCAAAGAAAGATATTTTTTGCATAGAAGAATGCATCCTATTATTATAAGTAAATTGTGCTAATGGCAAGAAGATTCTCCATTTGTCTTCTTGATGATTGATGGTATATCTTAAGTATTGTTCTAAAACTTGATTTACGTGTATTATTTGTCCATTAATTTGAAGATAAAAGGTCAAAGAAAGCTTTATATCTACCTTTAGAATCTTAAAAAGAATTTTTCAAAATCTTGATACAAATTGAGTCCCTATATCTGTTATGATATCTTTTGGCAATCTATGATATTAATAGATATTGTCAAAAAAAAGCTTGATAATTTTTTCATTTGTAATAGATTTTTTATATGGTACAAAATATGTCATTTTGATAAAATAATCTATTATTACAAATATAGAATTATACAAATCTGAGACTAAAAGATTTGTAATAAAATCCATAGAAATAAAAGACTATAATTGTTCTAAAATATGTAATGGTTGAAGAAGTCTATAAGATCAATGACAAGGTATTTTTGACCTTGAACAAATATCACATAATTGAATAAAGTCTTTTACAGCCTTTTATATTTGCGGCCACTAAAAATTTCTAAATATTAGCTCCAAAGTCTTGTTGTATCTAAAATATCCTAGTATTAGAAAGTTGTGACATGCTTGAAGAACATATAAATGTGCTTTTCCTTTTGAAACATATAAGCCTCCTTCAAAATAAAGTAGGTTGTTATTAAACTCAAACTTAAAAGTGTCACAAGACTTAAAAGAAGTATTTTTGATATCATTGTTAAGAAACTCAGAGGACATACTTGATTGAATTTGTTTGAAAAAAGTTGAATCAACAATCAATGTTGATTTCACTACTCAAAAATAAAATTATTTGGGCTTCAATGAAATTATCCTTAGTTGATTAAAAGCTATATCTTTTTCTTTAGATATAAGATAAGAATGTCTAAAAAAGGCATTGGACAAACCTTATTATTTTCTTAGCCAATAAGTAATATTGAATTCAAATCTTGATAAAGACATGCTCCAACAAGCGTGGCAATGATTCAAAATACATATTGATATGAAATATTCAAGATTCTTCTAATCCATATATATGATGACTGGATTAGAAGTGCCTTCTAGATGATAATACTATTCTTAAAAAGAATCTATAATTGTAAGAAGTTTTTTTTATTATGGATCTCATAGTTAAACTTGACTATTGAATATTTTTTGGAATAGATAGCTAATGGATGGAGCTTGTTATCTTTTCCTATTTGTGACAAAATAACATCCATAACAAAATCTGATGCATTTGTTTCCATAAAAAATGCCTTCAAAAAGTCAACACAATACAAGATTAGTGCAAAAATAAATCTCAATTTTAACGCTTCAAAAGATACTTCAATTTCTTTTACCTAATTAAATTTTTCTTTGCATGTAAGATGTGTAAGAAGAGGCACAACTTGAAAAAAATTCTTAATGAAGATCTGATAGTAATTAGTAAAGTCCAAAAAGCATTACATATTTTTTACTATTCTTAGAATCTTTCAATCTATAATAGTTTGAACCTTCTTCAAATCCATTATAAGTTATTCGTTAAAAATGATATATCCTAAGAAATCAACTTGAGTAGTGTAGAATATATACTTTTCCAACTTGACATACAATCTTGTATTTCTAAGTTTTTTGTAACACATGACAAACATGAACTTCATACTCTTCTGTATTCTTAGAATAGATTAAAATGTTTTCTAAATAACAGATAATAAAATCAACTAAAAACTCACAAAAAACATCATTCATAAGTAGCTGGTGTATTTGTGAGTCCAAATAGCATGACATTATATTCAAAGTGTCCATACCTTGTTCGAAATGTAGTCTTCCATTCATCTCTTTCTTTAATGCATATTAAGTTATATGCTGTCATGTGGTATGATTTGCAATCTAGGAATACATAGAATATTTAGCTGTAGAAAGTTATGCTTTGGCTTTTATAAGATGTCTTAGCTTCTAAAAACCCCTTTATTTGTACAAAAGCTCAAAATATAATAAAATCCTTCAAAATATTTTTTTCCTACAAAAGATATTTTTATTCTAAACTTTGAAAATTCATATCTCTTGATCCAATTGTTCAATTTTTAAAAAAAATTCTAAATAACTTAGATTTTATGTTTAAGCCTTATCAAAAAAATAATGAACAGTAAATCTCTTACGAATTTTTTGGCATCTTAAAAACCCTAGTAGGTACTCTAAACCTTAATCTATAAGTACCCAAAAACTATTTTCTTCATATCTCAAAAATCCAAAATCCAAATGCCACAAAACTTATGTATAAAGTTTGATTACATGAAAATACACATTCTTAGAAAGTTTTAGCCAAAATCTTCTTAAATTGCATAAGATATAGGTCAAAACACAACCACTAGTAATTTGGGTCACTTACTACCCTTAGATTTGTAAGTGCTGACTTCAACCTTCAATATCTCCTTCATCCAAACTTGAAATCTATCAAAAAATATACCAAAAATATAGTCAAGAGAGTGTTCTCTTCAATCCCAATCGCTGATCCTCTATTATTTTCTGTACACCTATGTTATATCCAAAAGAGTGATAGTAGGTACAAAATCAATACCTTAACTTTGAATGCCCATATCTCTTTCATATAAACTCCAAATCACACAAAATTTGCACCTAAACCTTAGTCAAAAATCTAAACTTAGTGAACCTAGCCTCCAAAACTCAAATGCCTCCAAAACATTAACCCTAATCTCTAATATGGCCTCAAGCAGCATCCTTAGAGTCCACTGGTCATAATTTTTGATCAATAGGAATATAGATTTTTATCATCCATCTCCATTCATTCATATGAGTGCCCTTATAATCTTTTTTTTTGCTACCAAAATCCTTCTTCAATCCCTTTTCATATAAGATTTAAATATTATATACCTTAAATATAAAAAAAAAGAACCAAAATAAAACTTCAAGGATCACCAATATCTAATAAGGCTGACTTTAAATGTTTAAAATTTATTAATAATAAGATCAAATTTAAAAGTTATTATCAAAAAAAAATTAAGTACATAAATTCTAATAGTATCTTCTTTTAAACAATATCTTTTCATAGTAGTAATCTGTCCATATCTTGTAACCAACAAAAACCCACTAACATGGCTCTCACCATGTTGTTTAGTATATTGTATATTAAATATATATAAATACATTCTTTTCATATAGTAGCCAAAGTACAACACAACAACGCTCTTCATAGATTTATTTTTATATAGATCTTAGCTTGATTTAGTTGATCAAGAAATCAAAATATCAAAGGTGAAGAATACCTATTCTTGATAGTAATCTTGTTGAGTCATCAATAATCTACTCTCATTCGTAGTTATCCATCTTTTTTCTTCACAAATAAGATAGGAGCTCCAATAAGAGATTTTGAATGACGTATGAAGTTCTTGGCCAAGTTTTCATCAATGTACTTGTTGAATTTAATCAACTCATTTTATCACAAACTATAGATTGGACCAAATGGTGGCTGACTTCCTTCTTTAAGGTTGATTGAGTAATCATATGGACAATGCTCTAAAAAAATATCTGCATTTTTTTTCTCAAAAATATCTTGAAAATCTTAATATTAACTTGGAATATCACTTGAAGTCTTTCTATTATTAAAAATGAGTGTGGGATAAATAACAAAGGACAATCTTTCTTTTGCAGCATGCAAGAAAGCTTTTGCACCTATAAGTATGGATTTAGCTACACTAGACTCATGGCTTTTTACAAAACTCTCAATAGTACTCTAAGAAAAATCAAGTTTATAAAAAATCCAATCTTTTAGAGGATTATACTTTTCTAACTACGATAAATCTAAAATAATCAGATTAGAGAGAGACCTAATTATATTAAAAATTATTAAACTATTATGACTATTTATTGCTATATCTATAGGAAGTATTTCATGAGTAATATCTCTAAAAGATAATAAATGATAATTTATGACTTCTACATGTATGGATTTAGTTTTTTGTACTAACAATATTCTATGATTTTTGACAAACTCTTTATCTAAAAATAAGCTGAGACTCTTGAATCTATCAAGGCAATTATTTTGTGATTACTAGGTCCTAAATACATATCTATTATAAAATAAGGAGAGGATTTTGAAGAGAAAATAGGACCTTCATTTGTACAAGATTCTAGTTGCAGGGTTCCTATTATAGCTGGACAAATTTATTTTTTGACATTTTTTCATCTTTGATAGTCATATTCTTCATTTTATAGTGGCATCATTTCTTTGGACAAGTTGAATAATGTGCTTAGCTTTTCCATGATAAAAACACAATCTTTTTTGATGATAAGGAGTCTTTTCTTGTTTAGTAGGAGGTTTAAAACATACTGCATGAATTTGCATGTCTTTTACTTCTAGATGTTTAGATTGAAAGGTCGTCAGTATTGTCATTGAATTATAATAGTATAGAGGTTCTCTTATGCAATTCTTAGATTGAAACTCAAAAAACCAATTATCATACTTCACAATAAAATCAATTGTTTGACTCAATGTTTGAAGATTAAATAAGTTGAGCATTAATTTCTTTACCTTATATTGTAATCCATAGAGAAATTGGCTCATTAAAGGAGCATCATTCTACTTGACATCAGTCCCTAGTTGTTGAAATTGTGAAATATATAATATCATTGATCGATTTCTTTATTGCAAGATACAAATTTTATTGGTTTTAACACAAATTAAATCATATTCTCTATTTATGGATAAAAAATCTATCAAAAAAGCCTTTAGATTATCCAATATTGGATCTCATTGTTTAAAAAAAGATGTAAATCATGATAATGCTGAACTTGAAAGAAGTGTATCAATGAATCTAACTTATGATCTTAGCATTGGATAGCTTTGGGATTGAAGTTCAATTACAAATTATACTTGATTGATAAATCCTTGAAACTTGGATCTTATAACATCAAACTTCTTGAATAAGACAACTCTAGATTCTCTAATAATAGAAAGATGTTTTACTATAGGAGAAGAGATGTGATTCAATATAGATGTTGAAACGGCTCCTATCATGTCCGTATCTTTACTTCTTGCCATTTTTGTTGCTCCAAGTAGTGATAAACTTAGTTGATGCATCACAAGCATCAACTCTTTTAATTGCTCTTACATTTATGCCATTGCATTCTTTATTTCAAGAAGCTCTGCCATAATGACACTTAAAAAATAAATGTCTAATATCGCTCAAGACAAGTAGAAGAGAGGACTTGAGAACAAAGTAGATATTAAAAACAATATTAGTTTAGAAGAAGATAATCTGCAACTTCTAATATGCTTATGTCTTATCAAAAAAAAAAAGTTAATCCACTCTTAATCAAGACAAGACAAAGCTCTAATATTGTAAGTATACTCTTGTCAATTTGTTAAGGACATAAACTAAAAAAAGATATATAAACCTAGAAAATCTATGTCAAAAGAAAAGTGACAAATTAAAAATAAAGTAGTATGTATATTAAAAAGAAACTTGAATGGCTATTGCCAAAAGACAAGGAAACTAGAGACTCTTGAATCTAGACTAGAAGCAAGAAAGAACTTAACAAGAATAAAGAAGGCTTCACTCTTACCTCTATATATATATTGTCTACTTAGGATCTATGTGGCGATCTTCTATAGGACCTCCAAAAATGTGTTGACTTTGCATGATATGTATCTTAACTTATAAGGTAAGTTTTTTATATGGCTACAACATAGTTAGCTTATTTCATAAGCTATCAATGCATGTGGTACATAGATAGCTTGTTGACCAAGTTTCTAACCTATCAATCAACTTCAAACATATATAAAGTCAAAACAATGTCTAAAAAGCTTTTAGAAAGCTTTTGTAGAAGATATTATGAAATTAATCTACTTTGACTTAATTCTACCTACCTAGATAACAATTATAGTAAGACAAGTTTTATGTCTTACTTTGACTTAATTATGTCTATGACAAGTTTTAAATTTTAGCAACATATATTATAGCTAAATATAATCCTTGTTATAAAGATAGAAATTTAGTTTCTACTACTATTTTTTGATTACTTTCTCCAAATATGGCCATGATCACTTCTAGAAATAAATTCAAATCATAGAGTAGTTGTGAATCCTTTTCTATTAAAGGTGCAAAGCAAAAAAAAAAAAAAAAAAAAAAAAAAAAAAAATACTCCTACATTGAAGCATACCTATGAATCTGACTTGAGTAAATCTATGAAGATATTAGAATAGATACAAGCACAGATAAAACTTTACTTATTGTAAAAATCCTTAAGACTTTGATCTTGTTCTATTAAATTTTTTTACTATACTTATCATTACTTCTTTCATACTTATAGTAGCAAGACTTTTTAGATTCAATTATAAATTGATCTACTTTTTCCTTTTTATTGCACAATTTATTGGTATAGACTTTGAACTTAATTATTGAATTCTTCTATAGGCATAGAAATAATATTTTTATGATTAAATTTGAAAATATATTAGATTTTGATTCTAAGAATATTGTCGAGCTAATGCAAATCCATTATAATTATAAATCTATTTTCACTTCTATTGAGAGTACTATCTATAATTTATCTTTCTATAGAGAATTCAATAAAATTCTTTAAAATTGATAAGGACATGAATCTCAAAATACTAAAAAATTAATAGAATCTTGTGCCACTCAAAAAGACTAGAAATTTATTCAAAAGTAGCATAATATTAAATTGGAATGACTATTGTCAAAGACAAGAAGACTAGATAGTCTTAAAATAAGACTAAAAATTAGAAAGGCATTGATAAGAGTAAATAAGTCTTTATTCTTGCTTCCATATAAACTATCTATCTAAAAGCTATGTAGTGATATTTTGTAGGACCTCCAACATATGTCCAACTTTTAAGACACATGTCTTAACTTGTATGGCAAGTTTTTTATACATTGTCATATTATGTGATATCTTGCTTGAGAATGCATTTGGCACTTGGCTAAAAAAGATAAAAGAAATTTACAAAATGTGCTAACAACTCTAATAGAATCATATATAAATTTCAATTAAAGCTTAACAAACACAATCAAATATTGATTAAATCTAATTAAATTTTTAAATAAATTATAAAAAAATTCTAAAAAAATCATAAAGAATTATTAAAGAATTATTAAAGAATTATTAAATAATTATTAAAGAAATCTTAAAGAAATCCTAAAAGAATCTTTAAAAATTTAAAAGAAATGAAAATAATCATAATAATAAAAATAATATTTAAAGAAATTCAAAAAAAATTCTAAAAAAATTTAAAAAAAATCCATAAGAACCTTAAAAAAATATTTAAAAAATTCCAAAGAAATCCTAAAGAATTTCAAAAAACTCCTAAATCCTAAATTAATCCTAATCAAATCCTCAATCCTAATCAAGCTTTAAATAAATCCTAACCAAAATCTAAATAATTTGGACCAATTCTAGGGAAATTTAGAACCTCAATATCTATTGATTAAACTATTGATCTTGCTTAAAATTTTATAAATTTCTTAATTTCTTAGTTAAAAATAAATATATATTTTTTAAAGAGAATCAAACTTATAAATTGGGAGAAAAATATTATAATCCTTTCGAATGTTGGTAAGCCTCTATCTTTGATCTTAATATTGATCTTCCAACAACAATAACTCCTAATTGAATCATTAACTTACTTTCAATTTTTTTTAAAATATTAGAATTAAATCTAATATTAGTTTCAATAAAAATCATCTCAATTCAATTAGAAAATTATTACAAATCTTATATAACATTACTAAATCTAAAAATCTAGTTTTCAAGATCCTAATCTACTTAAATTTTAATAACCTCTAATTTGTTTGTTTGATTAAGTTTAAATTTATACCATATTTAAAAAAATTATAATCACAAATCTATAAAATTTTATTTATAAATTTGCTAAAAAACTTACAAAATTATACAAATTGTAAATCCTATTTTATTTTACAAAATTTAAATTCTACCAAAATAATCCTAACTTTGCAAATCTTTTATAAAGTCATTACAAACTTAAATTTCTTGAAACCAATGTTTCAAAGAATCTTATAAGTATTACATATATATACATATAAGCTAGTAATTACTTCTATAAATAGATAAAAATAAGTAGAAGTACGTAAAAGTAAGTTAATTATACAATATCTTCTATGGGAGCTTTCTAAAAGCTTCCATAGATGCTGTTTTGACTTTATAGGTATCTTTAATTAACTTTTTGGATTAGAAATGTAGTCAAAAAGTTGGACATGTGCCACACATGCTGTTATCTTGAAGACCAAGTTAACTATATGGCCCACACGTAAAAAAACTTGCCTTGTAAGTTTAGGCATGTGTCTTATAAAGTCAATACATATTGGAGGTCCTATAAAACATTGCCACATAGTCCCTAGTTAGATAGTATATATAGAGACAAGAGTGAAGCCCTCTTTACTCTTGTCAACTCCTTTCTTACTTCTAGTCTAGTTTCAAGATTCTCAAGTTTTCTTAACTTTTGGCAATAAGCCTTTCCAGCTTCTTTTAATACATCTACTTCCTTGTTTCTATTTTGTCTCTCTTTCTTTGACACAGACTTCATTGATTTATACATCATCTTTTAGTTCATGTTTATAATAAATTGATAAGAATATACTTACAGTATCAGAGCTTTGTCTTGTCTTGATTAAGAGTGGATTACTCCTTTCTCATGAAAAGACATAAGCATATTAGAAGTTACGGATTATCCTCTTCTAAACTGATATTATTCTTATTATTTTCTTTGTCCTCAAGTCCTCTCTTCTACTTGTCTTGAGTAGTATTAGATATTTTTATGAGTATTATTATGACAAAGCTTGTTGAAATGAAAAGCGCAACAGCACAAATGTTAGAGCAATTGAAGGAGTTGATGCTTGCGATGCATCAACTTAGCTTACCACCACAAAGATCAACAAGAATGGCGGGAATTAAAGATATAGAGATGATTAGAGCTGCTTCAACATCTACACCAAATCATATCCTTCCACTCATGGTGGGATATCCTTCAAGTATTAGAAAACCAAGAGTTGCCCTGTCTAAGAAGTTTGATGGTACAAGATCCAAATTTTGAGGATTCATCAATCAAGTATAACTTGTGATTGAACTTCAACCTCAAAGTTATCCAACTCTAGGATCACAAGTTAGATTCATTTGTAAACTTCTTTTAGGTTCAGCATTATCTTAGTTTTCATCTTTTCTTGAACAATGAGATCCAATATTGGATAATCTAAAATCATTTTTGGTAGAATTTCGGTCCATATATGGAGAATATGATGCAACTCGTATTACAACCAATAAGATCCATATTTTGTGACAAGAAAATCGATTTGTAACGTTATATGCTTCATAATTTTGACAACTTGTAACTGATATCAAGTAGGATGATGTTGCACTTATTAGCCAATTTCTCTATGGATTACAATATGAAGTAATTAAATTGATGTTCAACTTACCTACTCCTCAAACATTGAATCAAATAATTGACTTTGCTGTGAAATGCAACAATCAACTTTTTGAATTTCGATCTGAGAGTCATACAAATAGGCCTCAATATTACTATAATTTTATGGCAACACCAACATCTCCTCAACACATACATTCAAAAGCAAAGGATATGCAAATTGATGTGGTACATTTTAAATTTCTTACCAAATAAGAAAAGACTCGTCACCATCAAGAAAGATTATGCTTATATTATGGAGAACCTAAACACACTACTCAATATTATCTAAAGAAGCAACAAAATCATAAAATGAGGAGCACATCTATCAAAGAAGACAATGTGTCAAAAAACGAATTTGTCCAGCTACAATAGAGATTGTGCGGTTGGAATCTTATACAATTTCTAATGAAGGTCCTATCTTCTCTTCACAATCCTCTCTTTATTTTATAATAAATATATATTTAGGACCTAATAATTATAAAGCCTCTACCTTGATAGATTCAAGAGCCTCACCTTATTTTTTAAGGACAGAATTTGTTAAAAGTCATAAAATACTGTTAGTACAGAAAACCAAACTTGTTTATGTAGAAGTCATAGATTGTCATCTATTGTCTTTTGGAGATATTACTCATGAAACAATTCCTATAGATGTAGCAATAAATGGTCATAGTAGTTGTGTAATCTTTAATATAATTAGATCTCTCTTTAACCGAGTCATTTTAGATTTATCATGGTTAGAAAAATATAATTATTGTATAGATTGAATTTTTAGTATCCTTGACTTCTCTAAAAGCATAATTAAGAGTGAAATTAATCCAGTAGAAAGTTATAAGTCTAGTACAATTAAACCTAAGTTTATAGATGCAAGAGCTTTTTTACATTATGTAAAAGAAGGATCACCTTGTGTTATTTACACCACACCAGTTTCTAATGATGCAAAGACTTCAAGTGGCATTTCCAACCAATATCAAGAATTTTAAGATGTATTTGAGAAGAAGAATGCGAATACTCTTCCAGAACATTATCTCTATGACTATTGAATTGATCTTCAACAAGGAGCACAACCACCATTTGGACCAATCTATAGTTTATTACAAAATAAATTGGCTAAACTCAAAGAATATATTGAAGAAAATCTAGCCAAGAATTTTATATGCCGGTCCAAATCACCAGCAGGATTCCCAATCTTATTTGTGAAAAAGAAAGATGGGTCATTGTAGATGTATGTTGATTATCGAAGACTTAAGAAGATCACCATCAAGAATAGGTACCCACTACTTTTGATATCCGGACTTCTCGATCAACTGAATCAAGCTAAGATCTATACAAAAATAGATCTATATGGAGCATACAATCTAGTACGTATTAAAAAAGGAGATGAATGGAAGACTGCATTTTGAACTAAGTATGGGCATTTTAAATACAATGTCATGTCTTTTGGACTTATAAATACATTGGCAGCTTTTCAACATCTAATGAATGATGTATTTTGAGAATTTTTAGATAATTTTGTTGTTTGTTATTTAGATGATATCTTGATCTATTCTAAGAATACAAATTAATATGAACTTTATGTTTGTCGTGTGTTACAAAAATTAAGAGATGTAAGACTCTATGCTAAGGTAGAAAAGTGTGCATTCCACACTGCTCAAGTTGACTTCTTAGAATACATCATTTCAAATGATGGACTTATGATAGATCCTAAGAAAGTTCAAACAATTATAGATTGAAAGATTCTAAAAATGGTAAGAAATATCTAATACTTTTTGAGCTTTACCAACTATTATCAAATCTTCATCAAAGTTTTCTCTAGAGTTGTAGCTCCACTTATACGTTTGATTTGCAAAGACAAACTTGAGTGGAGTAAAGAAGTTGTAGCATCTTTTGAAACTTTGAAGTCAGCCTTTATTTTTGCACCAATCTTGTATCATATCGACTTTTTTAAGACATTTTTTATGAAAACAGATGCATGAGATTTTGCTTTGGATGCCATATTATCACAAATGGGAATAGATAATAAACTTCACCTAGTAGCTTTTCATTCCAAAAAAATTTCAACAATCGAGATTTACTATGAAATCCACGACAAAAAACTTCTTGCAATCATAGATTCATTTCAAGAATGGCATCATTATCTAGAAGGTGCTTCCAAACTAGTCACCATATATACAAACTACAAGAATCTCAAGTACTTCATGTCAGCATTTGTTTTGAATTGTTGCCAAGCCCATTGTAGCATGTTTTTATCAAGATTTGATTTCAAGATCACATATCGACCTAAAAAACAACAAGGTTTGTTAGACACCCTTTCTAGATGTTCTTATCTTGCACCAAAAGAAAGAGATGTATCTTTTGATCAACAAAGAATAATTCTCTTGAAGCCAGAGCATTTTTATCTTTGAGTAATGAAATCAATATTGACTATTGATTCAATCCTTGTGAAACAAATCTAATCAAGTATGTCTTTTGATCCTTTGTTCACAATATTAAGAATCCTTCTTCTAAGCCTCAAGATACTTCTAAGTTTGACTTCAAAAACAACCTACTCTATTTCAAAGGTCGATTATATGTTCCAAAAAGAAAAGCACAATTACATATTCTTCAAGTACGTCACGACTTTCTAGCAGCATGACATTTTGGATACAACAAGACTTTGGAGCTTATATCTAGAGATTTCTGGTGGCTACAAATGTGTAAGGGTATGAAAGACTTTGTTCAATCATGTGACATTTATTCAAGATCAAAAATTCATCGTCATCGACTTTATGGACTTCTTCAACAATTACCTATTTCAGAACAACCATGGTCTTTTGTTTCTATGGATTTCACCATAGATCTTCCAATCTCAGATTCTTATGACTCTATATTCATGATAGTAGATCATTTTACAAAGATGACATATTTTGTACCATGTA
The DNA here is from genome assembly GCF_059467195.1 of Physcomitrium patens. NCBI lineage: Eukaryota > Viridiplantae > Streptophyta > Bryopsida > Funariales > Funariaceae > Physcomitrium > Physcomitrium patens. The sequence continues at coordinate 4,392,142 of NC_143424.1, forward strand.
CAAAATCTATCATAGGTAAAGAAATAGCTAAGTTCTTTCTTGACAATATCTATTGCTATCATGGATTATCCAAGGATATTATATTAGATATGAGAACTCAATTTGTATCAAGATTTTGGAAGACTCTTTTCAAGATTCTAAAAGTGGATATAAAACTATCTTCAATATTTCATCCTCAAACTCATGGATAAATGGAGCATATTAATCAAGTTTTGAAACAATATTTAAGATGTATCATCAACTATCGATAAGATGATTGAACAACTCTATTGCCATTAGCAGAGTTTGCTTATAATAACATGGTAGATTCTTCTACAAAATAAACACCTTTCTTTATCAATTATGGTTACCATCCACGACTTGATACTTTTGACTTTTCAAAAGTTGATAATCCTCTAACAAAAGATTTGACAAATCATTTGTCAGAGCTATATGCAACAATAAAGGTGCAGTTAAAAGAAGCTCAAGAACACCAAAAGATCAATGCAGATGTCTATGAAAAGGAACAACCACCATTCTACATGGGTGACAAGGTATGATTACTTCATCACAATATTAAGACCACTCATCCTTGTGACAAGTTGGACTATCGTAGACTTGGACCATTTCTTATTTTTGGACAAATTAATCCAATTGCATATCATTTATACCTATCGAAGTCAATAAAAATCCATCTAGTATTTTACAAGCCTCTTCTTGAACCATACAAGAGAGTAGACATGCTAAGAAAAAGACAAGCTCCACCTCCTCTTAAAGAAGTGGACAATAATGAAGAGTTCAAAGTGGAAGAAGTACTAGATTCAAGGTGACGTCAAAATAAATTAGAATAACTTATCCATTGATATGGATATGATATTAGTGAATGCATATGGGAGCTAGTAAAAAATCTTACAAATGCAACAAAGGTAGTAGAAGCTTTTCATCCATGACATCCATCAAAATCAAAATGAAAATCTTTCTTAAAAAAAAAAAAAAGATCTAAGTAAGATAACATTTTACTTTCAATCTATGTTTGTAGCTTCTTTATAGCTATGACACTACGGAGATGGAGAATCAACAACCAACAGATTCAATTGAAGAACCTTCATTTGCTGACTTGTTGGACAACACATTACGATTGTCACAACCTTCAAGATGATGCAATTGAGATGAAGATCTTCAAGAACAACATATTTTTCCTTAAATAGATGGCAAGATACAACGCATTTGATATCATGACCTTGGAAGAGACTCCCAATATTTGATAATTTTATTAAAGGTAGGAACAACTCCTGATGGTATTCCAAATGTTTTATTTGAAGGAAGTTATGAAGGTCTCAACAATTATCAGATAATATGGTGGTCTTCCTGTCTTGGTATGGAACACTATCGATAGTTGAGAGGCCTTATCAACCATCGTCGAAGAGAACAAAGATCTAAGTATGTGGCAAATACATCTCATCACATCATAAATTTCTTCAACATATGATGATCGCTTTTCGTGGAACTCATTCCTAGAAGGGGGAGTAACATCACGGACATATGCATGTAAGCTAATAATTACCTGTGTAAATAAGTAGAAGTAAGGAGAAGTAGATAAAAGCAAGTTAATTATATAATATCCTCTATGGAAGCTTCCTAAAAGCTTCATAAATACTACTTTGACTTTATAGGTATCTTTAATTGACTTTTTGGATTAAAAACGTGGTCAACAAGTTGGCCATGTGCCACACATGTTGTTAGGTTGAAGACTAAGCTAACTATGTGGCCGATACATAGAAAAACTTGCCTTGTAAGTGAAGGTATGTGTCCTATAAAGTCAATACATATTGGAGGTCCTATAAAACATTGCCACATAGTCCCTAATTAGATAATATATATAGAGATAAGAGTGAAGCCTTCTTCACTCTTGTCAACTCTTTTTTTGCTTTTAGTCTAGTTTTAAGAGTCTCAAGTTTTCTCGTCTTTTGGCAATAAGCCTTTTCAGTTTCTTTTAATATACATACTTCTTTATTTCTATTTTTTCACTCTTTCTTTTGACACAGATTTTATTGCTTTATGCATTATCTTTTAGTTCATATCCTTGACAATAAGTCTTTTCTCAAATAAAATTCTTTGATTTGCAAAAGAACCCCAGAGTAGCTATAGGTGTATGGTTTTGTGCTTTGAGATTTGATTTTGATCCAGGTTGATAACCAGTCCTCTTTGGGTATCAATTTTTGTCTTCTTGAGGTAAATTTTGCAATATTCCACTCCTAACTCCCTCCTAAATATGCATATATTGTTTATTTTTCTAATCTATCTTATTTTACTTTATTTATGGCTCTACAAAATAAATAGAAGCCTACTTTATAAAAAGACAGTATTTACACTTTTAGTTTACTATTCTTTAAATATTATCTATATTTCTAAGATAATTTTCTACAATATTTTGAAATAAGATCTTCTAAAATATTATATTTTTTCATTCTGTCATCTGTAAGTTATATTACATCACAAAAACATGTAGCATATAATTAACTTGTACTTTAAATTATCAACACATGTGATATTTTACTAACTTATAAGCCAAGTTTTTAACCTACCAATCAACTATAAATATGTGTAAAATCAAAGCCATATCTTCAAATTTTCTAAGAAGTTTTTCTAAAAGATATTAACAAACTTATTTACATTTATTTACTTCTATCTTTTCATATTATCTAAGTAACTATTAGAATAAGTATGTATGTTTATAAAATTCTACCCATAGATGATATCCATTGATATATTTCAATGATGTCAAGAAGGCAAGCCTCATCAAGATAATACAAAATCTTTGATTGCAAGTGGATTATAAAAAGTACAATGTTGCTCAAGTAAATTCAAATATAAAAAAAAATAGTCCAAATGTTGAATACAAATTTTAGATTAATTTCTTTTTTATGCCAAGATATATCCAACTTCTAGCTCTAATCTCAAATCCAAACTTCTTTTCAATAAAATACCTATAACTCATTTATTACTAATTCAATTTAATCAAAATTTAATTCATTGAGCTTAAATCAAGTTACAAACTTCAAATTGTCGAATTCAATAAATAAAAAATTTAAAAAATAAGAGCTAAACTAAGGAAAAAAATTGGCATTTACTCTAGCCACTGCCTTCAAAAACCCCATCTACAAATTAGCTTGGATTGCTCTCATCACAGCTCTTCTTCTTGTATACCAAGACTTACTAGAAAGCTAACAACAAGATCTAGCTTCTTTAAAATTTTTAAATATAAATAAATAAATAAATAAATAAATACAAGAAATGGTATAAAAAATCCCAAACCAATTTTGAATTATATCACTCCAAAAATTCCAACAACCTTCTTCCTACAAACTCATATGGATCTTCCTTGTCAAAGATTTTCTTCTTATGTGCTAAAACTTATTGGAAAGCTAATAACAAGATCTAACTTCTTTTAAAATCTCAACACAAAAAGATGAAACTACAATAAATGGCATAGAGAACTCCACACTAGTCTTAAATCACACTGCTTGAAAACTCCAGTAATTCTCTTTCTACAAATTCACATGAATCTCTCTTGTTACATGCAAAGGCTTATTGAAAAGCTTACAACAAGCTCTAGCTTTCTTTAAGTGCATTACAACAACACAACATTAAAGGAAGATTATGTGAGGTGATAAGGTGCTATTAGAAGACTGCCAAAATTAACAAAGATGCAATTAGATAGAAGGATAAAATCATGGGGGTGTTGTACACTTCTTCTCTGTTTAATTTATTAATTCAGGTGATTTAGAATCACATTGCTACACTAATTAAACAAGTTTGTCCCTTTGCAATCGTGTGGATAATTATATTGGGTATCATTTACTATAACACAGCTATCTCAGACCCTAGTTGCAGAAAATTAAGCCACCAATATCTTATGCAAGATTGATCTTGAGAGTAGATTCTTTAAGCAGCCTAAAATGCATTATACTTAAGCTCCATCGAATGTCTGGTAGCTTTCTCCACACTGTTGGATTCATAATGGTGCTGCTCTTGATCATCCTGTTGTGGAGCGAGATATCATCACCTGGTTATCCCTGGTAATCTAAACAAAGTGGATATTCATTGCTTCCTTCACGAACAAAAACACAACTACGGATGTGTTGTATATCTGCACTCAAAACACATGGTACTTTCAGGGAATACTATAGTCTCGTTGTATCGCATGATATCATGAATCTGACGTTAAAATATGTAGCTACATGGGTACAAGCATTTCTCACTTAGAAGCCTTCTGGCAACGATGTCGATGTCGATGTGAGTATATACTCACTGATCATGATAGCGAAAATTCTCTGATATAGTTCTTTAATCTACTTGTTACAAATGATCTGTGATAGTACTCATGCAATGCCCGTCTTATTGATTGGATATCCATTTACCCGGTCACTTTTCCTCTTCTAGACCTGCATTTTTGTAAATTCATTGAGGGAGACAGCAGTCAATGTCCTAGCAGACACCATTAATATGTGGCGGAATGAAGTGATTTGCAGGGATTAGTATGCGATTTAAAAATGGATTCCGACAGAGGAAAACCCAGGCGTAACGCGCTCCACATCGCCCCATGCAACCACTTAAATGTCCCACACGAAAATGGCCTCTCATTGCAACATGCATCAGAAACTGCAGAAATCCATTAACAACCATTAGCTGATTTAACTAACAGTACTATCACCAGTTAACAGAAAGATCTTTACCGCACAAAACATGCAAACAATTTCCATTTCCAGAAAAACACTATGTTACCTTTCAGACTGACCTATACAGCCTTGGGGGATGAAAAGTATTCCTCTGAGCTTGATCTAGCCGAAGACTAAAACCACTCTCGAATGGACGGTATGATGGACAAGAGAACCTTCGGGTCAAACTCAAGAGTCGACCTCAGAAGATTGTGCATACTTCTACCATGTATAGATATCCAGTACCCATGCGCTAAGACTTTAAACGATTTGTTTGTGTCCTTCCGATTAGTCATACACATGCTCCGAAGTACGTCAGAATATTCCACCTTATTCTGGGGGAGCATTTGCTTGAAGGCACAAGCTTGCCCCCCCTCCCGGAATAAGTCTCACTAGCAATCGTATCGAAGGATCACAACAGGGATGCGAGTCTAAATAGAAGGATACATGAAAATCCTGCACACCACCTGATTTTAATTAAGAACAATACTCTTTAAGAAGATGGCAGACAGCATCGATCGCTGATACTCTGGCTAAAACGTTCCTTCCGATAAGATTCTCTAAATATCGTGTGAACGGAAAGACCACGAAACATAGTAAATTATTAGTCAGCACCTGCACAAAATACTAATTCTCACCCATCTCTTATACGCCAATGTACAATCAGCATACAATACAAAACTGGAAATAGTGACAAGATGGTACTATCTCTGCGTAGTACCAACTCCGCACACCAAAGCTAGCTCCTACTTCCCTTCCATGATAGAGCTTGAAATAGGCTCACTGCACACGATAAACTCAAGGAGATACCCAATTCAGATAGCTACTACCTCAAATAATGAAAACATCCAACTTGTCCACGCCAAGCCCATCCATAGTGGACTCAAAAACCAAGACAGTGGAGCATGATGGCGTTTTGAGCGTGCATCCTATTCTCTGCTTGTGGGAATACAATCGATTTGGGGCCCTCAATAACACCGTCAGTGATCTCCACTCCTCTTTCAGCTGGAAGACAATGCATGAAATAGGCTTGAGGTCCGGCAGCTTTCATCAAAGCCTCGTTCACCTGTCGTCAGAAAAGAGTGGTCTTTTTCAAGGGTCACTAGGATAAATAACTTACGAGCATGCCAAAAGAAAAAAAAGAAAAATTAAAACATAAAACATATGCAGACCATCAGAGCACACATTTCATGAACCTGTAGACATACACTCCAATCTCAGTCTTTGATTTGAAACTGACATGCTTGTATGAATCTCAGACCAACTCGACTGTATATCCACTAAAATAAGCTATTCTGAAGAGATTTCAATGGATAATCAAACTGTGGACGCTATTGAAAACTGACGCTCTTACCTGGAAACCCTGGAAAACCGACTTCCGGTTGTCTGCGTCCTCCTTCTGGCCCATGCTGGCCCATACATCCGCATAAACGACATTTGCCCCCTTCACAGCCTCTACAGGATCGTGTCTGATTTCAATTTTGCTTACTCCTGCTCTGCGAGCTCTCTCTACTGTGGCAGCATCAGGCTCATAACCACGTGGGCATGCACATATGAAATGAAAAGGCAGCACAGCTGCCAGGCGCAACCAAGAGTGGACCATGTTGTTACCATCGCCTACGTACACTATCTACACCCCACACCCATGCACTCGATGGAGTTAGTCATTGAACTTCACAAGTTAGAGAATATAACTACAAAAAATGGACCTACTTAATGTGTTTTGTGATGGAAAATGTGAGCTAGAACATTCTAAAACACAGCCACATGCTTCCCACATATGAATTATTGTCCAACTAATAGAAGTATTCAAATCAAAAATACAGGTTGAGGTTTTCGCCAAAGTTAACCAAAACGTAAAAACCAAAAAACCACCGACGAATACCACTGTCAACTTATCACAAGATAGCACTATGTAGCGAATTCCGAAAGCAAGGCATACCTTCAGACCCTCTATATTGCCAATGAACTCATTAATAGTTAGGACGTCAGCCATGATCTGGCAAGGGTGGTTATAGTCAGTAAGTCCATTGATGACGGGAATCTTAGAATATTCTGCCAAATCCAGCAGATCCTGCATTCACCAGATCAGCGCTTTTAGAAGTTAAGCAAGGTACATAGAAAAGATAAGTGTATTCTCACCATTCTCTATAAGGACTAACATTCAAATCCTTCAGTGGTATAGCACTTGGGAGAAGATTTCAACAAAGATCCAGACTAAAGCAACACGTTCTGTTTCTAAGAAAATCAGAATTCTGTGGAAGGACTACAATGTTTTCGAAGATGCACCTTGTGTCCGAAGAGACGCGCCATAATGACATCGTTGTACCCTGAGAGTACACGAGCGATATCACGTGTTTCTTCTCGCTTTCCCAACTGAATATCGTTAGGACCTAAGTAGATGGCATGTCCTCCAAGCTGATAAAAACCAGTTTCAAACGAAACTCTTGTCCTCATAGATGGCTTAGTGAAAATCATAGCCATCGACATCCCCTTCAAAGGTTGATAACTCTTGTCCCCTGACTTCAGCCGAGCCTTAACTTCCACAGCACGATCCAAGATGTGTAGCAATGTATCCTTGTCAAAATCGTCAAGGTGCAAGAAATGCGTCGGCCCTTTCATCTTAGCACCTGAAAATTGCATTACTTATCAATGTCACAAAAAACCCAGACAGTATCAAAATAGTCCTCGAAAGTTCTTGAAGCAAGGCAGGCTTCTAAATTGCACAAAGGTAATGGAGAAGCAGCAAGACGAACTGAAGGTCAATTACCATCTTGCTTGCCTCCTTCCAAAGCACTGAAAATATCAGTCCTTGTCACAATACCTAAAAAGGTCAGATCTTGAAACACTTAGAAAAAATATGATAATTTGTTATAAAAATCAACGGAGGCTCGGAACGAGCAAAAAAAATGCAGTCGGAAAAGAGTTTGATTTGACTGGGAAATGCAAGTCGTTCATCACAATTCCTCGTAGTTATAATCACAACAATAATCACCTAAGCAGGTAAACAATAGCTGAGAATTTGAAGTAGGACGCAGAAACGTATATATATATATATATATATATATATATATAATTCAAAATTACCTACGACTTGATTCTTTTCATTTACAATAGGAATGCGGTGAATCTTGTTCTTCAACATCAAGACCGCAGCATCTGCAATACCCATAACCATTCAAAAATTCATTGATTGACTTCTTAACAGTCCTTGCATGTTAAGGCAGCTATCAACATTCATGCAACTCCTTGTGAGTACTTCAGACCGGTGAGTTGTAAAACTTAGAACGTTTAGTTCTTTTATGTTCATGATGAGTAGGCTAATTAAGTTTAAAAACAAGACATATCAGGGAACTAAAATTAATCTCTAAATTCAAACAGAAAAGCTTAAACTCAATTTAGCGTTAGATAAATGAAGCACTCCACTGAAGTCCTCATAATTGGAAGCGTACCAGAGACAACCTTGTCTGCAGGTAAGGTGATTGCTGGTGTGGTCATGACATCCTTCACCTTTGTTTTCAGCTGTTGACCAAGCATAACATCAAATGTGTTCAGTGCATTGACCATCAACCACGATTAAGACTAGTATCAGAACAGGGAATGCATAATTCAACGTTCAGAGATGGAACAAACCTTATTGCTAAAGCCCTAGTACAAAAACCTCAGATATTACCGCCTAACATATCAACCACAAATCCAGTTACAATGGTTCCTTGCTCGAGCGTCAAACTCATTATTTTGTTCGAATTGGTCAGCAAAAAAGGATTAACTGCGCACAGTCTCAAATACATACGTAGTTAATAACCCAAACAAAGAAAATGGGCATACATACAGGTTTCCAGTTCATAAGATCTGCATGGCACACAAGAGCTGAAGTTAAGTGTGGTAAAAGTGATCACTGACATTTGATGTTTTTGATCGATCTTTTTTGGAAAGAACTCCAACGCATTTGTGCTCATGGTCGACCACAGGAAGGCCAGATATATCATAGAAGTATCGATCCACCTCCTCAAGAGATTGTTCTGGAGATGCAGTGATGATGGTTCGGGACATTATATCTGCGAGGTGTGTAGACGGTTGTGCCTGTTGCGACAACACTATTATTTAGGTACCAAGGAACAAAATTCTACACGAAATACACGAACAAACAAAACTTGAGAAGCTACGTACCTCTGGTTTGAATAGAATATGCTCATAGTATTTCGACAAATCTTCATAATTTAACAATGAGAAGTTCTCAGCCCACTCTCCTGATGGCAGAATGTCACCCTTTCCCTCCTTGGTATCAACGTCAATGCCTTCTGCGGCACGCACAACAAGCCTCCCAGCCTTCTTGCTGGTCTGACGCTTTGAAGGCAACGTAGAGCTAGAGCTCCACTGCCGGGACGACTTTGAGCTCGGTAAGCTCTGTAGACGGGAATTCAACGACGCAGTTGCGAAGGTACCACTCAACCGCAGAGCCATGACCATGGTGCTGGAACCCCTGCGTGCTTGAAGACACTATTATGAATCAGAACCTCCGATCTTGCCTCAGTGGGAAAAACCTCTAGTATCATGACCACACCTTGTATTGAAGGAAAAATCCAATCTTCGGAGAGCGGCTCGATCTCTTCCTTTATTAAAGGCAAAGGACGTAGTTTCAATTTCTTCAAAACTTAAGATTACAACCAGTTGGTTCGACAAGAGTGCCAGATACCTCTTTATTCTGCAATTAACTTGTGATATTGTAAATAGGCCAAAGACTCAACAATGCTGTGTCATGAAACGGAGTCAATGCATTTCAAGTATCCAGTTCTGAACTAGCCACAGCAACATCAATTAGAAATGAAATACTTGCACATCGAGTTACTAAATTTAAATCGCCTAAGACGATTCACATTGTGCCGGAGGGTCACGGTTAAGCTCAACCCAAAAACCTTAATAAATAAGTAGGCGGAGAGGTAATATCCTCTTTTGATGACCTTATTCAAAACACCAGGATTCTAAGAGAAATCCTAAAACCCTGAACCCTCGGTACACCCTGTCTCACTTACAAATACTAACATTAAAGCTATTTAGGAGATATTTAAATAAAAGAAAGAAAGAAAAATTAAAATTAAAAAAACTACTGTCCTTTCATCTTGACTACACAACTGAAGATCCCAAGCGTCATATCTAATTGCATGACTTTCCAAGATATTTTTATCTATTGCACCAGACAGCTTACTCAGCAAATTTCTAGTTAAAAAATTCAAGTAAGTTAAGCGTCCGAACTTTTGAGTTGACGCTAGACTGACATAGGAAACCTTCATTGACAGAAGGCACGCGTTTTGGCATCGATGATTGTCAATAAATTGGTTTTACTTACATACACCACACCTATCAGTGTGAAATGTAAAATATCTACTCACGGACGCCTGACAGGATGAGATATGGCTAATCCACCACAAGAATATCTACCTTAAATCCATAGTCCAATACAGACAAAAACCGAAAGCCAAAACAGAGCAAAACTAATAGCACATTTCCAGCCAACGAATGCATCCTCGGCACAGTACTTAGATTAACTAACCCGATAAAACTAAACCATAACCTGAACCCAATACCAATGGATATAACCGTCTTCCAACATTAGTTCCGCCAGCAATACCACCCTCAACGCATCTAAACCCTCGCGAAAGCTGACGATCAGAGAATACCACCATCTAGCGTATGCGTTGACATTTTAATCTCATACTCGAAGGACTTCAAAACAAGTGAAATATTCAGGCTCGGCAACACAATGCTGAGAAATCGAAGAACCAGGACCATATTGACAGATTCAACACGGAGAATGTTCAAAATTACCCTCACATTCCACACTCGGAATAACAGCATGCCGAGAACAGAGCGCTTGCCTGAGTGAGAAGAGATCAGGGATGAGCGACTGTCGATGAGTGCAGCCGTGAAATATCAGGAGTCAGGAGCAGAGAGAGAGAAAGAGAGAGGGGATATATTGACTACGAAAGGAAGCAGAGACCTCGTTATCTAATCCGCAACAGCTCCGCGAGAGCTCAAAATACTTGCCAATCGGTGACGGGGTCTGGAACCGTGGCGAAGGAATGATTTGGTAATAGGGGATGCGTACGTGGCTGTGCGTACGGATCTGAGCCTACGTGGCTATTGTGACCGTGACGGAATCCGACTTGGCAGAGGTGATGAATTCTTAGCTGGCCATTTGGTGACGATCACAGCAGGTCCGCCTGTGATCGGGAATATAGCATTGAGATTTTGTAACTTGAATTTGACGATGCTTTCTACTTAAGTTCAAAAAATTATAATAGATAAATAAATTTAAAAAATGCCTCAAATATACTCAAAAAATAACAGTAATGAAAGCATGAAAGTGGTTATTTGACAAGTTTAATTGATAAGTAAGTAAGTAAACCTTTAGACAAAAAAATATTTAAGTTTGAAAAAGTTCTATTAAGCATGTGTAATTTAAAATAATATTTTATTTAATTATAATAACCTTGGATTGTTTTTTTTGAAAATAATATAGTATTTTATCAAATAAATATTAATAATATTTATAATATATATACTTAATTGTTCAAATTATAAACTTTGAGTCTAAAAGATGATCAATTTTTTTAATACTAGTTATATTATTGAAATTTATTTAATTTATTTGATTTATTTTTTATATATTAACTTGTATGTGATTTGTTTAAATGTATCAAAATCATAAAAATTGGATACACTAGTTAAAATAAAAAAATATTTTTATACAAGTTCAAGGAGAATAAGATCAAATATAGAAATGTTAGAAAGATGAGGAAGTCCGAGAACAATTGATGCTAAGTGTAAAAAACTTGAGAACCTTGAATTAAAATTTTGATACAATAAAAATATTTCTAAAAAACCATAAGTCTTGCATGTTAAATGTCTAACTTCTAAGCCATTTTTATATAGACTTTCTAAAAAAAACAAACTTCTTTTATATTATCTTGAGCCATAATGTACATATTTATATACAACTTATGTTCAAAAAGTTTTTGTTTTTTTTTTAAAAACAAATTATCTATCAAATCTTTTTCTACTTATTTCTATTTGTTTGTATTTAACTCTACATACTTCAATGCTTTAGGTACATATAACATAACAAACCTTAATCTATACTTTGAATAAAAAAAAATAAGTTTATTAAAAAATATATATAATTTATAATAAGCATATATAATAATAGTAAATATATATAATATTTTCATTTTACATTCAATTACTACACAACTTAAATACGTATTTTGTATAAATACAAATATATATATATATATATATATATATATATATATATATATATATATATACAAACTTTATTGAATAAAAATTTCTTAAATGCATTAGAAAATTTTAAGAAATTTTAATATTAAAATTTATTATATATTTACTATTTACTATATATATATATATATATATATATATATACATAAATTTTTAGCTTGTAAAATTTATATTTTATAAAATTTAAAATAAACATTATAATTTTTTATCAAAATAAACTAATATAAATAATAAATTAAAATACAAAAAATACTCTTGTAATTTTTTGTGATTTTATTTTTTAATCTAAGATAATTAAAAAATATTAAAATAATTTTTATTTTCACCTTCTAATTTAAAACTTTTATTACCTTATAATATTAATAATTTAAGAATATATAAATAAATTATAAATTATAAAATTATAAAATTTAATTATAAATATTTATTTCATTTATAATCTATAAAAATAACTATAATTCTATATAATTACTTAACAATAGAAAAATATCAAAAAAAGCATATATGTATACATGATTGCAAAAAATTACAAGATACTTGATTTAAAGCTATTGGAACCATGTTGTTAATCTTAATTAACTATGAACCATATATAAAACTTAATATATTTAATTTATATATTAAAAAATTTATATCAAAAAATTTAAGAAATTAAAATCATAACTAAAAATATTGAAATAAAACTCAAAATGCCTAGAATATGAATCCAAACAATAAAAACATTCTTGTATTATTAGAAAAAATGGATATTCACTCAAAGATAGTAAAATATTAAAACTAAAATGACTATTGCCAAAGACAAGAAAATTAGAGACTCTTGAAACAAAACTAAGAACAAAGAAGACATTGATAAGAGTAGAGAAGGCTTCATTCTTGCTTCTATATATACTATCTAATTATAATTTATGTGACAATATAGTATTGGACCTTCAACACATGTCTAATTTATAAAATAAGTTTTTATATGTGCATCACATGGCCAACTTGTTCCAAAAGTCACTAATATGTACAAAACGTGGCTATGTTGTAGGCCAAGTTTTTAACCTACTAATTACTTACAAATACATTTAAAGTCAAATCTATGTCTTTGAAACTTTTAAGAAACTTTTTTATAAGATTTTACTAAATTTATATAGTTTTACTTACTTCTATCTAATTCTTTTGATCTAAGTTAATATATATATATATATATATAATATTATTTCCCTTCTAGAAACAAGTTTAATAAAGAGCAATGTTCACATGCTAACGAAGTTCAAGATACAATAAATTATATTTGTCAAATACTTTGATCTTTATTTTTTTAAAATTTAGTTGATAGATTATTTAAAGATGAAATATCACCTTGAGTATAGGCCTTCCATATGCATGTCTTAAAGTTGCTCTAGATGTCCCTTGATATTCAATTGCTTAGGCTTCAAAAGAATAATTTATTATCAAACAAAACTTATATCTTTTGCTTCTAGTGTAAGATAAGAATGTTTAGAAATGGTATTTGATAAACCTTATTATTTTTTTAGATAAGTAATCTTAAATTTGAATCTTGATAAAGACATACTCTAATAAAATTTGTAATGATTTAGATCATATATTGATATAAAATACTCAAGATTCTTATGATCTAAAGAAACAATTATTGGACTAGAAGTGTTTTTCAAATAATAATACTATTTTTAAACTAATTATATAACTGTTAGATTTTTTTTTATCAATTTTGAGTAATTGATTTCTATTGCTTTTACTTTAATAAAAAGATATATAGTGAAGTTTATTGATTACTCTCATTTGTGATAATACCACACCTAATCAAAAAATGATTGAATTTATTTCTATAAATAATGCTTTAAAAAAGTTAATGCTATATAAAATTAGCATATAAGTAAAACATATCTTTAAAGCTTCAAATGATGCTTTAACTTCTTTATTCCACTTTAATTTGTCTTTACAAATCAAACAAGTAAGTAGAATTGCAACCTGAAAATAGTCTAGATAGAGATCTAATAATAACTAATAAATCCAAAAAAAATATTAAATATTTCTTAGTATTCTTAGAATCTTTTAATCCATGATCATTTAAACTTTTTTATAATCTATGATAGTTTGAATTTTCTTATAATCCATCATTAGACTATCATTTAAAATAATATATCCTAAAAAATCAACATTAGTTATATAAAATATATACTTTTCTATCTTGGCATATAATTATATATCTTTAAGTTTTTGAATATCACAAAAAATATAAAATTTACACTTTTTGGTACTCTTAGAGTAGATTAAATTATTGACTTAATAGAAGACAATAAAATCATCTAAAAACTCTCAAAAAATAACATTAATTAGATGTTGAAAAGCAATTGGTATATTTACAAATCCAAAAGAAATGCCATTATATTTAAAATATTTATATCCAAATTAAAATATAATCTTTTATTCATTTCTTGCTTTGATAAGTACCAAGTTGTATATTTTTTGTAGATATATTTTTGTATGGATCTTTGCTTGATTTAATTAATCAATAAGTCCTAAAATAAAAGATAGAGGATAGTTATTTTTATGATAATCTTATTAAATCCTTAATAATCTATATATTTATAATAATCTATATATTACTTTATAAATAAGATAAGAGCTCATCTTAGAGATTTCAAATGGCATATGAAGTTCTTAGCCAAATTCTTATTAATATACAACATCAATGCAACCAACTTGTTTTTATAATAAGTTATAAATTGATTCAAATGATAGTTAAATTTCTTCTTAAAAACCAATTGAGCAATCTTAAAAATAATATTTTGGAATAATTGTTGCATTTTTGTCTCAAAAATATCTAGATAATCTTAATACTGACTTCAAATGCCACTTAATGTCTTTCTACCATCAAAATCAGATATGACACAAATAAAAAAATATGACTTTTTTTTGGCAACATGTATGAAAGCTCTTGTATCTACTATTGAAGATTTGGACTTATGAATTTTTATTTCAATAGCAAAAGTCTTGATTATATTATAGAAAAAATCAAGGTTATCAAAAATCTAATTTATTCAAGGATTGTTATTTTTAGTGACAATAAATCTTAAATAATTAGATTGGAAGCAGATTTAATAATTTTAAATATTATTAAGCTATTATAATTATTAATTGCTACATCTATTAAAATAATTTCATAGATTATATCTCTAAAAAATAATAAATAACTATGTATGACTTTTACATGTACAAACTTAGCAAATAGAAAAGGATATGAATCACAAACACTAAAAACTTCAATATACTCTTATGTTATTAGAAAAGAATAGATGATAAATTAAAGATAATATATTAATAAACTAGAATGGCTATTATTAAATATGAGAAGACCAAAGATTCTTAAAATAAGACTTAAAATAATAAAGGGGCTAATAAGAGTAAAAAAAAGGCTTTAGTCTTTCTTCCATATATATTATCCAAATAAAAATCATATAACAATATTTTAGAAGACCTCCAATATGTGTCTTACTTGCAAGATATGTATCTAATCTACAAGAAAAGCTTCTTATGTATGCGCTATATGGTCGATTTATTCCAAAAATCATTAACATGTATAACATATTTTTAACTTATAAGTTTTCAACCTACTAATAAGATACAAATATTTATGAAGTCAAATCCATGTCTATTAAGCTTTTCTTTAAGATATTATTAAATTAATTTACTATTATTTACTTCTATTTAATTCTTTTAATTCAAGTAAATATAGATGTATGTGACACCATATTATTTTAAGAGTGTCATATATATTTTAAGAGTATCATTTTAGGATCCTAATTTTGATGTGATTTAAATTGATTCAAAATATCTAAGTAAAGATTATTGTTACAATATTTGTTGCTCTTTATAATAGTGCAATAGCTACATGGCAATACTACATTAACTTGACTCTTTATTCTTTCTATGAGACTTTATACTTTTTATATTTCTTATCTTTTGTTGTTCTTTAGAAGCCACAAAACTTCCAACTTACATATAATCTTCAAAATATCCCATTTTTCATTAATAGATCCAAGATCCAAATGATACCATTTGAATTTTTCTTGTAAATTTTCTCTATCACTTAAGAAGATTTTTCATCTCATGTATTTTTTGTCAATACTTGCAATGGTAAGATTCTTCTACATATACTCATTGTTGTTATATTGAAACATATCTATTAGGTAAAAGAGAAAAAAAAAAAGATTACATTTTAGAAGAGCCTAATTTAAAAATATTATAGCAAACTACTTTAAAATATAAATAATAGTCAAGAAAGTAGTAAAATTAGTAAGTGATAATATTAAATCTTTACAAAATGGATTTTTATTTACTTTATATGGCTATAAATAAGACAAAAGAAAGTAGACTAGAATAAAAAAGTGATAAAAAAATCTTAAGGAAAGAATAAAAAGTAGTTTGTAACAAAAATCACCTTAAAAACCAAAAATTGATACTTAGAGAGGATTGGTTGTGAAGTAGGATTAAAATCACATCCAAAGAAAAAATCATAAATATATGGTAATTTAAGATTTTTTTTGCTAATCTAATAGGAATGTTAAAAAACACATCTTATAAAGGTTGTTTTAAAAAATTATCAAGTAATTTAGATAGAAATTTAGTTCTTAAGAGCTTTTCAAATTAAAAGTTAAATTAGTGATTTTGGATTTTGAAAATAATAAATGGCTTATGTATATAAGTACTTTGTAAGTATTGTAGTAGATTTACAAGTAAAATTTTGTGAATTTGTAAATGTGCTTATTTCAAATATATTTTAAAGATTTCAAATCAATCAAACAATTAGATTGAAAGAACTAGAAGCTTGATTGGATTATGATCTCAAATATTTAAATTTTAGAATCAATGAGATTTTCTATGGTCTCAAGAAATCCATAGATTTGATTAAAATAAAATTTTGTAATGATATAGAAGACTTAGGTTTCTACTTTTCTACTGATTAAATAGATTAACAAAAAATAATTGCTACTAGAAGATCAACATCAATATTAGAAAAGAAGACAACCAACAACAAAGAGTATTAAGAGCTTTTATTTCCTATTTGATAAGTTCAATACTTTTTAAGATTTATATCCTTGTTTTTTGCTTGAAGATTAAAATGTAGAAAAAAATTTAGTCAAAATTAATACTACAATTAATAGTTATTGGAATTTTAAAATTACTATAGAAATTTAATTAGGATTTATTTAAGGTTTTTTAAGAATTTATTAATAATTTGTTAAATATTTAATAAATATTTAATTAGGATTTTATTAGGATTTTTTAGGATTTTTTTAGTATTTTTCAAAGATGTTTTTTAATTTTCTATTTTTAGTAATATATAATATCTTTTTTATTCTTTATATTTTATATTTTAATATTTATTTAGAATTTTATTATTATTTTATTAGGATATTAAGTAATTCTTTAAGATTTATTAATGGTTAATTTATAATTTCTTTAAAAAATTCTTTATGATTCTATTTTAGAAATTCTTTAAGATTTCTTAAGAATTGATTAAAATTTTATTAAGATTTCTAAGATTTAATTGAGATTTATTTAAGAATTGTTACAACTTTTTGTTGTAATTTTTAATTTATCTTCTACAACTAAGTACCTCATGCATTCTCAAGCAAGAAAACATGTTACATGATACCATAAGATTAAAATGTCTAGAAGAAGCACGTTTTTGTTTATGTAATGATCAATTCTATCAAATCAAAGAAAGGAAGTTAAAGTTGATGGCTCTTTTTTTTTCCTTGTCTTTTATCCAAGTATTTTTTTTTTATTTATTTATTTTTGAGTTAGTTGAAAAGAAGAGGGAATTATTACAGTATTCTACTTTAGCTCAATTTAATTTTTTAACTTAATTTTTCTTTTAAAAATTGTAGCATCAAAAATATATTTAAATATGCCAATCCTTAATCTCATAAGATTTTATGATGTGTATTACTACATATCTATCAATAATTTTTAATTGATAGCTTGATTAAAAATTAAATTTTAAGTTATTTAGATATAAAATAAGAAGATAAATTTAATTTTTTAAGTATTTATTATAATTAAGATAAATTTTTAAGTTATAAGAATATTATTAGATAAAAAAATCATTAAAATAAAATCTTAATAAATCTTTGAGGCAATTATTTTTATTCATTTAATTTTTTTTAATTATAAAAATTAGTGATTAATTTTTAAAACTTATGTATATATTATTATATTTTCTACATGTATTACTTACAAAAATCCTATAAATGTTAGTAGTTAGAAGATGCATAAGAATGAACCTCCTATCTTTTAAATTTTTTATGTACAAATTAGTATTTTTAATTGATTTTAATTTATTCTATTACTCGAAAAAATCAAAATGGTAGAAATATATAGTATAAAATAAGTATGAGAATTATAAAAATATTGTGAGCATTTAAATAACTTATTTAGAATATTTTAAGAAATTTTAGAATAATTTTTAAGATTTTGATAAAAGTAAGTTTTACCACTTTAGGAGGTCATTATGAAGAATTTGAGTAAGATTTGAAGGCCCTTTAGATAGTAATAGGATAGATGGATGTTTTTGAATGCCATAGTGAAATTAAAATTATAAAAATATAATAGTTTTATTAATAGAAAATAGTAGGACTAAGAGCTAATTTAGTCTTTGTAAGAAATGAAGTGTATGTAGTCCATATAGATTGTAGTACCTTAGATGTACATAGGAAGATAATACTAAGGCTTTGTAGCCTCTTTAAGACATCTATATATACTACTTGTGAGCCTTGGTGAAGCTCAAATTTTTGATTTTTTAAATAAATTATTCTTATAATAAAAATAATTTATTATTATTTTTTATAATATTTATTATCTATTAATATAAATTTATATTTATATATTTTATATATAATTAAAATATAAAAAATACCTATCTAAAAATATTATTTTTTTTATTAGATGAAAATCTGGTAAATAAATTGTGATTAGTTTTCTAATGTTTAATTGCTTGATTGTAATTTTTTTACTTATTTTTTATTATTAGTCTTTATATTTTATAATTTATTTTTTTACTTTATACCACTAATTACAATAAATTCTTGATTATGACCATCTTATTATTTGGATTGAAGATTGAATTTTATTATCATACTGCTTTTCAAAGTTAGTCACACAAGGCTATTGTATCTTTTTTTGATTCTATAACAATAATATCATATAACGTCACAATGACACCAAATCATAAAGATTCTATAATAATGGTACTTCAAGATCTAATTTCAAAGTTCTAATTAAAACCAATTTGGAGTATCCAAGTAAAAATTTTGATTACAATACATATAGCTTTTCATAATGGCTTTATAGCTACACTACAATACTACATTAGCTTGATTCATTACTCAATAAGACTTTTCATTTTTTTGTAAATTTCACACTTTATCATAATTCAATTGCTTAAGTCAATACTTGTAGAATTGATGTATTTTTTGACTCAATATATATCATGTAATTTCCTCAATATGGAAAGCATAAGCTCACATTGTTGTATTACATGTATTCTTGCTTGAAAATGCACTAGGCACCTAGCTATGGAAGGTAAATAGAAATACAAGAATAATCCTATTAAATCTAATAGAATCTTAAATAACTTTAAGTAGACCTTAATAATCTTGATTGAAATTTAATCAATCAAAAATAAATTTAAACAAAGTTATAAAATAAACTCAAAGAAGTCCAAATCTAATCTCAAATTAATAACAAGAAACCTTAAAAAATATAAAAATCAACTTTTAAAGAAATAATAATAATCTTAAAGAAATATTATTTTTTTTAAAGAAACCACAAAAAATTCTTTAAATACTATCAATAGAAATCTTAATCAAATCTTAATCAATTCCTAAATCAAATCTTAATTAAAATCCTAATTAAATCTTAACAAAATCCTAGATCAAATCCTAATAAAATCCTAATAAAATCCTAAACCTTAGAAAAATTCTAAAAAAACTCTAATCAATCTCTGGTAAAGTTCTAATCCAAATCTCTAACAAATCCTAAATCAAATCCTAAGTTCTAATCAAACTGTAGATAAATCCTAAATCAAATTCTATAAGAAAATAGAACCTCAACAATTAATGATCAAATCATTGATATTAATTTAAAATTTGCATATTTCTTAATACCTTAGTTAAAAACAAGTCCAAGAATGATGAAATTGATTGCACTTATTAATTGAGAGAAATGCAAGATGTTTCAAAAGGATGTTAGGCAACCTCCTACTCCAACCTAAATATTGAACTTCCAGCACCAATACCTCCTTCTAAAATTATTGAATTGCTTTGAATTTTAATCTAAATATTGGAAATTGAGTCTAGTATCCATAAAAATAAAAATCATTTCAATCCAATTGAAAAATCACTAAAGATCTTAAGAACACTTGTTGACCCTCAAACTCCAATTTTTGAGACCTCAATCCACAAAAAAATTCATATACTTCAATATAATTGTTTGATTGATCTAAAACTATGCATACATATTTATAACTAATACACCAACACTTTGTTCAAAATTCACTTATACACACACTACAAAACTGAAGAAACCCTCAAATTTGCAAACATATTTTTATTTCTCAAAATCTAAACCAACCAAGAACATTACTAATTTTGAAAATCCTTCAAAAATCCAATATTGATTCAATCGATATAATAATAATGCCCAAAAATCTTTCTTCAAGTTTTCTCACAAATTCCACTTTTTAATCTACCAAATAATCCCAAAGTTGCTATATGGGCATGGTTTTATGCCTCATAGTCTGATTTTGACCTAGGTTGACAACTAGTCCTCTTGGAATATCAATTTTTGATAATTTTAGGCAATTTTTGCTTTATCATATTTTTAATTATTTCTTAAATATAACTATTTAAATTTCTTACCTCATTTACTTTGATTTGACTCATTTATGCCTCTACAAAGTAAATAGAAGTTTTTTCTGCAAAAAGACAGCATTAAGACTAAATCTTTTGCTACCTTTTTATTTTTTATCCTTATTTTTTTACTTCATATTTTTGCTAGGTTCATCTATAATAACATCCATATTTTATTTTTTACTATATAGTCGTGTTATCATACAAACATTTCTCTTACTTCTCACCTCTTAAAGACATATTAATTTATTTAATTTCTTCAAGTCAAATAGAAAAAAAAAAAAAAAAAAAATGCATAATACGAATGTTATATCACATTGATCAATAAAACTGTAATACAATATTTCTACAAAACTCAAAATAATGGAATTGAAAATCTTAATATTTCTATAAATATATTTTAAATTCATAAATTTCTAAGAAGCTCATAAAAAATATAGAGCTTCAACTTGGCATGATCTTTTTTATATAAATATCATATTCATTTCTAATTTTTTTCTATATTGATACTTAAATCTAAATTTTATTAACTTATTAGATTCTCATGCCTTTTGAATTATTTTGACCTCCACAACCAAAAAGAATATGATATGAAGCACCCAACTCAATGATTTGGAATTCAATGAATTGTATAACCAACCTATTTATGAATCTTTTTTTTCTTCTATATAAAGTAACTTAGGCTTGACATGTATGTTAGCCTTAATTATAGTAAGGTTCTTCATTGGTAAATTTCTATTGATATATTTTTATTATTATATTATAATACACCTATATGATGATAGGTAAAAACATGGATTTTAATATAAAAGAAAATAATTAAAAAAATATAATATCAAAACATAGATAAAAAATAGAGAGGTAGTTAAAACTTTTAGTATTAATGATTTCGGTTTATAAAAAAGCCTTCTATTTATTTTATACGTCTATAAATAAATAAAGACAAAGTAAAATTTTAAAAAATAATATAGGTATTTATTAGAGAGATTATAGAGTAATTTAAAGTAAAATTTATTTTTAGAAACTAAAAATTAATATCTAAAATAGATTCCTTGTAAATCAAATTCAAAATCAAATTTTAAAGCACAAAAACCATGCACCTATGGCATTTTTTAAATTCTTTTGCTGATCAAAGAGCAAGATTAGAAATATAACTTATAAAAAGTTGTTTCAACTTTTGTTTCAAGTGATTATAATGGCTATTAAATTCTAAGAGCTTTTCAAAGTAAAAGATATTTTTAGTGATTTTAGATTTTAAAAAATAAAAAAAAGTTTATATATTTTTAAAAAATTATAAGTATTATAGTATATACATGGAAAATATTTTGTAGATTTATAAATATTCTTGTACTTAATTTATTCTAAAAATTTAAAATCAATCAAATAAATAGATTAAAAGAGATGAGAATTCAATTGAATTAAGATCTCAAATATCTAAATTTTAAGATCAATGAGATTTTTTGTGATCTTAAAAAATTTACTAGTTTAATTAAAGCAAAATTTTGTAAAAACATAGTGGATTGTAATTTCTATGCTCTTGCCAATTTAAAAAGAAATTGAACATTTTGACAAAAACTATTGGATGCTAGAAGATCAACATCCATATTGGAGAAAGACGGCTGACATTTAAGTGTATTAAGAGTTCTTTTTCATATTTTTTTTAATACTTTGTATTCTTAAATTTTTTCTTAATGATTGAATTTTTTTTAAAAAAATAAATTAGAATCACTAATTCGTTTAATAATTATTAAAATTTTAAAATTACTATAAAGATTTAGTTAGAATTTATTTATGATTTATTTAGGAATTATTTAGTATTTTATTAGAACTTAGAATGTTTTAGAATTTATTTAAAATTTATTTAGAATATATTTTTAATTCTAATATTTTAATAAGATTATTTTGTAATTTCTTTAATAACTATTTTTTAATTTTTTAAAATATTTATTTTTTCATTTTTATAGTTTTCTACAAAGTTAATAAGATGCTAAAGGATCTTAAGACCATAGGATACTCTCAAGAGAAGTTAGATGTTAAAGGATCTTAGGACCATGTGTGTAAAAGTCAAAGAGTGGAAATATCTTTTAAGGCAACAACCACCACCTATAAGTATTGGATGTTGGAAGTAAGAGACATCTTATTCCATACTCTCTTTATGTACAACCTTGCTAATGCTAAGTATAGTGACTTCATAATGCTTGTTCTTCAATAGGTTATGAGCCCATTCACCTTTAGTTGTGACTTTTAAAGTTCTTTAGAGTCTTACTTATTGTAAGAAGCAAATCTTTTGGTTGTTATTGATGTTAAGATTTGATATCATTTTATTCTATTATTGTATCTTATTATTGATACATTTTTGCTCTTATTTGTTATTAAGTGCAATGATAATCTTGGAGATTGTAAGATACCTTTGAATAATATTTTAAAAACATTAGTATTATATTTTTTTACTAATTTACATCATTTGTGATCTAACATTGTCATTTTATTTAATAAACTTTCCTTGAGATCCTCTTATAGTGATAAGAAGTATTTTGTGATGTTAAAAGTATTTCATGAGAGTAGAAGGGTGATTATGGAGTAGCAAAGGTTATTCAAGTGGTTAAAATAGATTATAAAACTTATGAGAAGTCTTATAAATGAAGTTGAGAGTGATTAAAGAATGAAATTACTTATTTACTTACAAAGAGGGTATTTTGGGTTTCTAAAGTAGCAACACCTTTTTCTTAATTTTGAAAGCTCTTTCTTATCTTTTCTTGATTTTCCTTGATATACCTCTTTCTTAGACATGGCTTCAAGTAAAGATGAGGATTTGAAAGTAATTAAAAAATTAAGAGGTTATAACTTCTACCATTGGAAGAAAAAAATAGACCTTTTATTGCCTTCATTGGAAGTTTGGGACATTATAGATGAAAGTAAAGAGCCTCCAAGTGATAATGTTGATGTCAAGATAAAGGAATAAAACACCGTAAAAAAAGGCTATTGATATAATTGCAGCAAATTTGAATGATGCCAACTTTTCACATATAATTGCTTACAATCGACTAATGGAAGTATGAAAGACTTTTTGCAACATCTAGGAGAGTAGAAACCTTGTCAATATTCTATGGATAAGAAAGAAGTTCTTAACAATAAAGATGGAAGAAGAAAATGACGTCATGGCTCATGTCAACAAGGTAAAAGCACTTGCAAATCAACTAGTAGTTGTTGACAAGTCAATTGATGATAAGGACATTGTGTTGGCATTGCTCATAAGTCTTTCTCAATCCTATAATTATCTCATTATGGCATTGGAATCTATCAAGATGAAGGGGTTTACCATGAATTATATCACATCAAGACTTATTCATGAAGTGACTAAGAGGAAAGAAAAAAAGCTTCAAAGTAATGATTTGACTCTATTTTTAGTACAAAAAATAGTTATTTTTATTAAAGTGATAATTCAAAAAGAAACATGAGAAATTACTATATTTATAGAAAATTAAGTCATTTTATTAGAAATTGCTATAAAGCTAAAAAAAAATAGGAAAAATGCAAACAATACTTATGATAATTTTAATAGAAATGACTATGCTTTCATGGCAAGTGAAGGAGCTTCTATCGCTACTATGTCTAAGTGGATTATAGATTTGGATGCTACTAAGTATATGACACCATACAAGTATTCATTTGATACTTATGAAGAAATTTTAGCAACTAAAGTTTGGTTGGGAGACAATGGCATGGCACAAGCCATTGGAATTGAATCTATTGTTGTAAAAATCATTGTAAAGGACCAAATCAAGAGAATCAAGTTAAAAGAGGTCTTACATATATCAAAGATGGAAAAAAAAAAAAAAAAAAAAAAAAAAAAACTTCTTTTGGTAGACAAACTTGTATCATATCGTTGTAAGATTCAATTTGATAAAAATAAATATTTTGTGAAGACATTTAATGGACAATATGTTGCCAAAGGTCTTAAAGATGGCAACTTCTACTTCATCAATTGTAAAAAGATGAATAGAGTAGAAATTATAGTATTTGTTGATTTTCTACAAGATCAAGACAAGTTTGGAATTTGGCATCAATGGCTTCATTATTTGAATGCCAAAAGCATAAAAGAACTCCAATCCATGGTAAGTGGCATGGATCTTAGTCAATTTAGCTACAATACCTTAACACTTGTTTGTGAAGGATGTATACAAAGCAAACAACAAAAGACTTCATTTCTAAAAAGAGTTACAATAGATGCTACCAAATTATTGGAGATTGTGTATTTTGATATTTGTAGATCAATGATGACTCTATTAATTAGAGGAGCAAGGTATTTTCTTATATTTATTAATGATTTTTTATAAAAAAATGTGGATTTACATCATTAAAGCCAAAAATCAAAGTTTTTCAAGATTTAATGGATTTAAGGTTCTTGTAGAAAAATAATATGAGTACAAACTCAAATTGTTATGCACGGATAATAGAAGTGAGTATATGTCAAAATATTTTGATGAATTCTTAAAGATTCAAAATTTTGCAAGATAATCTTCTACTCCCTATATATCCCAATAAAATGGAGTTGCTAAAAGAGCAAATCACACTATTATGGAGATAGCAAGGAGTATGCTTCATGTACAAAATCTTGAACATGAGTATTAAACAGAAGCAATCATAAATGCAGTGTATATAAGGAATAAGTGCCTAACAAGTACACTTACATCAATGACTCTACAAGAAGCTTGGAGTGGCAAGAAACCTTATATTTTATACATGAGGATTTTTAGATGCATTTCCTATATAAAAATATCAGATTGCATGAGGTCCAAATTTAATATAAAATATACAAAATGTGTATTTATTGGATATTGTGAAGATACCAAGGCATATAAGCTAATGTATTTAGAAACCAAGAAGATCATTAAGATTTTTAATGTAGAATTTTTAGAGCATAAAAATCATTATGAGCACTTGAAAATGTGTCCAAGTGGAAGTGATGATGTATTTGTGGACACATCTTCAATTTTAATAAAGAAAGAGAAAAAGATGATGACATTGATGATGGTGGAAATTCAAATCAAGATGAAGAGCCAAAGAAGGTAGACCATATTGTATCTACAATTGCTAAAATCAGTAATGAAGACTATCAACATATTGAAGATGATGATGATGATGATGATAAAGAGTACCAATCTTTGAATGTAAAGAAGTAGGTTTTAAGAAAGAAGAGTCTTACAAAGAACCTTAGAGTGAAAGAAGATGAAGCTTCATCAAGTAAAAGGAGATATCTTTTGAGAGATAGAAAACAACTTGGTACATGGTGGAAGAATTATAATTTTTTTCATGTAAGTGGAGAACTTGCTAATGTTGTACTCTTTATTGATCCATTAAATTTGTATGATGCAATAAAGTCCACGGATTCTATAAAGTGAGAGAATGCTATAAAAAAAAGAATACAAATCATTCATGGACAATGGAATATAAGAAGTGACTCAATGTTTATGAAATTAATCTTCAATTGGTTGTAAGTAGGTCTTTAGAACCAAAAAGAATGTAATAAGAAATTTTGTGAGATATAAGTCTAGATTGGTTGCCAAAAGCTACTCACAAGTTATTAATGTTGATTTTAATAAGATATTTACTCCAATTGTCGTACTATAAATGCTTATAGTATGTAAAAATTGATTAAAACATATTTTATATTCATAATTCTTAATGTGTATTAGAATGGTTAATAAATTAATTTAAAGAGAATAGCTATAAGAAACTTTATTTTAAATTTTATTTATTTTTATTATAGTATTTAAATTATATAAGATTTAGTTATTTAGTATAGAGCTTTAAGAGAAGATGGAAGCTTAAGGATGAATATCTAAATTATTAAGAGACTTTTGGAGAAGGATGAAATGAAGGCATGATCGGATGAAGGCAAAAGGTAAAGATCTTTATTACTATTGGTCAAAGGCTATGCCTAATGGACATTTAGGAAGCAGTCTACGACTATAACAAGGATTTAAGTGACTTCAAAAGAAACATTTGAGATTCAAAAGTAAAAATTATAAGGCTTAGGACTTGGAGTTAGGATGATGAAGTTATAGCCATTTGAAGTTAAGATGTGTTTTTAAGATATATTATTTTTGTTTTGAAGATACAAGAAATTTTATGATAGATTTTGGAAATCAAGAGGTGTGGTGACAAGGGTGATTTCAAGACCTACATCTTTTATGAAAGAATTTCTACATTTAGAGTTTGTATGAAGAAGTTACAGAGCGTTAAAGACAATACATGTAATTTAGAAGCAGTAAGTGAGTTATTTTATTGATAGTAATGGTTGGAGCCTTATCTTGAGTTTCCAGATGATTTTTGACTAATAATTTTAAAATTATGTATTATTGAGTTAAGAAGCTATAAATCAAAATTTTATAGTATTTAAATACTTAATTTGTGAGATATGAAGAAATTTTCATACAAGTGTATGTAAGTAAGGATTTGAAGCTACTATTAGAATTTTGGTAATATCTCAAGATTTGTAATGAATTTATAGTTGAAATTTGTTGTGATAGTTGTTAAAAGTACATCAATACTTCATGTAAAATTTGGATTTTTTTGGATGGTCCGATTGTGAAATTTGAGCTATTGAAATTTGGAAAGAATTTACTTTAATAATATACAAGTTTTTTATAATATTTTTATCACATTTTTGGTGATCTTTGGTACTTAAGGCTTATATATTGATGTAATTACCTCTATAATAATAATTTTATATATAAACTTGGTATTTTTTTTTATCTGGAAGCTTGGTTGAGTATTTAGTGAAAGCCAACAACATAGTACTTTTTTAATGTAAATTCTCTGTATTACAATACTGTGGCCAAATTCACCACCATTAGAACCATTATTACAATTGAAGCAAGAATGGACTTTTGAGATGCATCAAATAGATACAAAGATAGCTTTCTTAAATAGAAATCTAAAAAAAGATATTTATATGGAGTGACCTCAAGGATTTATTATAAAAGGCAAACAATGTCTTATTTGTAAGTTAAAAAAAAGGCTTTGTATAGACTCAAGCAATCTCGAAGGGCATGGTACCAACATATTGATATATTCTTTGTGAATGAAGGATTTTTAAGGAGTGAATTTAATCATTCTTTGTATATGAAGAAATCAAGTGAGTTCACATTGATTGTTATTTTCTATGTTGATGATTAATCATCTTAATCAATATTATGAAGATGATGGATTGATTGAAGGAAAAA
Organism: Physcomitrium patens; assembly: GCF_059467195.1. Classification (NCBI taxonomy): domain Eukaryota; kingdom Viridiplantae; phylum Streptophyta; class Bryopsida; order Funariales; family Funariaceae; genus Physcomitrium; species Physcomitrium patens. Next base: position 4,420,291 of record NC_143424.1, read on the forward strand.
TTAAAAAAGAAATATGAGATGAGTGATTTGAGAGAGCTTTATTATTATTTAGAAATAGAGTTTGTAAGAGATCATATCAAGAAGACCATTATAATGAGCTAAAGCAAGTACATTAAAGAAGTGTTAAAACGATTCAAGATGCTTGAGTGTAAATCTATTAAAACATCTTTGGAGACCAATTTGAAGTTGATGAAGCTCACGGATGAAGAATTTATTAAAGTTGAAGGTCAAATGTAAGGTGTTTCATACAAAGCAATATTAGGTTTATTTATATATATAATGGTTGATATAAGGATAGATCTTGCATATGCAATGAGTGTTATGAGCCAATATATGTCAAAAGTTGGATCAATCTATTGGACAACCATCAAAAGGATCATGAGGTATTTAAAAAGAACTTTACATCTCAATTTGTGCCTTAAGGATGATAATATTAGTTTGCATGTTTATTGTGATATAAATTGGGCTAGAAATACAAATGATAGAAGATCAACAATAAGATATGTATTTTTTGTTGGAGTAGGAGCTATCTCATGGAATTTCAAGAAATAATCAACAATTACAAGATCAATAATAGAAGCGGAGTATATGGCAGTAAGCCATAGTGCAATAGAAGCAATATGGCTAAAACAACTTTTGGAGGATATTTGAGTATTACAAATGAAAGCAACTATAATGAAGTTTAAAAATCAAGTATGTCTTACATTTGCAAAGAATCAAAAGCATCATTCAAAGACCAAACACATTGACATTCAATAATATTTTATAAGAAAAAAGATTGAAATAGGAGTGATTGATATGAAGCATTATGCAATGAAAGACATACTTGTTGATTTCTTGATAAAGGCATTAGTAAAGGATAGACTTCTTATGTTGACAAAGGCATTAGGTTTAAAAGCCAATTGACCAATAACAAAGTGGGAGTATTAAAATAAGTAAGTAAAAGTGAAAATAGAATAACTTACTTTATAGAAGATATTTCTTGAGATAAGTTGTTAATGATCAAAGGATTGAATCTTAGTGGTTAAAAGGGCATCCTATGGATATAGGATGAAATAAAGATTAAGAATCAAAGTCAAGAGGATAAAGTATGAACTAAAGAATATTCAAAGACTAGGTAAGAGTAATTAGTATTTGGCATAAGATACCTTTGTAGTTAATAAGATGTTAAAGGATCTTAAGACTATAGAATATTCTTGAGAGAAGTTAAATGCCAAAGGATCCTAGAACCATAAGTATAAAAGTCAAAGAGTGGAAGTTATCTTCTAAGGCAGCAACCACTACCTAAAAGTATTGGATGTTGGAAGTAAGAGACATCTTATTTCATATTCTCTTTATTTATAACCTTACTGATGCTAAGTGTAGTCACTTCATAATGCTTGTTTTTTAATAATCACTTGAATTTAATAAAATTCTAAATAAATCCTAAATATTAATTAAATTCCGAAAAAATCCTAAATAAATTATAAATATTAATTAAATTCAAATATAATTCTAATTAAATTTAAAATAAATTCTATTGTACTAATTAAATTCTAAAAAATATAAATTAATCCTAAATAAATTTTAAATAAATTTTAAACCAAATTCTAATTAAACCCTTAAAAAATCTTAAATAAATTATAACTAAATTTCTTTGAATATTTTAAAATTTCAATAGCTATTAATTTAATTATTGATCTTGACTAAATTTTATTCTAGGTTTTGATCTTTAAATAAGGTCATAAAGTTTTAAAAAAATTAAACTTAGTAATCAAAAAAAATAACTGCTCAAATTTTTGAGTGTCTATTGTAGTCTTTTTCTAATTTAGAAATTAATACTCCTGCAATAATTATTTCTTGTTAAACCGTTAAATTTCTCTTCAAATTATTAAAATTATAAAAGTCTAAATTCATAATACTCTCACAAAATTTTACTTCAATTAAACTAGCAGATTATTTGTAATCATAAAAAAATCTCACCAATCTTAAAATTCTAAAAACTTAGAGATCTAAATTTGATCCAAATTCACATCCAGACATTTATAGGTTTCAACATTTGATTTTTTAAGATAATTTTTTCAAAAAACTATTCTTAATTTATTTCTAAAAATTTATAAATTATTTTATTTTTTAATTTATTTTTATGTTTATTTTTGTGGTCATTCAAAGTAGATAGAAAAAAAAATTAATAAAAAAAATATTAACACTAAATTTATTTATTACTTATTTATCTTTTACCTATTTTCTTTAGTATGTTTCTCAATTAGATTCTTCTATAATAGAATCTAAACTTTTTCCTTTTATCATATAGCTATATTATAAGACAACAATATGTCCTTCAATCAATTTGTTATTGTATTTTTTGCTAAAAAATTAGAGTATAAAAAATACTTATATCAAAATCAATGGTTTAATTAATAATTATTGAAGTTTAATCTTGCTATAGTGATTTATTAAGTATATACTTAAGATTTAATGAGATTTTTTTAATTTATTTTATTATTATTTTAATTTTTTTTATTTCTTTATAATTTCTATTTTTGATAATCATTTGAGATTTTTTATTATTTTGTTATATTTTTATGATTTCTTTATGCTTTCTTTAAAAATATTATGATTTATTTATAATTTCTTTATTAATTTTTTAAAAAATTCTTTGAGATTTCTTAAGAATTGATTAAAATTTCATAATGAATGCTAAGGTTTAATTGAAATTTATTTAAGATTCTATTAGAGTTGGTAGGACCTTTGTTGTTGTAATTCTTAATTTATCTTCCACAGACAAATATCCAATGTATTTTATGTAAGATAATATATTATATAACAACATATCTACTTATTGATTGTTTTTTTTGTAATTCTTAAAGATTTTTTCGAACTTCTATTTCTTATTTGTTTTTATTTTCTTCTATCTTCTACAACAATATTGATTTCTTTCATTTAATCTATTTGCATAAATGATCCAATATTCTTAACTTCTATTAAATTCTTTTCTATATATATTTTAGATTTTAACTTTTTATATTTTTAGCTATTAAAAACTTTAAAAATACATAAAAATTATTAGAATGCATAAATTCCTTTGATTGTACCTACTACTACATAAATTATAATTAAATTTTTTTTAATTATTATATAAAACTTCTACTAAGAAGAAAATGCCTCATTTGTCTCTATCTAGTAATTTGCAATGTGTACAATTTGTCTCTAAATAAGTAGGCATTTTACAATTAATACTATTATATTACTCCCAAACTTCTATCTAATGTTGTATTGTAACATAGCTATTGAGTGAAATATAAAATATGGATTATATTAATAAATAATTTAATTAAATAATATTATAGAAAATTACTTTGAAAAATATATATAATATATAAGATGATAATTATAATGTATAGTATTAGAATTATATTTTTATAAATGGAATTTTTATTAATCTTGTGAGACTATAAATAAAAGAAAATAAATTAGATTAGAAAAAATAATATTATAACATCTTTAGATAGAAGTAAAGAATAGCTTCTTGCAAAAAATATCTAAAAAAACTAAAGTTTGACATAGAAATAAGACCAATTGTAAAGCAAGGTCAAAATAAAATCTAAAGGCACAAAACCATGCATCTACATCAATTGTAAGGTTTTTTTTGCTAATTAGAAAAAAATATTTAGGAAAAGAACCTCATATAGTTTATTTGAGTGTTGATTTAGTATGATTTGAGTCAATATTGATTTTATGAGAGCTTTGCAAAGTCAAGGTTGTTCTAGGTGATTTAAAATTTTGTAAAATAAAAAATAAATTATATTTTTAAAAAAATTATAAGTCTTATAATAGATTGATAAATAAAAAATTATATGATTGTAAATCTACTTTTTTGAAATGTATTTTTTATACTTGAAATTATTTAAAAATTTACACTAAGAATTATTAAATTTTAGATAGATTAAAATTTCAAAAATTAAATTTTAATAATTGATAAAAGTTTTTATATTTTTGACGAATTTTTAATTAGATTGAAATGATTTTTTTTGAATTGATATTGAACTTATTTTGCAATATTTTTGAAAATTTTGAAGGCAAGTGAATAATACAATAAAGAGCTATTTTTTTTGATAGAGTGATATTAAAGTTAAAAAAAGAAAATAGCTATCATTCAAATAGATTAAAAGCTTTTAATCTCAATTTATAAGTTTAATCTTCTTTAAATTTTATTTGAATTTTTAAAATAATAGATCAAAATAATTAAAAAATTTGAAGTTTAATTAATAATTTAATAAATAATTATAAAAATTTTAAAATTGCTATAAGATTTGATGAAAATTGATAAGAATTAGTTTATGATTTATAAGGATTTGATTAGATATTATTTATAGTTTGATTAAGATATCTTAAAGATTTGATTTGATTGGTTGAAATTATCACAGATATATTTTTTTTACTTAGATAAGAAGTATGATGTTGAAAATAAATTTAGATAGATTTAATATTATCTTATGGCAAAGCTTTTTGGAAGCTTTATAGACACAAATTTGACTGTATATAGTTGATTGATAGATTAGAAACTTAGCCAAAAAGTTAGTAATATGTGACATGTATGGATAGGTTATAGTACAAGCTAACACTTTGGTATGCATATGGAAAACTTGCTTTACAAGTTAAGACATGTGTTTTACAAATTGGACATGTAATAGAAATCTTATAGAACTTTGATACATAGTTCTTAATTAG